>NW_024871356.1:1042500-1475000 GCF_019054845.1 Dipodomys spectabilis | reverse complement strand
GGAGGCTGAGATGTGAGGATCACGTTTCAAATCCAGCCCAGGCAGAAAAGTCTGGAAGACTCTGATCTCCAAGGAACCTTCAGAAAACTGGAAGTTGCTATGTGGCGCAAGTGGTAAGGTAAAGAGCTGGGGGACAGCGCCCAGGCCTAGAGTTCTAGCCCTTTGACAAACATCTGGCCTGCTTGGACTTTACTCTGTGGCTCTAGGAAAAGTACTTTCCAGTGGGCCCCTGAGGGTCTCCTAATGTCTAGGTGTCCTACAAGTCTTAATAGCAGCCTTGTTTGGAGGCCATTGCCTACAGAGCAGGCCACAGTACCAGATAAGTATCAAACCTTGGGGCATGAAGATCATCAGAATGGCATATGTCATGGGTGTAATGTGGATCGGAATAGTAAATCACTGTCTCAGACCACGATTCTGGGCCAGGAGGGGCAGGAGCTGCAAGATGTCACACCAGATAATACCCACTCACGGGAGTATCACAAGAGTGCAAATTTGTCAGTCAGACCTTGGACAGGTGTTGAGTTGGGCTCATGAAAATTTTGTAGGAATCCACAGCCAACTGGCTGCTGCCTGTAGCAGTCATTATCCCAGGAGTCCGAGGGCTCGGTGCCCTGCTTTCCTCACCAGTGCTTGGGGAAGGGAGGCAGATGAAGGTCTGCATACATGGGCCAACTACAAAGGAGCATCCCTAGTGTCCTTCCCTTGATCCTGTGGCCCCGTGTTGAGATCGAGGGGCAGGATCCATGGAACTTACTGCCATGGCCCAAACCCCTCAGCCCAAGAAGGACTTAGGGAGAAACCACTTGATCTGGCTTGAGAGTTTACTGTGACTATGACTCAGGACTGCCCCCAATTCTAGCTCAGCTCATCCAGGTCAAAAATAATGCCCCAAAACATTGAGATACTGGCCATACCAATCTCTCATCCCTCAGTTCCCTGTCCCTGGAATCTAAAGTATATGCCTCTCTATTATGGGCATCCGGAATTGTCTAGAATGACCTGAGAGGCCCACCTGGGGCCAGAAGAGAGATTTGCCTACGATAAGGTACGTTGACATTTCCTAGGCATCCAACAGTATATCCAAGCCACCTTGGCCTCACCTCTTATGTAGCCACAGATCATCCTTTATTGGGGAGCCTTCAGTCAGGTATCAAGGTTGAGGTGGCCAGAGCCACTGGCAACCACCCTTCCCCCACTCGACTGCCAACCTGCTGGGAGTGGGACATGCAGCCAGGGGCCCAGCTGAGAAAAGGACAGGACACAGCATGACTGACCCTGCCCCCACAGAGGCAGGAGAAAACGTATGCCAGCCAGCACTGCTGACCCAGAATCCCCTGGATGAGGACAAATATATGGACAGCCGAACTTGTGTCCCAAGGAAAAGCTGGAATATGCACGTTTCTGGCAATTTAAGACTCATTGTAGACAATGATAGGGGGCTATAGACAAGGTTTCTATTGAGGAAGGGCACCATCCAAGGTCAGGAACAGGCAGACAAGCATCCAGGAAGTGGGCAGAGAAAGATGAGGGAAACACACACACACACACACACACACACACACACACACACACACACACACACACACACACACACACGGGTAGCCCAAGGCCTCAGTAGTCCCTGAGCAACTGAACATCTCACCTCCGAGAAGATGGCACTACCATCCTCAGACCAAATGTTGACAAAACTCAGAGCCTCTCACACATCTGGAATGGCTCATAAAACAGCATGACATTTCCTACTATACACACCGCTATGAAGAAACCTCAGCCACGTTATTTTTGGTCGTCGGTCATGGGGTTTGAACTTTGGGCCTGTGTGCCATCCCTCAGCTCTTCATCTGAAGGTGTGTACTCTACCACTGGAGCCACAGCACCATTTCCAGTTTTCTGGTGGTTCACTTGAGTTAAAATCTCACAGACTTTCCTGCTTAAGCTGGTTTTGAAATATGATCCTCAGATCTCAGCCTCCTGAGTAGCTAGAAGGACAGTTGTGAGACACTGACAGTGTCCGGTTTCAGCCACCTTTATACAACCAGGGGAAACCCAACTTGTCAGGCCATAAAGCACATGTAACCCTACACTTTCAGACTTTGACACCAGCATCCAAAGCCAGTCTTCCTTGGTTGGAGAGAATATAATTGACATTAATCTCCCACACCTGCTCCCATCCGCCCACTCCCTGCTTAAGACAGGCCACAAGCTCTGCAGTTCTTGGTAAGACAATGCCCACCCTGCTGTAAATTCACACTCGGGCAAACATGGGGAGTTCTTAGAAATGGGTGTACACTGAGGCCAGAGCCTGGTGTCCCAACCACAGCAACCCCACTCCTTCACCATCTCTGGCAAGCAAGTGGTGTCTTTCTTTCTTGGTTTTTTGGATGAGGGGCTTGAACTCAGGGCTTGGGTACTGTCCCTGATGATGATTTTTGGTCAAGCCCAGTGCTCTTCCACTTGAGCCATGGTACCACTTCCAGTTGGAGATAGGAAATGAGACTCTCATTGGACTTTCCTCCCTGTAATGTGATACAAGACCCTCTGGATCTCAGCCTCCCGAGTAGCCAGGATGACAGGCATGAGCCATCAGCGCATGGCCTATGGTGTCTCATTCTTTACAATTTCCAACTAGTCTGCCTCTAGACACTACCACCTAGACACTCCTCTACCTCCCTCAGAGACAGCAAAGGGAGCTTCAGAATCTGGGAAGGGCCATAAGCATAAAAAGGGCCCCTTCACATCACTAGCCCTTTCTAAGCTCCCATCCGCTTCCTCTGGATGGCCTGGATGTTTAGGACTTCTTAGGCCTGCCCTGTATCCCCCCGTCACACCCAACTGGTACCTGAGGATTTCTGGGGCCAGCTGCTCCATGTCCCAGTGGGAGACTTTGGGTGGGTTGCTGATAACTGGGTCCAGGGGTGCCTAGGGCAGAAGGAGTGTCCAGATCCTCTTTGTCAAAGAAGGAGACACAAAGCATGAATGGATCTACTAAGAGCTACAGGGCACAGCCATCTACCTGTCACCCAGGTCCCTTGGAGTGCAATTTTACATTGAAAATGCTGGGGCTTGAACTCGGGGTCCAGGCGTTATCCCTGAGCTTCTTTTGCTTGATGTGAGCACTCTTCCACCCAAGCCACGGTACCACTTCTGGCTTTTTCTGTGTATGCGGGAACTAGGAATGGAACCCAGGGTTTCCTGTGTGCTAGGTGAGCCCACTACAGCTAAGACAAAATCCCAACATTGGATAGCTGTTCTTCTGTGATCCCTTGGGCCTGTCTCGGACAGTCTTGCCCATCTTAACTGAGTTTCTAAACAGCAGCCCTGTCCGAGAAAGAACACGCTCCCCTATGTTGTCCTTTATCTATGGCATCTTTTCTCTTTGTGCTTCCTGTCACATTCTCCTTGTTAAGCAAGAACTCGTTTCAAGTGCTGCCTCTAAGAAGCCCGCTCCAATCACCCTGGCAGAGGGGGATCTTCTCCGCTCTGCAGGCTGTTGGCCTTGTCATGCTCTGCCTTCCAGCTGGTGTGGGTTGAGAGCGCACAAAGGCGAAGGCCTGGCTTTCACCACGAAATTTCTGAAGGCTCTGATACACGATCCAGGAACCAGTGTGGCATCACACTCTGTGAGAGGGCACTAGAGGATCAGGCAGTCTGGGGGCAACAAATTTGGCCATTTCTTGTTTGGGCTTGAACACGTCTGGATTTTTGGTGATTCCATACAGAGAAGAGTCTTATCAGCCTTCCAGCTTATGGCTGGCTTCAATCTTTGATCCTCACATCTCTGCCTACCGAGGAGCCAGGATGTCAAGTGTGAGCCTGAGCCAGACAGGCTCCAGAACCTTTCCTTTGAGCTTCTGTTTATCTTGTGTCAACTAGCAAGCCCTAGTTAAAATAGTAATTTATAGGGGATCAAGTTCCTCTCCTAGGTCAGATAATCCAAGGAGATTAAGTATCTTTAGAAAAGGCTATTCAGAGTGGGCCTAGGTGAGTGTGTGTGTGTGTGTGTGTGTGTGTGTGTGTGTGTGTGTGTGTGTGTATGTGTGTGTGTGTGTGAGTATGAGTTTCAAGGATACCTACCTCCATCTCTCTGGTGCTTATTTCACCCACTGGTGAGTACATCCAGGATCCCCACCCCATGAAAGGTGGATAAGGAAGGGTATTTGAGGTCACATCAAGTGGGATGATCTGAATTCTATCCTGCAACTGAAGACAGGGTGATAATAGAGAGAAGGAGAGGTTTAGAGGAACATCAAGGGAAGCCCCTTACCTTTGGCTACAAGTACCAGAGAGAAGAATGAATCCATCCATTTTGGTATTAAGATAACAACTGCCCACTATTCATTTATTTTATTTTTCGTGAGTCCAGGTCTTGGATTCAGGGACTCAGTGTCATCCCTGGGCTTCTTTTACTCAAGGCTGAGGCTCTATCACTTGAGCCACAGCACCAAAACTGGCTTTTTTCGGGGGGGGGGAGTTTGTTTATGGGAGATACGAATCTCACAGACTTGGGGCTGTGAAGGTAGCTCAGAGGCAGAGTGCTTGCCTTGCATGCCTGAGACCCTGTGTTCGATTTTTCAGCACCACATAAGCAAAAGAAACAAAGCCAAAAGTGGCGCTGTGGCTCAAGTTGCAGAGTGCTAGCTTTGAGCTGAAGAGCTAAGGGACAGTGCCCAGGCCCAGAGTTCAGGACACATGCCTGGACCAAAAAAAAATTCTCACAGACTCTTCTGCTTGGGCAGGCTCTGAGTTACGACCATCAGAACTCAGTCTCCTGAATAACCAGGATGACAGGCTAGAGCCACTAGCACCTGACCGTCACCATCCATTTATAGCTCCCTAGGGCCAATGCTGAGCTACCTGCATTCCACCTCCTTGTTGTGAGTGGGAAGCAGACCTGGGTGTGTTTGATACTTCAACAGCCTACCTACCTTTGAGCATTGTTCTGGCTCAGTCTGATGCCAGCTTCCTCCTTATCCACAACACTGACTTCGCGCTGTCACAGAACAAATGTCCCCCAGGAGGTGTCCGACCTGGGGTCGTTCCTCTGCACACTGCCTCCACCCCACTCCCCGAAATGACACACTGCAGCAACATGAAGTAGACATAGAGTGAACTCAGTTTCTTATAATCAGGGTCTGGCCAGATAGTGGCAGTGAGGATCAGAGGCTCAGGAGAGTGCTGTGCAGTTGGAAAATGTGATGCCTCCTCATCCACTTTCCTTTAACTGTCTTAGCAAAGGGTAGTGGGGAAGTACTCACCAGACAGACTGACAATGAGTAACCATAACAGTTTATCCCAGGCACAGAGGGGCTTACCTAAGGGAGCTAGTTCTACAGGCTGAGCAAGAAAACTCCTGACCCACAGCCTACCTCCAGATTAAGAGGGTTATCTTGGGTCCCAGCCACATGGGGACGCTGAGGCACCTCCTCCAGCACCTTTTCAACAAGTTACAGAGAGAGAGAGAGAATTACACGTAAGCGGGCTGCCGGTGGCACAGGCCTACAATGATAACTACACAGGAGGCTAAGACATGAGGATCATGGTTCATAGCCAGCCCAGGCAGGAACGGCTGTGAGAGGCTTATCTCCAAAGAAACACCAGAAAACCGGAAGTGGTGTTGTGCCTCAAGTGGTAGAGACCTAACCTTGATCTGAGGAGCTTGTGGAGAGTGCCCAGTCCCAGAGTTCAAACCCCACGATTGACAATAAGTGCACTTCCCACCACAAGAAATGGAGTGAATAGCACCCATTGTCCTAGGGAGCATGGCAGAGAAGTCAGACGAAGCTTCCTGTCAGCTGGGGGTCACGAGTAGGTCATCCCACTTTTCTGTGCCTCGTTTTCCCCAGCTGCAAAGCTGAACAGTGAAAGATCCCCTTCCTCATGAGGAGAGGGTAAGAATGAAAAAGAGCCATGTTTTGTTTCATAATCCCATACCTGTGGCATGATAAATAACAGGCCCCTTCTGAGACCTTTCCAGGTGTCTTCTTGTTATATGCTCACAGAATTGCCAAGAAACTTATCTGATGACCGTTGCCTCTATGCTGGCCCTGCCCCAGAGTTCCCCTTGTGTTGATCCCTTGTTTCCTCACAACTGTCCTGTGAGAAGACTGAGGACCAGTGGTTCCAGGCCGAACCCAGACCTTCAACTGTGGTCAAGAATCGGATGCTATGGACTAAGAGTTTGGGACAATCATCTAAACCGATGACTGAGCATGGAACTACATATCTACCATCCCAACTACAGAGGACCAGGCGTGGTGGTGCATGCCTGTCACAGGAGGACCATGATCCAGCCAAGCCTGAGCATATATTGAGTCTCTATCTCAGAAATGCCAGACAGAAAGGCTTGACTCCCATGGAAGAAGACCTGACTGGAAAGCCTAAGGATTTGACTTCCAACCCTAATATACCAAAAAGAATCCGAGGCCCAGTGCCAGAGGCTCATGCCTATAACCCTACCTACTCAGGAGGCTGAGATCTGAAGAACACAGTTCAAGGTTTAAGGTAGGGTTGGCCTTGCCCATCAGACGTCATGATGAGAAGACCCAGAGTCTGACGCATACCAATACGATCCATACTAACAGGACTCAAAGCCTTATTAAGTGCTGACCACGCTCTCTGTCCCCCTGGGGAGCCATCCCTTGTTGGCCCCACCTCCAGATCCATCCACACTCCTCTGCCACTAGCCAGGCCCACGGGAGTAGACAGTTCCAGGGCACAAAGTTCCCTTGCTCTTATAATTTAAGGGTGCTGAGTCCCCTTCAAGCGTTTCACCCTTCCAGAACCCCATACCTCAGCCTCAAAGCCCATGCTGCCCCCAAAGACAGCGCTTAGAAGTTACTAATGGGTCCAGCACTGCTTGTTACAACCAGCTTCTACACACACACACACACACACACACACACACACACACACAAAGCCAATACAGGTGCCTCCTGTCTGTCATCCTAGTTACTCAGGAGGCTGAGGTCTGAGGATCACTGTTCAAAGCCAGCCACGTAGGAAAGTTTGTGAAGCTCCTATCTACCCTGAACCACCAAATAGCCAGAGGTGGAGCTGTGGCTCAACTGTCAGAGCTCTAGCTTTGAGCAAGAAACCTCAGGGACAGCATTTAGGCCTTGAGTTTAAGGCCCAGTTCTTCTACCTCCAAACACACACAGATACAGACATAGACAGACAGACAGACAGACAGACAGACACACACACACACACACACACACACACACACACATACACACAAACATACGGATAGCCCAAGGATTCAGCAGTCCCCGAGAATAGAAACATGAACTCCCTCAATTATGAACACATCCCACCCATGAGAAGGTGGCAGTACCGACATCAGACCCACTGTAGACAAAACATTGAGCCTCTCACATATCTGGAATGCCTCATAGACCAGCACGGCATTTTCTACCATGCATACTGCTATGCGGAAAACTTAATCACCTCTTTTTGTTGTTGTTCGTTAAGGGTCTTGAACTCTGGGCTTTGGTCCTTGCCTTGAGCTCTTCAGCTTAAGGCAAGCACTCAATTGCTTGAGCCACAGCATTGCTGCTAGTTTTCTGGCAATTCCTTGGATATAAGAGTCTCAAGGTCTTTCCTAACCAGGCTGGCTTTTACCCATGATCCTCAGATCTCACCTCCTGAGTACCTAGGATAAAAGCCATGAGCTACTGGTAGCAGGCCAAACATACTTTTCCATTCCTGTCATCCTCTCCCCCCAGGAGACTGAAATCTGAGGACTGCAGTTGGATGACACTTAGCAGCAAAGCCCATGAGAACTCTTTATCTCCAATTAAACACCCCAAAAAGCTGGAAGTGGAGCTGGGATTCAAATGGTAGAGTGCTATCTTGGAGCATAAAAGATAAGATCCATGCCCTAAGTTGGGACATTCAAGTACAATCTCATACTGAAGATCCCCTGACCTTATCAAAGACTCAGGTTCTCTCACTGTACTGCCTCAGCACTGGGCAGTGAGGTAAGGTCTAGTTATCCAACCACATGATATGGGACCCAAAGGGATTCCTGGTCAAGGGACGGAGACTGGGGAGATCTAGGTCCCTTTTGGGGAGGTGAAAAGGGCTGCTCTATCCCAGAAATGTTCCTATGTTGTGAGTATTATCAAAGAAACCACCCTGTTCAGAGCCCAGTGCTTCTGGGTTTCCCACCAGGCTCCACCCAGCTCTGCCCCACCTTCAGCCTGCCCTCTCTGAATCCCAGATCTGCCATGCAGACTAAAGAGTGAGCCAGCCAAGAGAACCATTTCCTGCCCTCATTCCCAGGCTGTCCTGTGGCAGTGGAATGCATACCTCAGTCTTTGGTGGAGGAATGAACACCGGGGGTGGTATCAACAGTTTGAGCCCTGGAAAGTCCTAGTCCCCAAGGATGTATTGCTCAGGCATCCTGCAGTGAATGAAAGCCAGGTCGTCAATGATGAGACCAAGGTGCCAGGACATTTAATAGAAGTGTGTCTGGTTCAAACACTGGTAGTCTATTTTGTCAGGTGAGGCCATGGCTCCAATTTCCTGACACACCTGACCTGGGACCATCCTCCCTTTTGAAATTCCTGCTTATCCCTTGGCCCCCCCTTGAAACTCTAATCCCAATACCTCCCTAGTCCTTGGAAACTTTCTTCTTATCTGACCAGAAAATAAACTCGATGTGGCTGGGGTTAATTGAAACCTGGTGACCCACCCTGAGCCCTAGGTTCTACCAGAGGCTGGTTCCCTCTACAGTCGGTGACCACATAGCTCTGGCTGTCATGAAGTTGCTGAGTCAGTGGCTTGGTCCTACATACTGGCTTTAGGTTCTGAAATTGTCCCCACAGAAATTGTGAATAGTTGGCTCCCTTGATCCAGGGACTCCAAACCAAGGCTTGCATGTTCTCCCTTCTTCCTTTCTTTCCTCTTTTTCTCCTTTTGTCCTTCCCTCCTCTCTCTCTTTACTTTCTTTGTGTGAGTCCTAGGCCTTGTACTTGGAGCATAGGTGCTGTCCCTTAGCCTTTTTATTCAAAGCTAGCAGTCTATGGTTTGAGCCACATATCCATTTCTGGCGTTTTGTTTTTGGTAGTTAATTCAAGACAAGAGTCTTACAGGCTTTCTTGCCCGAGACAAAAGCCTCAGTTCTCTGATCTCAGCTTCCTAAATAGCTAGGATGACAGGCTTGAAGCACTGGCATCCAGATCAATCCAAGGTTTCTTCATGCTCTGTGGAACCAATCCTGGAACTTTTCATTGTCTGTGACCCCCCAGAGCCTGGTGCACACTGCAATGGTTTGTTGCAAAATAAATGAGCATCTGTCTATGACAATACTACAGAACAGTCCCATCTGATTCAGGTAAGAATCCTCTGTGGGGGAGTGGGGACCAAGCCTGATGTAGCTCTCCCTCAGTTCTCCCTCCTCCCTCTTACCCCCTCCTGGTGCCACCACACTTAACTGTTTTGGCTCTGAGGATGTGAGCCACTATGTACTTGCTACATTCCAGGGCCTCTGGGATGCCTGTCTTCTCAAAGATCTCTGTCCAGCAGCTGACAAGCTCTGTGGCACTCAATATCCCATGTAGGTGCGAATGAGGTTGCTGTGAGCTGAATGCCTGACTCAAGGGGCCTCCTCTCCTCCCCCTGGGGCCAGTCAGGATTACCACATCTGGCCCCCAAGATACATGTTGCAGAGAAAGACTCCTCGAGGTATCCCTGTTTTCTGAATCTCCCAGAGTCCAGTGCAGGTGCTGGGAATCATCATCTGCTCACAGCTGGCAGGCTAGGGATGGTGAGGTCACAATCGCTGCTCCCCAAGCAGCCTTGACTGTGGTGGTCACCCTAGAGAGGGCTGGAGGAGAATCAACAGCTGCCGAAGAAAGTCAGTCAAGGCATGACGTTCATTACAGGAGACCATCTGGCTTGGGAACTCTTCCTATGCTGCTTTGAACGTTGTCCCAATCAAACTTGAAGGGTTCTAAATTCAGTGGTCTGCTTTTTCTTCCAGACAGCATACAGCAGGTTATAGAAAGTAACATTCAGAGAGCCCAAGCTAACTGCCAGGGCAGTTAGCAAGCAGGCTCCAGCAGGGGGAGCGCACTTGCTTACCACTGCCCAGCTGGAAATGGCCCAGGCCAAACACAGACTGGAGTCTGCAGGACTCCAAGGAGGACTGCCCACCAGTACCTTGCCCCCTGAGGGAATCCATGCCACCAGAAGGGGCCTGGAATCCCCTGCCCAGATGCCGATGGACACAGTCAATGTCCTGGGTAAGTTTCCCCTCTCAATCTCGGTTGTGGTGAACCATCTGCCATGTCACAGCATTCACCACTTCCCATACCCTCCTAACCACAGCCCCTGCCCTACTGCCCCCCCCCAATCTGTTCCCTAATTACGTTTGGCGGACACATTCCCAACCCTTGAATTATCTCCAACTATAACACTAGAGCACACTGTCTGGCTAGAAGAGTACGGCTGTGGTCACAGTTGCCTGTCTTCTGGCTGAAGACGAAGGACAGGTGTCCACTCTGGTCTGTGTTTCACACAGGCCTCCTAGGGGAGACCCACACAGGCCCAGCAGCTACTGTGGGCTACAGGAAAGGGAGAAGAGAGAGGTGGAAAAGAACATGTACTGAAACCTTCCCCAAAGGAGCCATGAAATGGTGAAAGAGAAAACAAATTATCGCTAGACATGTACTTGGCATTGATGAAAAAAGAACAACACACACACACACACATGCACACAAATAAAATGCTTTTGCTCTTTGTAGACACGTTGCCTTAAATATGTTTTCATCTCCCTGTTCTCCCAACACACACACACACACACACACACACACACACACACACACACACACAAACACACACACACAAATCCAGAACTGTGACAGAAGATTAGTCCATGCAGCACCTGTAATTTGCCAACAGATCACTCACCTGAGCACAGTCAGGCTGTATAAGGAGAAAGATGATATGTCTGTCTGTCTGTCTGACTGTCTCTCTCCCTCCCCCCTCTCTCTCTCATGCTCCCTCTCTCTCTGTCATGCACACACAAACACACACACACACACACACACACACACACACACACACAGACTCAGAGCAGTGCCTCTTCTGAGTTTGTTGGTTCCTCCTTTGGGACAAGGTACAAGCTGGAGCATGGGGGTTGCCTGGTCAGAACAGGGGATCCAACAAAAGGGAGCATCACTCTAATAACACAGAACAACCTTGCCTATCCCTTTCTCCAGGGCCAGACACTTTCCCTTGGGAACAACCAGCCTTGACTCCTCATTCACAAAAACCCTAGGCCAGGACACTTGGTGAAGGTGTCCGAGATAGGTGGCTCCTCAGCCGGGGCTGAAAACAAGCCGGGGGTCATGGTGCCCCAGAGGGGTGTCTGACCTGGGTTTGGGGCAGTGTTGGGGAAATGGATGGGGTCTTAAAGGATACATACATGGATGGATCCCTACTTCCAGCCTAGATGCTTCTGGGTGATTTGGTGGATTCTTGGGAGGGATGAGGAGACCAGATGGACAGGGAGCACCAGCAGATGCTGGGAGAGCTGGGAAATGTGATCACCCTGTGAGTACTGTTGACAGCTGGGATGGGGGGAGGGCAGACAGGCTGGGTGTATGTGGGTCGGAGTGGGTATATTCCTCCCAGATATTCACCTTCTGTCTGACTCCAAGTGCCCTCACATACCTAGTGGGCTCTTCTGGGACCCTCCTCAGGTGATAGGGTGACCAAGCACAGAAGACAAGGGCTCACACAGCAAGGAGGGCCTATCTTCTGCATCCAACACCCACCACCCCCAGCAAAAAGAAAACGACTCAAGAAGGCAGGTGTGGAGGTGCTGTTCCCCACCTCTGATTAAAGCCACCAGGTTCCCGCCAGAGAGAGGAAGGGTGCAGATGTGTGGCTGTGTGGCTCCCACTGCTCCAGGCCAGGTGCTCTGTGGCAACCCTCCTCACCCATTCCTGCATCTCCCTGTTTCCTGGGACACTGGCCACTAAGGATCAGGGTGGGATCCCCAGGTCAACACACACCCCTACCCTCGACCCCTGGGATACGTTTTTGACAGGGTCATGCAGACTGGGGGAGGGGGGGAGGAGGGTGGACTCGAGGAGGAAACAGGAAAGGGGAGGCAGGAGGTGCAGGTCAGGATCAGTGGTTGGTTGGCCAGAGTGTTTCCAGGCTGTGGGACCTCAGATCCACCACTCACGTGTACTAATGGGAGAAGCTGTAGGAGGTGGCTCCAGGTGCACATGGGCCCGGAATCCTAGGACCAGGGGTGGCGACCAGTTCGGGGCTGCAAGCCAGCCAGGGGTTTGCCATCTCCTCTGGGCGACTGTGAGAGGTGCAGCTGGTAGGAGCCAAAAGTGCCATGTCTGAAATGCAATGCTGCTGGGAGGGGGCAGGAGCATCTGTGGGCACATGGCAGGGCTGCATGTGGCCTCTGCTCCTCTTCTTCAGTGAACACCACCCCCACCTCAGCTGCTCCTGTGCTCCCTTGCCAGGACCTCAGTCTCAGGGCCGCCATGGCCACGGTGCCTTCACGTGGCTGCCCGTGGCGATGTGCCTGATGCACCAGCTCCATGTGTTCTGTGCTCCCCACCAGAACCTGCAATATGATCAGCGAGGCTGCCAGCTGATGAAGCCACTTGCCCTTGTGTATACTCGCTCTTCTCTCTGCTCTCTCTCTCTGCTCCCACTCCTCTCCTGGGCTGTGTTGCCCCCGCTGGGCATGCCCACCCCCTCACCCTCCCCTGAGTCGTGCCCCTGGCCACTGCTGCCATGGGAGTGTGCCTTGGGCCCCACTCCCTCCTCCTCTTGACCACCTCCCCCTCTTCCCCTCAGGCCTGGCCCCCACCCCTGGCTGCAAGCCAAGCCCTGACTGGGACCAAAGGCTTCCAGGCCATGGAAATTATAGCCTCACCTCAGCTCATCACTCCCTCCCAACCCCAGTACCTGCCCTGGGTATCAAATCTCCCCTCAGCTCCACAGCTGGAGGAGACTCTCTTCCATGACCCTCCAACATTCAAACCAAAATCCACACACGGTGACCCTTGTGTGTATGTTTGTGTATGTATGTTTGTTTGTGTTTATTTTTGTGTGTATATGTTTCTGTGTGTTTGTGTGTGTGTGATTGTTGGGGTAAATACCTCTCAAGGACTCAGAACATAGAACCTTTTTAGATGAGTCAGCACACAGCACACTTCAAAAAACAGCACAAAGCACCCTGTGTAAAGGACTCAGCACACAGCTCCCTTTGAAGGACTTAGCATATAGTACCCTGTGTAAAGTACTCAGCAAACAGCACCCTTTGAAGGAGGGAGTCCATAGCCCACAACGTAATGGACTAAGTGCATGGCATGCTTTGAAAAACTCAATGCTACCATTCTTTCCCAGGGACTCAGTACATAGCACCCTGTGTTAAGATCACACAAAGCCCCCTTTGAAGGGCTGAGTACGTAGCACACTGTGTAAAATAGTGCACAGCACCCTTCGAAAAACTCAGCACATAGCATAATTTTGAAGGACTCAGCACATACTACCCTGTGGAAGGACTGAGCACATAGCACCATTTGAAGGACAGTACAGAGCACACTGTGTAAAGGACTCGGCACATATCACTTGAAAAATTCACCTTATCCATCTCTTCTCAAGGGCTCAGAACATAGCAGTACCCGTACCTTTTGGGATGAATTAGTACACCGCATCTTTTGAAGGACTCAGCATACAGTAGCTGTATAATGGACACAGCGCCCAGCACCCTTTGACAAAACCACCAGGGCCCAATCTTCTCAGGGATTCAGAACATAGCACCCTTTGGGATGACTCAGCAAACAGGACTTTTTGAGGACTCAGCACAAAACCCCCATGTCAGAAGGACCCAGCAAACAGGACCCTGTGAAGGACTCAGCACATAGCTGTATGTCACAAGTTCAGCTTTAATTAGAATTAGGATGCTTTCTTCAGTATCACCATTCTTCAGAAACACTTGAAAAATCCTACTAGTTCATATTTAGCTAAACTGGGGGAGGGTCAGCTGAGGGTCTTGAACTCAAAGCTTGGGGGCCCTGTCCCTGCGCTCTTTGATTCAATGCTAAATCTCTAGCATTTGGAGGCACAGCTCCAATTTTTTTGTTTTGTTTTTTGTTTTGGTTTATTCTTTGACAGTTCTTACGGTGATTCGGAAGGCCAACTTGGGTATCCGTGGGCAAAGGCTCTTAGCTCGGCCTGGAGCTGACCTCTCCCTTCCTTGTGCCTCTGGGAGCCGGGCCTCCTGGAGCTCTCTTGGCCTAGGGTGGAACATACCTGCTCTGGAATCAGCACTCAGGGTGAGCAAAAGTCAGCTTGGCCCTGGTCACTTACCCCAACTGAATTCTAGAGGATGACGACACGGGGCTGCATGTCCCGCGTCTGGCCACGAGGAGGCAGGAGTCACCCACCATTGGGATTGTACCTGTGAGTTATGTTTACTCTTACTGCTGTGGGGCCCGCATCAAGCTTTGAAGCCACCCTGGACAGGAAAGTCCTTGAGATTCTTATATAAAATTAACCATCAAAAATCAAGTGGGGTTGTGGCTCAAGTGGCAGAGCACTAGATTGAGCAAGAAAATTCAGGGATAGAGCCTAGGCCCTGAGTTCACACACACACACACACACACACACACACACACACACACACACACACACACACACACCACATGCAAGCAAAATCAGAGATTTCTACAATGCAATCTTTAGGTATTCTCCACGTTTTCCCAACTAAGGCTCATGGGTGTTGGCCTAGGTGTTGGATGCATACAAAACCACCTGGCATCTTTAATTTTGGGGAACAGTATGGCTAGAAGGTCAGCCTTCCCCCATCCCAGCTCCTTGATTGGGTTGTGGTCTATCCAGGCCCTTTGGGGCTCCTTATACAGACTCGGCAAGATGCCTTCAAAAGGCATCACATGCTGGGCACTGGTGGCTCATACCTGTCATCCGAGATACTCGGAAGCTGAGATCTGGAGGATTATGGTGCCAAGCGAGCCAGGACAGGAAAGTGTGTGAGATTCTTATCCTCAATGAATTATCAGGAAACAAGAAGTGTCCCTGTGGCTCAAGTGGCAGAGTTCCAGCCTTGAGAAAAAGAGCTCAGGGACAGTGCTCACAGCCAACAACAACAAGGAGAGGCATTGCATGTTGGCTTTGGGATTGGTATGGGTTAAATATAATTGGAATTTTCAAGTGCTCCAAGACAAAGCAATACCTCCTTTAGTCCTGTCTTCCTCCATCTCATCTCACACTCTGACCTTGGCCATGCTTTGGTTAGCATGACTCTGGCTTGACAGGAGGGCTCCAAGAAGGAAGATCTCAGAGCAATCACTCCCACCACATCCTTCTGCCCTACTCACTCTGTTGCTTCTGCTCTTTGCTACACACCATCTTCCTGGAATCTATACATGAGGTCATTGCCACCAGCATTATGGTGAGTGGTGAGTCTGGCCTAACTCAGGGCAGTCAGAGATGGAAGTTGGTCTGGGACTAGGAGCTTCTACCCTGTGTGTGGGCTGATTCCAGGGCCGACATTTATTCATCCTGAGCATTGAAGAGATTAGGAGACAGTGTAGAAACCACATTGAGTCACCTAAGTTTGGAATCTAGAGGACCACTTGTGTGAGGTAGGCTGTGAGGTCTGGGGGTCACTGTTCTTGGTACTCCTCTCTCGAGACTCCCCCATCCCTCTCTCATCCCTCAATGGTAGAAGAGAAACTTCAACTAAGTCCAAGAGGGGGCAGGGGAGTATTTCTGTGTGAACCAGACTGTGCTTCATATTCATCCTAGCCCCTACTTCCTATTTATCTGAGGAATGTCCATATGGGTTTGGGACAGGGGAATCATCCTAGCTGAGAATGTGGCTCAGTGGTAGAGTGGTTGCCTAGCATGCCTGACACCAGTGGTTTCATTCCACACAGAAAAAGCTGGAAGGGGAGGTGGGGCTCCACTTGTAGAGCACCAGCCTTAATCAAAAAGACCTCAGGGACAGTGGCCAGGCCCTGAGCTCAAGCCCCAGGACTGTAAGAACAAATCTTTGTTGGAGGCTTTTCTTCCCTTTGAAAACAATTTATTCTTTGTGATAAGCATAACATGGGCCTCTTCCCTGGCCACCAATGGGCCATTAGATGTCCCTTGAATTTGGGCAGCTTCCCGGCAGCCTCTGCCCTACCTGGCCCATAGTTTATCCCCATCTTGTGGCAGATGGAGGCCTGAGAAAAGGCCACCTGCCACCTACTTCTGGTGGCTGCCGAGGCTTTTGAGAGTCAGTATGTCACATAGAGAGTTATCATCCACATCAGTCTACAGAAGAAAGGGAGGGAGTGCTCCTTGCCTGAGCCCTCAAGCTGTAGGTGGCTCTGGATGTGAGGCATCTGCTGCAGGATGTGCTCCATCAGGGAGTCATCTCCTCTGGCAGTTTCCAAGCTGACTTGAAGTTACAATTCTTCAAAACCTTTCTGCTCCTCCCTCATTTCGCCTACCCTAGTGCCTGAGACGTCTGAAGCAGTGGGGGAGGGGGGCTCAGCCTGTGCTGGCATCTGGAGCCCGCTGTCCGTGCCTTCACCTGCGTGGACCCACAGCAGCTCCTGAAGCTCTCTCTTTTTCTCCATCTTCTCCTGGGAGAGCCAGCACACGTGCTCGGCTTTCTCCTGACACAGCTTATCCAGGACAAAAATCTGCTCTTTACATGCCATGAGGGACTCCACGGTGGTGCATATGTGTGCCGACAGCTGGCTACATTGATGGTGGAGCTCATCCACTGGACTCTGGAAGTCCACCTCATCAGACAGGTCATAGATGAAGCAGATTTTCTTCTCGGATGCCCACGTGTCCCACTTGCCATCCCCATGCCAGCTGTGGTGGCAGCTCACAGATCAGGGGGCCTGTAGCTCCAGCTCTGTCTGGTACTGAGCTGCAAGTGGGCTGGATGCCCCCAGCAGGGCCTCTGCTCCTGCAGCAGGAGATTTCCCCTGTGGATCTCAGCTTCTGAGAGGGCTCGCAGATCCTGTCCCTCTAGGTCTGGGGCATGTCTCCATCCTCTGGGACGGTCACGTCGGGGGGGAGTAACCTCCTCTCCTTTTCTTCCACAGGACTCACACTTTCCACTTCCCCAGAGAAAGCCAGGAAGCTCAGCTGGACTTGCAGGCGCTCCTCCTATGGTCTGGTCACTTCCAGGCACTTGAGAGTGTCCTGCCACTTTGGGAGCACCACCTGGCCCCCCCAGGTGTTCGGGCCCTGCACTTGTTTCAGCAGCTCCAGCAGCTGGGTCTGCCTCTGCAGGTGATGCTGCAGGGCCTCCTTCTCAGAGTTCAGCCACTCATTGGAGGCAATATGCTGCTCACAGGTGGCTCTGAGCACCTGCAGCTGGGCTAGGGACTGCTCCTGCTGCTCCTGCAGTTCCCATGATGCTTGGCACTCTCTCTCTCTCTCTTTCTCTCTCTTTCTCCCTCCCACTCCCTCCCTCTCTCTCTCTCTCTTTCTCCCTCTCTCTCTCTCTTTCTCTCTCCCTCTCTCAGCTACCTCTTTCCATTCCTCTATCTTCTCCTCTGAATGGTCTAGGTGTTCTCACAGTTCTTTTTTCACCTGTTGCTCTGAGTCCAAGATGTTGGTGAGCTCTTCCTTCTCACCGCTCGCCTTGTGGAGAGTGTTCTACAGCAGGGCCAGCTCTTCCTCTGGCTATGGGTCACACACACACACACATGTGCCTTGTGGGGTCTAGTGTATCTCCTGCAGATCCTTGGCCTTATCCTCCAGTCTCTGCAGTTGCTACTGCTGCTCTGTGTTCTGGACACAGAGCTTC
Source organism: Dipodomys spectabilis (assembly GCF_019054845.1). Lineage (NCBI taxonomy): Eukaryota > Metazoa > Chordata > Mammalia > Rodentia > Heteromyidae > Dipodomys > Dipodomys spectabilis. The sequence goes on along the minus strand of NW_024871356.1, from coordinate 1,457,176 downwards.
TGGTTTTCCTGGACCTGGATGTGAACTTGTTACTCCAGTTTTTTCAACTCCTTCTCTGTGCAGTAGGCCTAGGCCTGCAACACAACTGCAGCTCCACCTGAGATGGTCCTGCGGGGTGCCATGGCTCTGTCATCTTCTTTCTCAGTTCCCCCAGCTCATTCTCCAGCACCTGCCTCGCCCTTCTCTCCTTCTCCTCTGTCAGTTGGTTCACCTGCTCGTTCAGCTACTGAGTCTCCTCTTTACATGCGGACCTCTCAATGCTCAGGTCCTCTGTGAACGTGTCTCTCACCAGACTTGCTGAGGTCACCATCCAGCTCAGGTTGTCCACTAGTCTCTTCAGTAACTCATGCCCCACCAGCACTAGTTGGAACTTGCAGATTATGTTCTTCTGGTGCTGTTCTCTGTCCAGAGCACTTCCAGCTTCTCCTACAACTCTGTGTTCACTTGCTGCAGGTCATCGAATCTTGTGGTCTTTTCCTCAAGGTGAAGGGTCACATCATTCAGTCGTTCAAAGAACATTTCAGTCTCCTTCTGTGCAGCAGTGACCACAGAAGCCACCATATGCAGCTCTGCCACACACACCGCTCTGCAGCCTGCAGGTGGCTGGTAATAGATTCATGCTCCAGTTATCTGTCATTGGCCACCTGCTTCACTTGGGCTGGTGCAGATTGTAAATCTCTTTCAGCTGAAACCAACCTCTGCATGGGTGACTTGTGGATCTCTAGCTCCGTTTGTGGTGCTTCATGTAACTGGGCCATCTTCTCCCTCTGTTTCTCTAGTCGATCCTGCAGGTCTGTCTTCTCCTGCTTCAGTGGTGGAATCTTGGCACTGAGTGCCTAGTTTCTTCTTTGCTGCAGTCCAGGGTGAGCACCATGTGTCACTACCACATCTGCAGATCCTTGATATTATCAGGACCCTTGATACTCTAGCCCCTGGTGCCTGTGATTGTGTCCAAAAGCAGGGGAGGCCCACGGTCTGCATCACCTTTGGCCAGACCCTCTGTTGAATCACACTCCTCAGTGGTGTTTGTCTTGGGGATCCCTCCCTTTTCTGTGTTCTTTGTGTTCTTGAATGTTGCAGGTATGATGGGAGGATTCCTTTGCTGGTGTTCTGGAAGTAGTTTCTTGCCTGTAGCTCTTTCACGGAGTCCTGTTATTTCAGACATATGAGCACTGGGATGAAAAAGATTGCCTGGCCATGTTACCAGGCTCTGAGAAATCCTCTATTCTCCCACTCACTGATTAGGACGTCAATTTCCTATTCTACTCCAAAGTCTCTTTGAGTCTCCTGCTCACCACTCAGCCACCTCTACCTTCGTCAACTGCTGGTGGTAGTGTCAACCACCAAAGGGAATCCTGGTGCTGGGCATCATGGAATGTGGGTGTGGGTGGCCACCATTCTTTTATCCCACTGGTCAGAAAGAAGCATGAAAGAATGGGAGTGTGGCCAGAATCCTGTGATGCAGGAAGCATGGGTGGATTCAAGATGACAGCAGCTCCCCCAGCCCCTTTTCCAGGGAACTTTGTCCAATCCAGTTGGGGACAAGAAGGTGACCTGCTTTAGCTGGATGGCTGCACATATTGTTGTGTATGTCTGTTTGTTGCCAGTCCCGCACCTTGAACTCAGGATCTGGGTACAGTCCATGAGCTGCTTTTGCTTAAGGCTAGCCCTCTACCACTGTAGCCATATGGCTCTACTTCTGGCTTTGTTGGCACTGAAGGTGGACAGGGATCTCAAGGACTTTCCTGCCTAGGGTGACTTTGACTATGATCCTCCTATCACAGCCTTGTAAGTATCAAGGAGGACTGCTGAGAGCCACTGGTGACTGCCTAATCACTGGTCTTGCTGATGTTCTTGGACAGACAGGTGAGTTCCCTATCCTCAGGTTTTGTTGGTGGGATCTGGAGCCTATAGTTCAAATCCTGGTCCTCCATCTCCAAATGGCAGAAGATCCTAAGAACTCATTCCTATCCATATGAATACCAGTGGAATGTGATGTATGTCATGATTGAATGGGCCATTCTTGAATGAATCTAGGATAAAATTATACATAATTATATTGTAAGACACTGATCAATTTTAATTAATACTTCATGAATCATTTAAACAATTGCATTCATTAAATGGAGGCATAATGAAATACCTAAGAATTGGGCATCACATAGTGAAGAGATGCCATTTTTCTGCCAGGACTTTCTTTAGTAAATTGGTATAAACCATTTTCTGAATGTAGTTTGGTATATGAAACTAGGATATATTATGCCTGACCTGATAATCAATTATTCAAACAGTTTTTATCAGAAATGCTTATATCCAAATGTAGAGGGTAATCCAAATTATGTATATTTCAAAACAATATTGTTTAGTCCTCTTCTCATATTACCCATTCCCTTCTTGAGAACAATACACATTATAAGGAAATGCTTAGAATATTTTGGAGAAATTGGTTGACTTCAAACCAGTGACTTACTCTATGCTGAATTTTGTTTACTTTATATTCAGAAAAGCTAAATTCTTACTTTATCATTTTCCTTAGGCTTTATACTCAGATTAAATCTTTGATCAATGACAAATAAAGATATAAATATTTTTAACAGTAGCAAAATTCAGGCTGAGGAATCTAGGTACAATGATACTCATGCAGATAGGCCTCATCAGTCATGAGACCATGATATCAAAATGTTAACCAATGCTTACTGGTGTCATGCTTATGAGATTTTGTGTATTATAAACAGTGGTTATTAGAATTTTTGTAATCAACATCATTTCATTGGATAGGAACTGAAGTGAGACATTATACTCCGAACAAAATTTAATGAGGCATCCAAAATTAGTTACTAATATATACATCATGTAACACAAAGGAAGCTAAAGGAAATAATTAATGAAAAAAAATCAACATTTACAATAAACACAGAATCAGTATGACTGATTTTTCTTTTACCCCAGTTGCAATACGGCTTACATGATGATTTTTCTGGTTATATGTTTAGTTAAGTCTTGATATTTAGTTGGAGAAGTTCTTTCATATATTCATTTGTCAGATCGATGAGGAAATGAATTCCTTGCTAGAGTCAATACCCATAATAATGTTACAGATGTATACTGATGCTTTGCCAAAGTTTCAAATCTGCACGAGTAACTTGGGGTCTTTTTTTCGATCTAAATAAATAGATATGCAATTTTGACAGTACTAGAAAGATTTTGACCACAATTTATTAAACTATTATTTTCCAGAAACCACTTCTCTCTTTTCATGAGATTTTTAATTTCATTCATATCATGCATTGATGTTTTCCTTTAGATAAGCCACATTCAGTCTTCTATAAAGTGTAATTTGGAGTAGTTTAAAATTATGTACATTCATGTACAATGCTCAGATTCGACTATTTGCATATTTTTTCTTGTTAAATCAGTAGGAATTAGTTCTCAATATGGATACAATTGGAGTTATTAATTACATTTCTGAATTTTTAAGTATGTCATGATTTTATTTGATTCTTTTAAATATTTGCAGATCTCACTCCGCATACAGTCACAATTGTTTTAAACAATTTGATCCGTTCAAGGGTTTTGCTATATTAAGTTCATCTAGATGAATTTAATTACAAATTAACACAACCGTATTTCTGAGACACAGTTATCTTTAAGGCTCTATGCCAAGTTAACATGTATTTGAGGTTTTTGTGCTTAAAAAAAAATAAACTGGGCACAACATGCTTTTGTTCCTGGGCGAGTACTACTTCGTTAGTTTGTTTTCCAATTGTGACTTCAACGTATGTGTGCATTTTATTTCAATTGTTTTGTGTCTATATTTTGTTTCCTATAACAGAAAGTACAAAAAGAATCAATGATTTAGAACTTTTCCAAATAGAATTCTAAGATAGACACTTGAAAGTTTGTGACAATTGGGAATAGGCAGGTCTTCATACAGAGACATTGTTTGACATGATTTGAATTCTTCCTCCTTGCCGGGCACCGGTGGCTCACGCCTGTAATCCTAGCTACTCAGGAAGATCACGGAGATCTGAGGATCACGGTTCAAAGCCAGCCTTGGCAGGAAAATCTGTGAGACTCTTATCTCCAAAAAACCACTAGAAAACCAGAAGTAGAGCTGGGGTTCAAGCGGTAGAGCACTTGGCTTGAGCTGAAGAGCACAGGGACAGGGCTCTAGCCCAGAATTCAAGCCTCACGACTGACAAAAAAAAAATGATTGAATTCTTCCTCTTCTTGCCTCACTATTTCCAATAGTATTACTGCAAAGTCATAAGTGGAAAGAAAATAATTTTGTCTGTATGAATTCAGATTTTTTTGTTTCAATTGGGACACACTACACATTCATACTTCATTTTAACTCGAAAATTTTCTTTCCTTCGTTTAAAATCACAGATGTGAATTTATAATGCTAAAATAGCAGCTACTAATTTATCTGAAATGATCCAAACTATTTTCAATTCACATTATATGTAATATAGAGTGTAATAATAATAGTAAGTAATTTAGTATGTAATACTAGACGTTGGGGAAAGTCAATAACTGGATCTTTGTGAGATACTGAGTAATAGTAAAGATTAAAAAATTCACAGTTTCATCTAAAAATAAATCATAGATATAAACTAATGCTGAAAAAGTAAGATTGTTTATTGGAAAAAGCAAGAAGTTTCAATAAGCTTACTTTTTAAAAATTGTCTTAGGTCTGGACTTTGTTGGCTCATGCCTGTAATCTTAGCTACCAAAAGTCTGAGATCTGAGGATACTGGTTCAAAGTCAGCTTGGGCAGAAAAGTCTGTGAGACTCTTATCTCCAATATATCTCTTGACAACTAGAAACGGCACTGTAGCTGAAGAGATACAGTGGCATGCTTCAGCCGAAGGGAGGAGGGACAGTGCCCAGGCCCAGAGTTAGAGCCTTACGACCGACAAAACAAGATTGACATTAATTTCACTTTATTAGTTTATGATTTTTTATTGTGAAAATACAAACAGAGGGTTTACAATTACATGAACAAGGTAATGAGTACATTTCTTTTCAAGCAATTTTGCCTCCTCCATTGTTTCCCCTTCCCATCCCTTAATATCTCCGCTTCTACCACCACACCACCCCCTCCACACCAAAGTTTTAAGTTCGTTTTCAACATAATGTCTTGTACATGTCATTGTGGTAATTAGTCCACCTGTATAATAATTTGTTTTCCCCTTGCCATCCCCAAATTATGCCAACATCAAATACAGTAAAAACAGGGGTTATACCGTGGGGGAGGGACATAAAAATCAACAAATAAATCATGTCATAAATATGGCAGAAACAATAGCAAGAACGGAAAACAATTTGAGTCCTTATCTTAGGATTCATTTCTCCTAACATCAACTTGTCTGACAGTTTCTGTTCGTCTCAGACATATACTAGTTATTGCAAATAAGGGAAACCATGACACTTATGTTTCTTTGGGCCTAGATTACTTCACTTAATATAATTTTTTCCAAGGCTTTCCATTTCCTAACAAATGGGGCAATGTCAGTCTTTCACATTGACGCATAGAATTCCATTGTGTATATAAACCACATTTTCTTGATCCATTCATCTACTGAGGGGCATCTGGGTAGGTACCGTATCTTAGCTATGGTAAATAATGCTGCAATAAACATAGTTGTGTTGGTAGCTTTAGTATGGTATTGTTTGTAATCATTTGGTTAAATGCCCAAAAGTGGGAGTGTTGGGTCATCGGGGAGCTCTATGGAAGCTCCATATTGCTTTCCAAAGTGGTTGAAAAAGTATACGGTCCCACCAATATCCCCACCAGCTTCTGTTGTTATTAGAGTTCTTGATTATAGCCATCCTAACTAGGGTGAGGTGGTATCTCAATGCTGTTTTGATCTGCATTTCTTTTATGGCTAGGGAGTTTGAGCATTTCTTCGTGTGTCTATTCACTATCCTTATTTCCTCTTCAGAGAAGTTTCCCTGTAAGTCTTTAGCCCACTTATTTATTGGGCAGTTGTTTCTTTGGCGATTTGTTGTTGGGGGATATAGTTTTTTGAGTTCCAGGTATATTTTAGATATAAGACCCTTGTCTGTTGTATGGCTACTGAAGATCCTCTCCGAATCTGTGGGTTTTCTATTGATCTTGCCAGCTTTGTCCTTTGCCAGGCAGAAGCTATGCAATTTCATGCAATCCCTTTTGTCAAACCTTTCTTTGATTTTTCGTGTTTCTGGGTCTCTATTAAGAAAATTTCGGCCTGTGCCAAGGAGACCTAGGGTTTCTCATATTCCATCCTGTAATGTTTTCAGGGTGTCTGCTTTGACTCGACGTCTTTGATCCATTTGTAGTTGATTCTGGTGCAGAGTGATATATGAGGATCTAGCTTTAGTTTTCTACAAGTGATTAACCAATTTTGCCAGCACCATTTACTGAACAGGCTGTCTTTCTTCCATTCTGTTTTTTTTTAGTTCCCTTATCGAAGATTAGATGGCTATAGGTCTGTAGGTTCATTTCTGGGTTTTCAATTCTATTTCATTGGTCCTGAGGTCTGTTCTTGTACCAGTACCAAGCTGTTTTGATTACTATGGGTTTGTAGTAGAGTTTGGAATTGGTAGTGATATTCTTCCAGCACTGTTCTTTCTGTTAAGGATCATTTTTGCTATTCGGGGTCTTCTATTGTTCCATATGAATTTTTGGATTGCCTCTTCTGTTTTCTTGAAGAATGAGTTTGGAATATTGATAGGTTTCACATTGAATTGGTAGATAGCCTTGGGAAGTATTGCAATTAGCACAATGTTGTTCCTTCCAATCCAGGAGCATGGGAGGTTTTTCCACTTTTTAAGTTCCGTTTTGACTTTCTTTTTCAGGCTTTTAAAGTTTTCATCATAAAGGTCCTTCACTTCTTTGAATAAGTTAATTCCTAGGTATTTTATTTTTTGTGGGGCTATTATGAATCCAGTTGCTTTCCTGATTTCAGCCACACTTCTCATTGTTGGCATGCAGAAAAGCCATTGATTTTTGAGAGTTAATTTTATACTATGCTTCTTTGCCAAAGTTTTTAATCAGCATGAGTAATTTGGGAGTGGAATCTCTGGGGTTCTTTAAATACAAAACCATGTCATCTGCAAAGAGGGAGAGGTTTACATCATCTTTCTGTATTTGGATCCCTTTTATGTTTGCATCTTGTCTTATTACTGTAGGTAGACATTCTAATACTAAATTGAGGAGAAGTGGGGAGATTGGACATCCTTGTCTCGTTCCTGAGTTAAGAGGAATTGGCTTCCATTTTTCACCATTAATTATAATGCTGGATGTAGGTTTGTCATATATAGCCTTTATTGTATTGAGGTATGTTCTCTGGGTTCATAGATTTTCCAGAGTCTTCATCATAAAGGAGTGTTGGATCTTGTGATATTATTTTTCTGCATCTATTGATATATCCATGTGGTTCTCATCATTGCTCTTGTTGATGTGATGAATTATATTTACTGATTTTCATATATTGAACCAGCTTTACATCCTGTTTGATCGTGGTGTATGATTTTTTGGATGAATTGTTGAAGTTGATTGGCCAAAATTTTGTTGAGAAGATTTGCATCAATGTTCATCAAAGAAATGGGTCTATAGTTCTCTTTCTTTGATGAGTCCCTGCCTGATTTGGGATAACCGTTATGTTGGCATCATAGAATGAATTTGGTAGTGAACTTACTCTTTCAATTTTTTTGAATAGTTGGAGGAGGATTGGTGTGAGCCCTGCTTTGAATGCCTTGTAGAATTCCACTGTAAATCCGTCTGGTCCTGGACTTTTCTTAGATGTGAGGTCTCTTATTGCTGTTTCCATTTCTATGCTTGATATGGGCATGTTAATTTGATTTAAATCATCTTGGTTGAGCTTCGGCATGTCCATTTCTGTCAGGCCTTTTCTTGGCCTTTATCTTGTTAGTTTTCTATGTGTAAGATATCTTTAAGTACCTTTGTAGCTCTGGTTTTCTATGTGTAAGATATCTTTAAGTACCTTTGTAGCTCTGGTTTTGTGGAGATATATTGTTTCAATTTTTCTTTGCTATGGACAATTTTTATTTGATCTTCAGTTATGAAGGAGAGTTTAACTGGGTACACTATTCTTTGTTGTGGTTTTTCTTTAGGGTATGGCATACATCATTCCAGGCTCTTCTTGCTTTAATCATCTCTGCTGAGAAATCTGAGGTGATTCTAATTGTTTTCCCTGTATAGGTGATTGGTCTTTTCTCATTGACTGCTTTAAGGATCCTTTCCTTGGTCTGAATTAATTCTGTGCGGATTATAATGTGAGGGTGACATGTCCTGTTCTGTTCTAGTCTATTTGGGGTTCTGAAAGCTTCTTTAACCTGAATAGGCCATAGGCCGATCTTTTTGCATGTTCTCTGCTAGGATTCTGTTAAATAAATTTCCTAGACCATTAACTTCTGTCTATAGGTGCTCCTCTATCCATTATCCTCAGATTAGGCCTTCTGATGGTGTCTTCCAAATATAGAATAGTTCTATCATATATCTTGGATTTATCTTGGATATTTGTATGTTATTTCTCTATAATATCTAGGCTGTCTTCAATCCCCGAGATTTGATCTTCTGCCTGGTCTAACCTACTGTCAAGACTTTCTATTTGTTTTTAATTTCTTTTCCTTCTACTTGGTCGGCTTTGATGGCTTCAAATTCTTTGTTGGAGCTTTGGTTTAGATCTTGTATGAGCTTTACTTCCTTAATTGGGTGTTCAGTGTTTATTCTCAGATCACTTAGCTGATTGGTTATGGTTTCCTTGGACTCCCATTCCTTCTGGCAGGTTCTAGTCTACATTCCCTTTATGGTCTCCCTGAATTGTTTCAGCTGTCTCTTTTCTCCTTATGGATTTTTTGAATGCCTCTATTTATTTCTGTCTATTCTGATCACACTCTCGCAATTCCTGTTTTACTCTTTGATTAGTTTCCTCACATTACAGCAATTCCTGTAATTTTCTATGACTGTTCTCAGCCTGCTTATGCAATTATTGTATTAATCTTTAAGTAGCTTCCTTATGCTCACAAGATTCCTGTACTACTATTTGGATTGCCTCCTCTTGGTCCCTATCACGCTCACACTGCGACCTTTGCAAATTTTCAATCATTACATTCACCATGTTTACCAGTAGTGTTTGTAGAGCTTTTGGGGGAACTATTTATTATTATTATTATCATTTTTATTATCATTATTATATTCATATCATATTATTCATATTCATATTATTATCATTATTATCATTACCATTTTTCTTGTGTTTTCCAGCTTGTTCTGCTCATTTGGTATGAAAGTAACAGCAATTTTGTGCTAGAACACTATTTTAAGGTAAGCATCAACCAAAGTCCTTCAGTTGCACAACCAGAATGGCTGCAGATACAATCTAGTTCAACAGATACAATCTATTCTAAAGCAAACAACCATGGATTAATGGGTTAAGAATAACGAAGAAGGATTTGGCAAACCAGAAATTAATAGCTTCAGGGAGAAATGTGGGGAAAAATAGGACTAGAGGGATGTGGAGAGGTAAAATGAGAGTAAATGTAACCAATTCCTAATCTCTGAGAGGGTAACGGATTGGACAGAATCATAGGAGAGAAATTTAAAAAAAAAAGAAAAAAATGGAAAAACTAAAATTTAAATTTAAGAAATGAAACACTTAAAAATTATGTAAGTTTACATAAATGATATTGAGAGAAGAAAAGGATAGAATGAGAGGAGGGGAGGGATAGAAAGGAAACGTGAAAACTATTAAATAAAATTTTAAAAATTAGTTACTTGAAAATTATGTAGGTATAAAGAGATAATACTTCTATGAAAGAAGTTAAGGCTAAGAGGTTGTGAACTGAGTAATAAATTTCTGGCTTAGCTATGTACATAATGGGGGAGAAGGTCTAACAATTGATGACACGTATGTATCTGGAGTTGAACAGAACAGCAATTAAGTCATGCAAAAAATAAAGAAAGAGAGAAAAAATGAAAACAATAAAAAAGGACCAAAAAGTCAAAGACATTAAACATGCACACACACACACACACACACACACACACACACACACACACACACACACACACATATACACCAAAAATAAAAATTATGAGAAAATAAAGATCAAGAGAAAACACTTAAAAAATAAAAATTTAAAAAAATTAAAAAAAAGAGTTCTTTGTTTTGGTGTTTTTTTTTGGAGGGGGAATGGGAAGAGCCTCTATCTCCCCTGTATCTATAACCAGTGTCTTGGTGGAGTCTCTGGTCTGCTTGTGGTGTTTGGTTTTCCTATGACTTGATTGGTTTCTTAAATCAGTTTGGTCAGGCAGAAAATGCCCTGTGTTAGACAGGATTTTGTGATCCTCCTCCCATGCTAGTTCAGTGCGTGGGAGATCTTTGAGTATCACAAAAGTGGGAGATGGCTGTTTCCCCTAGTTTGGAGATGCTGTGATGAGGCTAGGTTCTGGGTAAGGTTGAAGCCTTTCAGCAAACAGTAGCTTTTCCCTGAAGGGCTACCTCCTGAGACACTCACAGAGCCCAGCTTGGAGCAATTCTCAGGGTTGATGTTTACTTAATTTCAACTTTTGTCTAGGCTTCTGTAGGGTGGGGCAGCCTCTGGCTCTGTTTACCCAGTGAAGAAAGTCTCTTCTCCGAGGGCAAATTTTACTCTGCCTGGGCAGAGTGAGTTTCCCCTGTTGGAACTGAGTCTGGCAGGTCACTTCTAGATTATGTGACCTGCAAAATGACTCTTGTTTTTTTCCAAGGCCTGAACTGAAGCTATCTGCTCAACTGGGCCTTTGTCAGTATCAAAGATGGAGACCTCCGGTGGTGGTGAGGGGAGGGGCGGCCTTCCCACATCTGCTCCCTGAGAAGGAGTCAGGAAGTCAGGGTTCTACTCACGCTGGATTCTTGGTTCCTGGACCCTCTCTGGTCTGAAATCTGCAGGATCAAGATATCTGTTCCTTCTCAGTTCTTGCTGGTGTTGAGTAGAATCTGCAAGTCTACTGTGTCTGGCCCCTTTGTCCTGGACTCTCTGTTGTAGGTATGGTGTCTATGGCCGCCGCCACTGCCACCCCAGCCCTTTCAGCCGTGGCTACTGGCAAGTGCTCAGATCTATTTACTTGCCTGAATTTTCCATCTCTGGCCATACTTTTTGTACGGTGATGGCACACTTGGGTGTGATTGTCTAGCCTAGGACTCTTCACAGGAACAATAAAACTGCTTTCTATGCGAGCACTTGTTTTGAATCCAACCTCTCTTCAGCAATCTTCTTCTGAACTCCCTTAACACATTATTATGACATGATATTGTGACATCACATTGACATTGCGATATCACTGTGCCATTCTGTTTTCACAAACCTATTATGACATCACATGTTAGAAAATTCATGGGTTTTAGGACTTCTAGCTTCTTCCTTGAACTCTTGTCCTCATTGTAAACTAGTAGTAATTGAAATCAGACATGTGATTGTAATATTACAAACTAGTAGTGACATCACTATTCCATGGGTGACCTCATTACCAAAGTGATATCACAAACCTATTGCAGCATCACATTGCCATTGTGACATCACAATCACATTGTGGCATTTCAATCGGTTATGAGCTCTTAGCACCTTTGAAAAAGCATTTGGCCTTTGTGACATCAAAGTTCATTTGTTTACCCATATCATCATTGTGGTCTAACAATTAAGATCAGTTATACCATTGTAATATTACAAACCCTTGGAGGCAGGATCACCAGTGTGACATCATTAACCAGTCCTTTCCTCATAACTTTGACACGATGCCCTTTTGATACATAGGCCTTTGTGATCTCATAATGTTTTTGACTTCATATTTCAGGTAGGATGTGTGATATTAGAAATGCACTCTATCATGAAAATTGTGTCATCACTGTCAGATATCATGAGCATTGTGTAACATTGTGATATCACATAACTGTTGGGAGTTCATCACATTTGGGCCAATGCATGACTTTGTAGATCTCACAATCTCATTCTGAATTCATATTCTCATTGGGAGTTAATGAAAATTGAAGTTCAGCATGCCATTGTGACATCAACAACCCAATTGTGACATCATAAACCTATTGTGAACTCATCAACATTATGGAATCACCAACTAATTATTACATCAAAATATTATTATGACTTGATATTGTGACATCATATTGCCATCACTGTCCCATTCGGATTTGCAAACCGATTATGACCTCATAACATTTTACAAATTTCATGACCTTTGAGACTACTAACGTGAACTAATATACTTATGATGCATAAAACACAAGACAATCCAATGAGGCACATTGAAAATAACTTCATTTACACTCGAAATGGACCTTCATTTACCTTGTCCTGGGTTGTACACTCAGTGACAAGCCAGCCCTAAACATCAAATCTCAGATCTCCAATGGGCAGTCAAACATAGTTAATTGCTCTGCAAAGCACCAACTCCCCAAATTATCATCTCCAAAGCTCCAAACTTCAATAGGTAAGGCTTTGTCCTTTTCGCTTACTCCCTTCTTCTTTATAGACATTCCTTCATTTCCCTTTTTCCCTTGCATCACTTCCTTTTTTTCTTTAGGCCTCTCCACTATCCACAGGCCTACACTTCTCTGGCCTGGTGACCAATTGGCATACTTTCCTTCCTACTCTCCCTCAAATTCCTCTTCTCCCAAGTCTTTCCCCCCTACTGTCTCACCACTTTCTTCCCTTGATTTTCTCCAATTCCATTTCTCTGACCATGCAGCGTATACATAGGTTGAACCCCTCCATCACGCCAGTGGGTCTCCTGCCTAACAGTTTTCAACCATCTCTTCACAAACTGCCCATTCCCCGATCACTTTTTTCACAGCTAATCATGTGAGGATGACATCCTACCCCTTCCAACAACATACCCTTTGGTAGTATGTCCCATGCACTCCAGGGGGCCAGGACATGGGGCCACATTGATTAGTGGGCCCTGCTGATTATTAGGGCCCACTGCTTTATACACCACCCACTGGTTTTCATGTCCAATCAAATCCTTGATTCCTTCTTATCAAATCCTAAAAATTCCCTTCTCTCCACCCAATGAACAGGCTTAAAATGTAAATTTAATAGAAAACAAGTAAATTATAGAAACTAGTTAGCAGTAATTAACACTTAGTAAGTCTTATCCTTAAGGGATCATCTGAGTGTCTCTGAACAGTTCTCCTTGCAGCCTTCTCTGTATATTGGTCCTAGCACCACCAAGTATAGTCCTTGCCACTTTGGTTCTAACTCAGGAGCATGATAAATTTTTACCCACACCACCTGTCCAGGCAAGAAAGAGTGGGTGGTTTTTTTTTATTTTTTGTATCTCCATTTCTTACTTTACTTCACTTACTTGAGGTCTAGCTTTTGGATTTATTGCTGAAGGAGACTTGCTATAGAATAACCTATATTACTCTCCCCAATTTGCCTTCCAATTGGATTTAATTTCTTATTTTATATTTGAACTTATCTGTTGCCATCCTGTTTATTTTTTAAATACTTTGTATTGTTATTATTTTTAAGTAGTTGTAGAAAGAAGTTCCTGTTCTACAAAACAGTACATGAATATAGGTGTCTGACAACATTGTCACCCATCCCTCATAACCCTTCCCTTCTCACAGTTTTTTGTTAACATTGAGATAGGTGATTACATATATTTCACATATTTCACAATATTGTGGAATTGTAATACTTAGTTAAAGTCACACACACATTTTAACCTTGACAAGGCAAATTATCGTTAACATGGTCTAAAGTTTTTGTTATTATGACTCTATAATAGAGCTTAAAGTCCTGTATCATGATCCCTCCTGCATCCTTTCTTTTGCCTATAATTGTTTTGGCTATGCTAGGTCTTTTGTTGTTTCATATGAACTTTTGGAATGTTTTCTCTATTTCAGTAAAGTAAGTCATTGGAATTTTAATGGGAATTGCATTGAATGTGTTTATTAATTTTGGCAGTATGGCCATTTTCTCCATATTAATTCTGCCTATCCAGGAACATGAGTAGTCTTTCCATTTCCTGGTATCCTCTAAGATTCCTTTTTTAAGGTTTTTATAGTTTTCATGATATAGACCCTTTACATCGTTGGTTAGGTTACTTCCTTAATACTTTTTTTTTGAGGTTATTGTGAATGAGGTTGTTTCCTTGATGTCCATTTCTATTTGTACTTTGTTGGTTTACAGAAAGCCGACTGATTTTTGTGGGTTAATTTTGTATTCTGGTATTTGCCAATTGGGTTTATAAGCTCTAAGTGTTTGGGGATGGAGCTTTAGGGATCGTTAATTTATAAAAATAATACAATCTGCAAAAAGAGAGTTTATATTCTTCCTCTCCTATGTGCATCCCTTCAATGTATTTTTCTTGAATTATTGCTTTGGCTAAAATTTCCAGAACTATATTGAAGAGGAGTGGAGAGAGTGGGCATCCTTGCCTTGTTCCTGTTTTTAAGGGAATTGATTGTAGTTTTTCCCTATTAAGCATAATATTTGCTTTTGATCTGCCATGTAACGCTTTTATTGTCTTATGAATGTTCCTTTTATTCCTATTTTTTCCAGAGCTTTTAACATAAATGAGTGCTGAATTTTATCAAAATCCTTTTTCAAATCAATGGAGATAATCATGTGGTTCTTGACCTTGGATCTGTTGATGTGATGGATTACATTTATTGACTTACATATGTTAAATCATCCCTGCATCACTGGGATGAAGCCTACTTGGTCATAATGTATGATTTTTTTATATGTTTCTGGATTCTTTTGGCTGCAATTTTATTGAGGAGCTTTGCATCTGTCTTAATCAAAGAGATTGGTGTGTAGTTCTTTTTTTGTTCGGTCTTTGCCTGGTTTGGGGATGAATGTGATATTGGCTTCATAGAATGAGTTTGGAATTTCTTCCTCTGTTTATATTTCTCTGAAGAGGTTGAGGAGTATGGGTATTAGCTCCTCTTTAAAGGCCTTATAGATTTCTGTAGTAATCCATAAGGTCCTGGCCTTTTCCTGTTGGAAGATTTCTTATTACTTCTTCTATCTCATTGTAGGTTATTGACATTTGTAATTGATTTATTTCTTCTTGGTTCCGTTTAGGCCATTTGTATTTCTTTTTATTTTTTCAGGCAGGAAAAGAAGTTCATTTACACAAAGGCTGCCCACACCATGCATGGTGGAGAACATAACTATAAAGGAAGGGCTGTCGACCCACCCCTGATCCAGGACTTATCTAGGCCAGGGACAGGAAGAGGTGTGGCCAGGTGCTGGAAAATTGTGGCCACACTGGATCCGGATGTGACCTCAGGGTCTGGAACCCTCCGAAGGTCAGATGGGAGGCATGTGACCAGAGGTGGCCTAGGATGTGACCTAGCAGGAGAAGGTGATTGCTTCCAGGTCTGCCAGTTACCTATGTAATAGATATTGGGTGGGAACTTAGCCAAGAGGGAGGGAGGTGTCTCTGTTCAGAACTTACATTCCAGCCATTTGATAATTATGGAAAAAGGTGAAGATTCTCTCTGGCTACTTCCTGTTTGCAAGCATTGACAGTAAGGGTAAAAGGCTGATATGTGGTCCCATCTGGGAGAAGGCAGAAGGCAACAGCTGTCACTTGGGCATTGAGTACTTAGATAAAGTCTGGAAGAGGCAGGTCTCTTGGACAAAGTCTGGAGAAGTCTCATGACTCATTGTGGGACTGAAAAAAATACTAGAGAGCAAATAGATGGCAAGAGGAAGGACTTGGGGCTGAAAATGTTAGTAGAAATGTCCCTACCTCCTTCTGACACATGGAGACTAGATAGAAAAGAAGTCAATTAACAAGGGCAAGAATATGAATTCCTGTCCAGTTGAAAGGTAGAGAGGTATGGACATTAGATGGGCAGTCTTCTTACTTCTATTGACCTCCCAGCTCTGGTTAATTTTGATAGGGCAGGCACAAAGAGGATGATGTGATATCATCTCCTCTTACTCTTCCTCATGCTCCTTTGTTCCCCAGACTGGTTGAGTCTAGGTGCTCGTTGCTGGGATGGTTAGTCCCAGTTTGTATTCAAGGAGGCTTGAACTCAAGGCCTGAGCATTGTCCCTGACCACTTCTGCTCAAGGCTAGCACTCTACCACTTTGAATGATGGTACCACGTGTACTGTTTGCTGGTTAGAGATAAGAGGCTCGAGCCATGTTTCCAGCCTGGCTCTTTGCAGGTTAGTTGGGAGATGGAGTTTGAGGGATTTTTCAGCCCAGGCTGGTTTGCACTGCAATCTTTTCCACAAAAGCTCTTTGTTATTTCCAATTAAAGCAACAAGGAGATCAAATAGAATAAGTAGAGCTTACCTGGTGCTTATCAAGAATTGACCAAATATTCTGCAATGACAAAACTCGTTAGATGTGAGAATCTTAGCACAGATATGCCCAATATGTTAGAATCACATAGTACTAGACTACACAACACAAAACAAAAAAGGCAAAACTCAAAACTTAAAATTTTTGACAACAATATTTAGACATCTTTGCTAACAAAGCACATCAGATGATTGGGCCTCAGTTACCAAGGTCTGTGAAAAGAGCAACTTGTTAGCAATGCATATTAGAATAGATGGATGGAGGAGTTACAAGCTTCGTGGAAGGGTACGGGTTGGATGGGGCCAAACCCTTAACCCACCATGTGGCCAAGGTGGTGAACTCAAGATGGCGAATTTCTGAAAAAATGTAAAGAAAGCCTGAACAAAAAATCAAGCCTAGTTTGGCTAGCCTTTTTGAGGGAACCTATAGGGATTCCCCGGGAACCAGTCCATGTTTCACTCTTCCGGGCACAATCCAAAAAGTTGTAGAGATATAGAAAGTTGGACATGAATAGCAGAGAGCAAAGACAGCCTGATAGTAAAGAGACTTCTGACCATGTACCATTGCAGAGGCATAAATTGTCTAAATCTGAGAACAGCAAAAAATATTAGGTCATCTGGAAATCCAGGGAGCACAGGAGGCATGTCAATGGGGTTTCACGGCTCAGACATGACTCACAGGACCCCATTAAATGCATTAGAGAGTCAGTTTGGTGAGTGAAGGAGAGCTGACCAGGAAGAAGTGGTGTTCCGGCTTGCCCCAGACCCCTATAGAGAGAAATGGTTAAGCCCCCCAAACCAGGCATTCTCCACTTCAGAGATGACCATCCTTTCTGCTAAAGGTTGTAGGAGCTCTCTGGAATGGTGCCACATCTGAGCAGAGATTGAGCAACAGAGAGCCGTGGAGAGTATTTTCATTCACCAGAGTAGAGAAGTGGTGTGGACGTGGATGTGAAGGCCAGCAATGGTATTGGTGAAAAGTCTCACGTGGTGTCTCAAGGCAGTTTGATTTGCAGAAAAGGGGTGTTTAGGAAATTCTAGCATTTCCAATTCAAAAACCTCATACCAGTCATGGAACAATTTGTAAGGTATATTAAATAGGTAGGTTTTATTAAGTAGCCCATGAAGAGAACACTACACACTATTCAGGCATGAAAAGAAGTTTATTTACCGAACTGCTCCCCCCACCATACATGTTAGAGAAGAATGGCTGAAAAGGAAAGGGGGGATAGCAGTTTGTATTTCTGTAGAAATTCATTCCTCTCTGCTAGGTTTTCCTTCCTTTGTGAGTAGAGTCTGGAATTATTTCTTTATGATTGTTTTGATGTCTTGGATGTTTGTTGTAATTTTTCCTGTGGTATCTCTGATATTATTGATTTGGGTCTCCTCTCTTATTTTGTTAGTTACTCTTGCCAGTGGTCCCTCAGTTTTAGTGACTTTTTAAAACAGCTTTTAAAAATTAATTTTATTTATAATTTTCATAGTCTCTGTCTCTTTAATTTCAGCTCTTATTTCGGTTCACTATCTAGCAACTTTTGTTTCAATTTTTTCTTTTTTCTCTAGCAGTTTTAGTTGCATCAAAAGATCATTTACTTGTTACATGTTTTCTTGATGTGTGCACTGAGAGCAATGAATCTGCCTCTCAGGACTGCTTTTGCTGTATCCCATTGGTTTCTTTGTGATGTATCTTCATTTTCACTAAATTGCAGGAACTTTTTAATTTCTTCTTTAATTTCTTCTGTGATCCATGTATTGTTCAACAGAGTGCTGTTTAATTTCCATGTTTTTTTTTTCTACTTCATGCATTGTTATTGAGAACTAGTTAGATTCCACTATGCTCAGATAGAATCCAGAGTATTGTTGATCCTCTTGTATTTGCTTAAATTCCATGTATGAACTAAGAAATTATCTATTTTAGAAAACGTTATGGGGGTTGCAAGAGGAAGACTCTACTGGTATGATACCTTTAATCCTAGCTACTCAGGAGGCTCAGATCTGTGTATTCAGGTTCAAAGCCAGCCCAGGGAGTCTTTCTGGGGTTGCTCAGCACCACACCCTGCCTCAAGTCTAGGGTTGTTCACGACCTTTGCCACCATTGGCTGCTTATGCAAACCAGTGCAGAGAGGCGACACAACCACTACGGGTCCATAGTTGTTTGCTTCCGCTGTTGATGCCACTGCTGCTGCCACAGCTACTGCCACTGCCCCACCTGCTGCCACTGCCCCAGGATCAGCTGGACCCCTTATGCAAGCCAGGCACCCCACCACAAGTCAGATGTTAACCACTGCTGCTGTCTCAAGTTAGGCTGGGCCACTTATGCAGGCCAGTATGGAGAGGAACAAACCACCACGGGTCTGGACGTGTTCACTGCAGCTGTCCGCACCTCAGCCACCGCTGCTGCCCCAGGATGGTCTGGGCAAGTGCCAAGAGGCATTGTGCCCCAATTCTGGATGGTTTGCCACCACTGCCAGCTGCTGCTGCTGTTCCAGGTTAGGCTAGGCTATTTACACCAGCAGGACAGAGGTGCCACCCTGATAGACTAGGGTCATTTGCCACTGTTGACAGCTGCTACTGCTGCTGACTGGGCTGGGCTACTTATATCAGCCAGGCAAAGGTGCTGTTCCAGGGAGGGTGAGGGGAGTCTTTGTTCCAGCTCTGCCTTCTGAGATTTCTGTTCGTATATTCTGGGTTGGCCCAGGTCTTGGGAGTCTCCTTGGAGACTTGGGATGCTTGTGGGTGTGTGGGCTTCAGAGGGTCCAGACCCTGGGCACTTAAGCAGCTTGGCACAAAACCCCTTCACCTAAGCTGTGCAACGTGGAATCCCATCACCAACAAAGAGTGGGGGGAGGGTCTTCCCACTTACTGTCTCTGTAGGTTTTTCCCTTTTCTTTTTGCACTTCCTTTATCTCTCTGAGTAATTGCCTTTTTTTGTGGGTCACTTGGAGAAACAGAGCATTGAAATCCAAACTCTGTATTTGGTGGAGAGAGCTGTGGTGTTTCCCTGCTGTTCCATCACCTTCTTGGTCCCACCCCTTCAGGTGGAGTTTTTCTTATCCGGCCATTGGGCCTTGGTTACCAAAGGATAGGTACATAAAAGAATATGTTGTACAGCCTGCAGATTGTAGTTAGACATTTCTGTTAATAAGGCCTTCCTAATTTTAGGAACCCAAGGGGGTGTTCTACACTAAATTATTTCAAGGGATTGAAACTTTTAACATAAGGCCCACATCTTGCTCAAAGAAGAGTGAAGTGGAGGAGGCTTACCTAGCCATGGCCAGTCTCTGTATTTAATTTAGTTAAAGTTTCCTTTAAGGTCATGTTCATTCTTTCTAGTGCTTGAACTCTGAGGCTTATAAATGGACTGTAACTTCCAATTTATTCCTAGGGCATTAGTTAATAATTGAGAAGTTGGGCCATGAATCAGGGCAATCTTTGGACCCCACAGGTAAGGGTAAGCCAAATCAAGGTATTATTACATGCCTCAGCTCAGCCTGAAAAAATGTCCACTATTACTAACAGATACCAATAGCCATACTTCCGAGGCTTTACCCCTGTGGAGTCCACTTTCCTAAATTCACCATCTGAGGTTCCTCACATATGAATTCTTTCCATGTGTTCCAGAATTTCAGCATTTACCTGTTGGAACTTAACTACACACATTACAAAGTATTGTCAGGCTGAGGCCCCACCGGTTTCCAGAACAGTTTTAGGCAGTGTCCTTGGGCAATTTACCAGGCTGCAAATATCTACATGTAAACTGACAGAAAGCTTGAGCCTGTATGCATTTTTCACAAGTTCAGTGTCAACAATTGCACACTTATTACCACTGTTTTTGCTTCTTCCTTTAATATTGATGACTAGTAGCTCTAGAGAAACAACTTCTTTTAGACTGGTCTCCCAAGCTACCTGATCAGCTCAGATGTTTCCCTATATCTTAGGGTCTCTAGTTTCTTTAACTCCTGTAAAGTACTCGGAACCTTGGAGATTTCTTCCATTTTATTCTTCTCCTTTTATCTCAAACTTGTTTTCATGATCCCACTCTCTTTCTCAATGTGCTCCTTAACCTGCAAATGATTTGACAGGGTCACAGGAGATTTCCCTTGACTGGCCAACTGCTGCTCCTTCTCACAACACCTTTGCTTGCTCTTCAGCTCCTCCCTTAAGTTCACAAAGGTGCTATTGAGAGGTATTTTTTCCCACCTCCACCTGTTCCACAGGGACACAATGCTTCTGCATTACATTTATGGTGAAGATCTCAGCCGTCTTTTGGGGTTTTTACTCTAGTTGTTTCTCTTTCTAGTTTTCCACTTCTGTGTATTTTTGTGACAGCTCTTTCAACTGTTTGTTTAGTTCTTCTGTTTTTATTCCTAATGCTCTTTCCCTATCCATGGCATTCTCTATCAAAGCAAGTGATCCTTTAACTCTTTCTGGAGAGAAACAATCTCTTTCTTGAGCCTGATATTTTCCTGTTGTTTTTTCTTGGCCTCATCTTCTATGACACAGCACTTTCCCGTCTTCTGTGCTAACTACTCTTTCCTTCTTTCTCTGTTGCTTTGAATTTCTGGTGACACTTTTCAAAGCTTATAATTGACATGTTCTTCAACCTAATATATTCTTATATCAGGTCCAGCTCCTTTTTCTTTTTTTTTTTCCTTTTTATTTTGGGTCCGGTCGTGGGGCCTGAACTCTGGCTGGACACTGTCCCTCAGCTCTTCAGGTGAAGGCTAGCACTCTACCACTTGAGCCACAGGGCCACTTCTGGCTTTTTTATTTTTGCTTATGTGGTGCTGAGGAATCGAACCCAGGGACTCATGCATGCAAGGCAAGCACTCTACCACTGAGCACATTCCCAGGACCCCAGCTCCTTTTTCATAGCCATAATTTCTTAATGGAATTCAGAGGTCCTTTGCATGATTCTCCAGAGCTACGAACACATTTTCCATGTGGTTAATGTGATTACTTAACCTGTCATTTAAATTTTCCAGGTGGTTAATGTGCTTACTTAAGCTTTCATTTTTCTATCATTCTCCTGCTTGGACATTCCTTTTCCTAATGTCCATTTTGCTTGCATTAATCTCACTGAGCTAGTACTAGAGGGTCCTACTGCCATTTTCTAATGAATTGTACTGTCTTTGCCAAAGGTTTCTTGATCCCTGTTCTGGTGCTCCTACCAAAACTCAAACTCCCTTCTTAGACTCGTTTTTTTTTTTTTTTCAGGGTGTCTCTGTTATCCAACATCAACTGGGCAACCACTTTATCTCAAAACCTTCTAACTTTTCAAGCTTTCTTCTAATATCTGTGGCTGACTGCATAACAAAGGCCATATTTAGGGCTCTTTGATTCTCCAGGACTTAAAGATCTATAGCCTATAGGTCCTACAGCCTTCTGGGAGAAGTTCAGATAAAGCATTAGGGTATTCACTGGGGAACAGTACCATCTCACTCACCTTAGATTGAAGACGTGGCTTTCTAGACACTGCGGCATCCCTGCTAGCTGAACCTGGAAATAAATGGTAAGCACCTCCATACCTCAACTGCTGTTAGTCTCAGCTTGGGTAAGTCTGAGGAAAGACTTGTTCCAAATAGTCTGGTTCAATTGTGGGGCTACTGTCTGGTCCAAGGAACACCGTCAATCACCGACAGTATTCACTCCTTTTTCTACCAGGTGAAAAGCACCTGTAAAATTTGCTGACATTCATCCCAGGTGTGCTTGTGTGTGAAAATTACTCTCTCTAATGAGGTAATGAGTCCCTATTTGTTTGTTTTTTTCTGAAAAGGATGGATTTTTCTGTTTCCAGTTATACAGGTCACTACTTGTAAAGGGAACATATATTAGAAAGGGGTCCTGCCCACCATCTCCATGTTCCTCTCTCAAGGGTAATAAGGGTAACATACCACATTGTACCACGTCAGTCTGGTACAAGTAACCACTTTTGGTATGGGAGGACTTATTAGAGTTGCTGATGCAAAGAATAGGAAAGAGAGTACATCAGTGCATCTTCCTCTGAGGGATTCTGTAAACCTGGGGGAGAATATTTTTTGGATATGACAACCTAAGGCCTTGTTCTCCCATCCTGAGAAAAGGAGTAAACAGGTGCATACAGGACACAGATAGAACTATCAGCATACATACAAAGACCAAGAGCCACAGACACTTAACCCACATGTCCCATACCTCTCAATGTTGACCTCTACAGGAGGTCCCAGATGACAGAGAGAACGTCCCAGATTGCCTCTTGAGACGGCCACAGATGACCTCTGGAGGATGTCACATATGTCCTCCCTAGGAGGCCCTACATGACCTCTCATGGAGGTTCCAAATGGATTCCCAAAGAAGTGTCAGATGATCTCCAAAGGAGTTTCCAGATGTCTTTTCAATGAGGCTGAGATTACCTCTCAAGAAGCTCCAAGATCGCCACTCAAGGAGGCCACATATGAACTCCAGAGGACGTTACAGATAACCCTATTGAGAAAGCAACAGATGACCTCCAGAGAAGGTCCTATATAGCTTCTCAAGGATGTCCCAGATGATGTTCAAAGACGGTCATAGATTTCTCATCATGGTAGTCTGAGATGACCTCCCAAAGAAGCTCCAGATGACCTTAGGAGGTGGTCCTAGATTGCCTCTTAAGAAAGCCGCAATGACTACTTTTGAAGAGGTCTCAGGTGGCCTCCTGAGGAAGCCCCAGATGACCTCTGGAAAAAGTCCAAGATGGCCCCTGGAGAAGGCCCCAGCTGACCTCCAGTGTAGGTCTCAGGTGGCTTCTCAAGAAAGTTGCAGATGTACTCTTGATGAGGTTCCAGATGGCTTCCCATGGAAGCCCTACATTATCTCTCAAGTAGGTTCCAGATGGCGTCCCAAGGAAGCCACAAATAGCTTCCAGAGTGGTCCAAAATAAGCTGGCAAGCCTGCCAAGATGCACCTCTAGAGGTACATAAATGACTTTTGTCCTTGTTGGACCTCCAGAGACAAACACTCGAGGTAGACTCTCAACCCTGAAGGCTGACACTCTCATCTATGAGGATTTTTTCCTGGGGCCAAGGCCTGATGCAATCCAAATGGATTATCTTGATGGAGTCTTCAAAAATAATGATCTCTATAGTTCAAGAAAATCCATCGAGACACGTTTTCTATAATAAATGTTCTCCCAACCACCAACCCCCAAAATTATGATATCCAAAGTTCCCAACATCAAAGGGAAAGCCTCTTTTCCTTTTGTCTTTATCTCTCCTTCGCTACAGACCTATACTTCTTTTGAGGTCTTTTCCTTTTTCCCTTCTTCCAGTTCCTTGTTCTCTTTAGGACTCTCCACTCTCCACAGACTTGAACTGCTTTGCAAGGCTCGTCAGTTGCCATCCTTCACCTTCTGCCCTCCCTCAACTTCCTCTCCACCCAGGTTTTCCCCTTATGCTATCACACCACTTCTTTCCTTCCAGGACTTTTCCCTTTATCTCTCACCTTCTATTGCTCTGAACAAGCAGCCTATATAAGTCTGTACCCCTTCTCCACTCCAACTGCCTGTTTTCAACTATCACATCCCAAAATGCCCACAGCCCAATCATTTCTTTACATCTCAACACGTGGTGATTAATGCACCAGTCCCTCCCACAGGATGCCTCACCTTCTCTGGTGGCATTCTTTGTCCTCTCCAGCTGGCCAGGAGATGGGCCCATACTGATTATCAGACCCTGAAGATAATCGGGCCCTGCTGATTATTACAGTGTCCTCCTTGTGAACTAGTAGCAATTGAAATTGGAAATTTGATTGTGGTATTACAAACTCGTTGTGACATCACAATCCCATTTGAAATCATCACCGCCACGACATCACAAAGCCATTGTGACAACATTGTCATTGTTACATCATGATTCGATTGTGACATCTCAAATCTATTATGACCTCTTAGCTCCTTTGAAAATCACATACCCTTTTCAACATCACAGTCCCTTTGTGTATCCATATCCTTGTTGTTATGTAATGACAATTGAGATCAGACATGCCATTATAACATCAAAAAGTGTTTGTGACATCCTCAACAGTGTGACATCACATTTTCATTATGAGAGCATCAGCTCATTTTGACATCACCAAACTCAATGACAGAATCGCATTTTGACAATTCTCGTTGTGACAACTTAGACACATTGTGAATGCCTATTCTGTGATTTCATTGTATTTCAAATATGGCATGAGAGTTGATACCAGAAACGCAATTTTGTGCCTACAAACCACTTTGACATCATAATCACTTTGTGACATCATAGTTCCATTGTGATATCACTAACACAATGTGATATCACAAAGCTCTCCTGTCCTCATAATTTTTGTGACATGCTGACATTGTGATATCTTAGACCTTTTTGCCCTCATAATTTGTTTTCAACCTCAAATTTCATGTATGACTTGAGATAACAGAAATCAACTGTGACATCATGACCACTGTGACATCACACTGACAGATGTCATGATCATCGTGTCACATTATGACATCACAAAATGTTTTGATGTCACCATTAATTGGTGATGCAATACGGTAAGGGGTCTATGATGTCATAATTGGTTAGTGATATCCAAATGGCATAATAGATCTCATTTGTCATGAAATCACAGAGAATATGAGTTTACAACAGACTGTGGTATCTCCAAAGTCATGTGTTTTCCCAAATGTTATGAAGTCCTAGGAGGATTGTGATGTCACAGCGTGACACAATGTTTATGATGTCTGTCAGTGTGATGTCACAATGGTCATGATGTCACAGTGGATTTCTGATATCATATATCATAACTGCAATATTATAAGGTTGAAAACAGATTACGAGCTCATAAAGGGCCTAAGACATCACAATTGCTGCACATCAAAGACATGAGGACAGGGCAGGTTTGTGATATCACAGTGTGTTAGTGATATCACCATAGCACTGTGATGTCACAAAGTGATTGTGATGCCATATATTTATGAGATCACAATATATTTCTGACATCAACCCACATGCCACATTTGAAATAGAATGAAATAAGAGAATAGGCATTTACAATGTGTCTATGACATCACAATAACAATAAATGCCATAATGCTATGAGGTCATTGTAAATTGGTGATGTTGCAAGGAGGTAACTGTGTAATAATGAATATGTGTTGTCCCACTGGTGATGGATCACAAAGGGTTTGTTATGTTACGATGGCATATTTGAATTCAATTGTCATGTATTCACAATGAAGATATGGGTACACAAAAGGACTATGATGTCACATATGAAATGTGTGTTTTCAAAGGTACTTAGGGGTCATTATAGCTTTATGATACACAGATGTGATGAGGTCACAATGGGATTTTGATGTCATAATGATTTTTTAATATCTCAAACACAAGTCCATTTTCATTTGTTACTATTTCAAATTGTGCATACAAATTCACAGAATGAGCTGGAAGTACTAATGGACATGAATTATTAAAAATGTTAGGAGGTCATTTTAGGTTTGTGAATGAACAATGGGACAGTGATATCACCATGAAAATGTCAACTCATTACATCATGTCAAAATATTGTTTTGGTGTCACAATTAGTTGATGATTCCACATTGGTGGTGAGGTCACAAAATATTGGTGATGTGTTGTGCATGTCACAATGACATGATGATTCTCAATTGTCCTAACTTACAATGAGTATATGAGTTCCCAAAGGGATTGTGGTTTTTCCAAAAGTATGTGTTGTCACACATATATTGAAATCCTAAAAGGTTTGTGATGTCAGAATTTGACACAATGGATATGACATCTGGCAGTATGATGCCACCATGGTCATGATGTCACTGGGAATTTGTGATATCAAATGTCATATGTTAAATCTAATGAGGTCAACAACAGATTATGAGGACAATAAGGGCTAAGGTATCAGAATTGCAGCATGTCACAAATGAGAGGATAGGTTAGTAATATCACAATGGCAACATGATATACAAAGGAATTGTGATGTCACAATGATTATGAGTTCCTGATTTGTTTATGATATTAACCTACATGCTACATTTGAAATAGAATCAAATCACAGAAAAGGCATTCATAATGTGTCTATGATGTCACCATGACAATGTAAAGTTATAAATCTATCATATCATTTTAGTTTTGTGATTTCACAATGAGTAGATGGTATAAAATGATAATGTGATGTCACAATTATGATGATCTCACAAACTGTTTTGGATGTCAAAATGTCATGTCTGATTCTCAATTGTCAATATTTTACAGTGGGGCTTTGGGTACACAAAGGGACTCTGATATCATAAAGCTATGTATTTTTCAAATGTTATAAGAGGTTATAATAGATTTGAAATGTCACAATGTGATCTTGGTATCAAAAACAACAATGTGAAGTCACAATGGGTTTGTGATTTCACAGTGGTGATGAGGTCACAATGGGTTTGTTATGTCACGAGTTTGCAATATCACAATTATTTGTCCAATTTCAGTTGCTACCAGTGTCCATGAGGACACTGTAATAACGAGCAGTGCCCTATAATCCACGAGAACAGATAGTCATCATGGCCTCCTAGTCTGGACCAATTGAAAGGGCAGGTTGCGTGACACTGGAGGGGGCAGGACATTCTGCTGAAGGAGATAGGATGTCAAGCCCCACATAGTGAGCTGCCAAGAATTGATTTGAGCATAATTGAATACTGGAAGGCAAGAAATTATTGCAGTTGGGGAAGGGTACAGCCTATATATAAGCTGCATTTTCAGAGCAAGAGAAGGGGAGAGAAAAAGGTTACAGGCCTGGATGGAAAGAAGTGATGGGACTGTTGGAGGGCAAAGACCAGGGAGGAGAGGAAATTGAGAGAGAGCAGGAGGTGAAGGACAGCAACTGGCCATCTGGACAAGGCAGGGCAGGCCTGTCAAGAGCAGAGAAGCCTGAAGAGAAGAATTGAATGGTGGAAGGAAAAAATGAAAAGACCTGAAAGTTAGGACAGATCTGTAGAGAAGGAGAATGAAGCGAAAGGAAAAAGCCTTGTCCTTTGAAGTGTGGAGCTTTGGAGATCATTATTTTGGTGGTTGGTTGTTTGCAGACCAGTTGACAAATGGCTGAACTGCTCTTTAGAGGTCTGAGGGTTCATGGTTGAGACTGAATTTACCTCTCCGCATCCAGCCCGGCCAAGGTAGTCACTTGTTACAAAATTTATGAGGACAAGTCAGGTTTGTGATGTTACATTGCATTAATGATATCACAATGTCAATATGAAGTCACAAAGGGAATGTAATGTCAAAATGATGGTGTGGTCACAATGGGTTTCTGAAATCAACCTATATGCCACATTTTTGATAGAATGAAATCACAGAATAGGCAATCGCATTGTCTCTAGGACCTCACAATGAAAATGTGATGTCATAATGCCATGATGTCATTGTCATTTTGGGATGTAACAATGGGCTGATGGTATTATAACAACAATGTGATCTCACTCTGGAGATGATGTCACAACACATTTGTAATGGTACACTGGCATGTCTGATGTCAGTTATCTTTGTTCATAATGACAACATGGTTACCCAAAGGGATCATGATATCACAACACCATGTGCTTTTTCAAAGGTGCTAAGCGGTCACAACAGTTTTGGGATGTCACACGGTGATCATGATATCACTGTAGCAATATGATGTCACAATGGGTTTGTGATGTCAAGTGGTGATAAGGTCACTCTTGGATAGTGATGTTGCAATGAATGTGTAATATCACCATTACATGTCCAATTTCATTCTACTAGATCACAATGAAGATACGAGTTCACGTAAGGAGCTAGAAGTCAGAAAGGCCATGAATTTTGTAAAATATTATGAGGACATAATTGGCTGGTGATAATGCAATGAGACAGAGATATCGCACTGGCAATGTGATGCTACATTACATGAGATAGTATTGTTTTGAAGTTACAAATGGTGATGCCATACAGGTGATGAGGTCACATAGGTTTTTGATTTCACAATGGGATGGTGATGTCACAATCTCCTGCCAGATCTCTAATTGACAATGAATATATAAGTTCACAAGTGTTAATGATGTATCCAAAGGCATATGTTGGCACAAGTGTAATGAGTCTTAACATGTTTGTGTTGTCCTCATGTGACTCAGTGGTCAAGAAATCTGGCAGTGTGATATCACAGTGGTCATGATATCACAATGGATTTTTGATATCACATGTCATGCCTGAAGTATTATGAGTTAAACAATTTATGAACTCAGGGAGGCCAAAGAGATCACAGTGGCAGCATGTCAAAAAATGTATGAGGATAAGACTGTTTTGTGATGTCACAGTGGGTTAGTGATATCATAATGGCAATGTGGTGTCATCAAGGTATTGTGATATTATAATGCTTATGTGGTCACATTGTATTTCTGATATCAACCCACCAGCAATATTTGCAATAGAATGAGATCACAGAATAGCATTCCAATGTATCTGTGACATCACAATTACATGTGATTTGATATCATTGTTGTTTTATGATGTCATAATGGGCTGATGTTATCATAATGACAATGTGATATTACACTGGTGATGATGTTACAAAGGTTTTGCGATGTTAAATTGGCATGCCTGATCTCAGTTGTCATTAGCTCAACATGAGGATATGAGTACACAAAAGGCCTGTCATGTCACAAAAGCCATGCTTTCTTTCAAAGCTTCTGAGGTGATAATAGTTTGGGGATTTCACAATGTGATCATGTTGGTACAATGGCAATGTAATAACACAATGAATTTGTGATGTCTCCGAGGTGATGAGGTCACAAAGAGTTAATGATGTCTCATCAAGTTTGTAATATAACAATGATATATACAATTTCAATTTCTTCTAATTCACTATGAGGATAGTATAATAACCAGTGGGGCCAGAATTATCTGTGGGAGCTGATATTCATTGTAAATTCTTGGCTTGGCCCCCTGGAGAGTGTGTGGAATGCCGCCAAAGGTGGAGGTGTCAAGCCTCACACGGTGAGCTGTCAAGAAGTGATTGAGCATTGGGCAGTTTTGGAAGTGATGGTTGAAAACTGCTAGGCAGGAAATCCGTTGGAGGGAGGAGGGGTACAACCTATATTTAAGTTGCATTTTCAGAGCATTGTAAGGGGAGATAAAAATGGGAGTTATCCGGAAGGAAGAAAGTGGTGAGACAGCAGGAAAGGAAAAACCTGAGAAGAGAGGAAGCTGAGGGAGAGCAGAAGGTCGGCAAGTGGTCACTGGGACAGAGTAAGGCAGGCCTGTGGGGAGTGGAGAGGCCTGAAGAGAAGAAAGAAATGGTGGAAGTGAAAAAGGAAAAGACCAGGAAGGAATGACAGGTCTGTAGAGAAGGAGGGAAGAATGGAAAAGGAAAAAACCTTGCCCATTGAGGTTTGGAGCTTTGGAGATCATAATTTTGTGGTTGGTGGTTTCCAGACCAATTAAGAAAGGGTGGGGCTGCCCATTGGAGGTCTGAGGTTAGGTGGTCATGGCTGCTCTTGAACCTGGGTATCCAGTCCAGGATAAGGTAATCACAGTCCCCTTTCTAGTGAAAAAATGGTTTATTATATTAAATGTGACTGGATGGTTTGTCTCCTCGCCTTAAAGGTCATATGTGCATGAGTTCACAGAAAGAGCTTGAAGTCTCAAAGTCCATGAATTTTCTAAGATCTGATGAGGCCATAACAGGTTTGTAAAAACATAATGAGAGAGTGATATCACAAGAGCAATCCACAATATCATGTCAAAATAATGATTTGATACAACAATTAGTTGTTGATGCCATTCTCGTGATGAGGTCACAATAAGTTTGTGATGTCACAATGGGTTCACAGTGTCAGAGTGGCATGGGAGATCTCAACTGTCATTAATTGGCAATGAATATATGAGTTCAAAAAGGGACTGTAATGTCTCCAAAAGCATGTTTTGTTAGAAATGTGAGGTCACAATGTGACAAAATAGTCAGGACAACTGGCAGTTTGATGTCACTGGGGATTTCTGATATCACCTGTCATACCAGAAATATCAGATTGAAAACAGATTATGAGCTCACAAAGGGCCTAATATATGGCAATGGCAGTATGTCACAAAACTTATAAGAACAGGACTGTTTTGTGTTGGCACAGCAGGTTAATTTATCACATTGGCAATGGGATGTTACAAAGGATTGTGATATCACAATGGTTATATGGTCAAAATGGGTTTCTGATATAGAATGAATTCACAGAATAGGCTTTCACAGTGTTAAGTCTATGATGTAACAATGTCACTGTGATTTATATTGCTATGATGCCATTGTCGTTTGGTAATGTCACAATGAGGTGATGGTGTCATAATGACAATTTGATGTCATTGCTGATGTATGATGTTACAATGGTTATGAGGTCACATTATGTCTCTGATATTAACACACATGTCAAATTTGAAATAGAATGGAAAAGCTGGGCGCCGGTCCCTCATGCCTGTAATCCTTGCTACTCCAGACACTGAGACCTGAGGATCGCAGTTCAAAGCCAGCTCAGGCTGGAAAGTCTATGCAAATCTTATTACCAATAAAAACCATTTGAAAACCGGAAGTGGCTCTGACTCAAGCGATAGAGCGCTCGCCTAGAGCTGAAGAGCAGGGACAGTACCCAAGCCCAGAGTTCAAGCCCCGCGACCAACAAAAAAAAATATTAAAAACAGGCATTCACGATCTTTATAACATCACAATGACAATGTGATCTCATAATGCTATCTTGTCATTGTAGTTTTGTCATGTCAAAAGTAGTTGATGCTGTCATAATGACAATGTTATGTCACTCTGGTGATGTCACAAAGGGTTGATGATGTTAAATTGGCATGTCTGATATCAATTGTCAATTCATAATGAGGGTATAGTTCCACAAAGGAACTGTGTTTTCACAAAGGGCATGTGGCTTTTCAAAGGTGATAAGAGGTCCTAATAGGTTTGGGATGTCACAATGTGATAGTGATGTCAAATGGCAATGAAAGCTCACAATGGTTTTGTGATGACACATTGGTGATGATATCAAATAGTTTTGTGAAGTCACATCTCATAATCACATGTCCAATTTCACATGTCCAATGAGGATATGAGTTCACAGAAGAAGACAAGTATAAATGGCCATGAATTTTCTAAAATGCTATGAAGACATACTAGGTTTTTGAAAACACAATGGGACAGTGATATCATGAAGGCAATGTGATGTTGCAATAGTATGACTTAATATTTTGATATCATAATTTATGATGCCACACTGATGAGTTCACAAGAAGTGTGTGATGTCACAATGGGTTGGTGATATCAAAATGACACATGTGATTTCAATTTTCATTAACTCACAATGAGTACATGAGTTCACAAAGGGACTCTGATGTCTCCAAAGGTATGTATTTTCACAAAAGTGATGAAGTCCTAACAGGTGTGTGTTGTCAGAATGTGACAAAATGCTCATAACATCTATCAGTGTGATGTCACCATAATCTGGATGTCACACTGGATTCAAGTATCACATTTCATACATGGATTGGATTTGAGAGGATTGG
Organism: Dipodomys spectabilis; assembly: GCF_019054845.1. Lineage (NCBI taxonomy): Eukaryota > Metazoa > Chordata > Mammalia > Rodentia > Heteromyidae > Dipodomys > Dipodomys spectabilis. The sequence goes on along the minus strand of NW_024871356.1, from coordinate 1,425,302 downwards.
AATTTCACAGTGGGTTGGTGTTATCACTATGGAAATGTCGGGTCACAAAGGGATTGTGCTATCACAATGGCTATTAGATCACAATGTGTTTCTACTATAATAGGTTTGTGCTGTCAAAATTGGTTGGAAATGTCACAATGGCATGCCAGATCTCAAATGTCATTAATTCACAATGAAGATATGAGTTCACAAAGGGACTGTGTTGTCTCTAAAATCATGTGTTTCACAAATATGATGAAGTCCTAACAGATTTGTGAGTACATAATGTGCCACCATGGTCTTGATATATATCAATGTGATGTTACAATGTTCATGATGTCACAATGTTCATGATGTCAGAGTCAATTTCTGATATCATGTCATACCTGAATTATTATGAGTTTCAAAAAATTATAAGCTTACTAAAAGCCTAAAAGATCCTAATGGCAGCATATCACACAAGTTATGACTTAGTTATGACCTCCTCATCAGTATGGCATCACCAATTGTGACATCAGAACATTATTACAACATGATGTTTGGACATCACATTGTCATTGTGAAATCACTGTCCCGTTGGGTTGGCACAAAGTATAACCTCACACTATGAAGCTTCTTCTATCAAATGGTATCCCCATATTGAAATATGAGTAATTGAAATTGGATATATCATTCTGATATTACAAACTGTGACATCACAAAGCCATTGTGAACTCATCACCACTGTGACATCAAAAACCCAAAGGGACATCTCATTCTATTGTGACATTATGGATCACATTGTGCCATTCCAAAACTATTATGACTTATAACCACCTTTGAAAACACACATGGCTTCTGTGACATCACAGAACCTTTTTTGTATCCATAACCTCATGGGGAACTAATGACAACTGACGTCAGACATAACAAGGAAACATAACAAATCCTTTCTGACATCATAATTGTGATATCATGTTGCCATTATGACACCATCAGCTCATTTTGACATGTAAAACTACAATGACATCTTAGCATTGCAACATCACATTGTTATTGTGATGTCATAGACACGTTGTGTTTGCCTATTATGTTATTGATTCTATTTCTAATGTGACATGTCAGTTGATATCAGAAACCCATTGTGTGTTCATGACCATTTTGATATCATGATGGCTTAGTTCCATCACATTGCCATTGTGATCTCACGTTGCCAAAATGATGTCACAAAGGGATTTTGATGTGACAATGGTTGTGAAATCAAAATGAGTTTCTGATATCAACTCACATGCCACATTTCAAATACAATGTAATCACAGATTAGGCATTCATAATGTGACTATGATATCACAATGATATAATGGCAAATGTTATAATGTCATTGCCATTTTGTGATGCCACCATAAGCTAAAGATGTCATAACAACAATGTGATGTTACTCCAGTTATGATGTCACACAGGGTTTATAATGTTACAATGGTTATGAGGTCACAAGGTGTTTCTGATATCAACTGACTTGCCACATTTTAAATAGAATGAAATCACAGGATATACATTAACAATGTGTCTAAGACAGCAAAATGGCAATGCGATGTCATAATGCTATGTGGTCACTGTAGCTTGTTGATGTCACAATGTGCTGATGGTGTCATAATGATTGATATCACACTGGTGATGATGGCACAAATGGTTTATGATGTCACAATGGTATGTCAGATCTTAATTGCTATTAGTTTACAGTGAGGACATGAGAATGAAGTTACCATGACATATACAAATGAACTGTGATGAAACAAACGCCATGTTTTTTTTGTCAAAAGTGCTAAAGTTCCTAACAAGTTTTGGTTGTCAAAATGTTAATGATATAAAAATGGGTTAATGATGTCAAAACTAGTTTGTAATAATACATATTATTTCAAATTTCAATTGCTACAATTTCACAATTATACAAGTTCACAGAAGGAGCTTGATGTCCCAAAGGCCATGCATTTTCTAAGATGTGATTCGGTCCTAATAGGTTTGTGAAAGCATGATGGTACAGTAATATCACAATTGCAATATGATGTCAAATTCTAATTAATTGGTGATGCCATAATAGTGATGAGTTCAAAATTGTTTTGTGATGTCGCAGTAGATTGATGATGTGACAATGGCATTCCAGACCTCAATTGTCATTAACTCACAATGAGTATATAAATTTAGAAGGGGCTTGTGAGGATTCCAAAGCATTTGTTGGCACAAATATGATGACGTCAGAACAGATTTGTGGTGACACTATGACACAATGGTCATTACATCTATCAGTGTGATGTAACTATGCTTATGATGTCAAAGTATATTTCTAATATTTCATGTCATTCTTGAAATAATATGAGGTCGAAAATAGATTGAGCTATCAATGGGCCTAACATAACACAGTGGCAACATGTCACAAAACTTTTGAGGACAGGATATGCTTGAGTTGTCACAGTTGTTTAGAGATATCACAACTTCAAAGTCACATCACAAAGGGATTGTGATGTCACAATGGCTATGAAGTCAAAATGTGTTTTTGATATGAACCCACATGCCACATTTGAAATGTAATGAAATCACATAATAGGCATTCATAATGTATATATGATGTCACAATGACAATGTGATGTCATAGTGGTATGATGTCATTACAGATTTGTGATGTCAAAATGAACTGATATTGTCACAATGAACTGATATTGTCACAATGACAATGTGATGTCACACCGATGATTATATTGTAAATACTTTGTGATATTTCTTTGGCATATCTGATGTCAATTGACATTTCACAATGAGGATATGGATACACAAAAGGACTGTCATGTCACAAAGGCCATGTGTTCTTTTTCAAAGCTGCTAAAGATGATAATTGGTTTGGGAGGTCTCAAGGTGATTGTAATGTCAAAACAGCGATGTGATATCACAATGGCTTTGTGATGTCACCTTAGTGATGAGGTCACAATGGACAGGACCAGTTTGTGATGTCACAACAGGTTACTATCACAATGGCACTGTTATGTCACAAAGGGATTTTCATGTCACAATGGCTTTGAGGTCACAATGGATTTCTGATATCCACCAATATTGCTCACTTGAAATAGAATGAAATCACAGAATAGGCATTCACAATATGTCTATAATGTCACTTGACATATGATGTCATAATACTATGATATGTAAGTTTAGTGATGTTAAAATGGCATGTCTTATCTTAGTCATTAGATTACCATGAGGATCCCAAAGGTTGCTATGTGCTGAGTCCTTCAAAAGGCTCATTGTGCTAAGTCCATTACACAGGGTTCTTTGTGCTATTTTTTAAAATTGTTCTGAGTCCTTCCGAGTAGGTATCCCCAACAATCTCTCTCTCTCTCTCTCTCTCTCTCTCTCTCTCACACACACACACACACACACACATACATTGAGGGACACCGTGCACCCGCTTGTTGTGTGGGGTGGATGGAGAAGAGTCCCCCAGCGGTTGGGCTGAGGGGAGATTCGATCCCCCCCAGGGGCAGCTGCTGGGGTTGGGGGGAAGCCCTGACCTGAGGTGAGGCTGCTTCTGCTTTGGTCTGGTAGCCTTAGGGCAGAGTCAGGACAGCACAAAACCAGGGATGGGGCATGGCTGAGGGAGGGAGGAGGCATGACCCAGGGGAGGACAGGGTGTGGCTGAGGGGGCACATATCTGCTGCAGCCAGGGGCACACAGGGGCTGGAGCACTTGTGCAGCGGGGGTGGGGCAGCCCCAAAGAGAAGTGGGGGCAGAGAGAGAGCAGAGAGAAGAGCAGGCTCATGCACCAGGGATGGCTGCCTCAAAGACTCTGCTGCTGTAAGAGCATTGGTCTGGGCCAGGAGCACAGGGCACAGAAAACCAGCACATCAGGCACATCCCTCGCACAATCGCTGCATGCTGCACACAGAACCACAGCCTACAGATTCTCCCAGCAGCACAAGTGAGTGACCGCCCGCAGGTCAACACCTTGCGACCTCCCCCTATCACTACCACTCCCTCCCCTGCAAATCCTGCCTTCCCTCTTGTGTCCCAACCATGCCTCCCCAGCACAGGCAGGACAGCCCTGACTCTGCCACAAATGCGACCCAGAATTGGGGGGTTGAGGAGTGGGTGTTGACTCTCCGAACTCACCCCCACCCTATTGGCCAGTATCCCTGGAAATGGGGAGATGTAGGAATGGGTGAGAAGGGGTCACCACTGAGCCCCTGGCTGGAGCAGTGGGAGCCACACAGTCCCATATCTGTACCCTTCCTCTCCCTGGTGGGAACCTGGTGGCTTTAGTTAGAGGTGGGGAATATCACCAATGCACCTGCCTTATTGGGTCTTTTCCTTTTTTTCTGGGAGTGGGGGATGTTGGATGCAGAAGATAGGCCTCTCTTGCTGTGTGAGCACTTGTCTTCTCTGCTCGGTCACCCTTTCATCTGAGGAGGGTCCCAGAAAAGCCCACTAGGGAGATGAGTGCACTGGGGGTCAGATAGTAGGTGAATGTATGGAAGGAACACACATCCTCAGACACACATAGACCCTGCCTATCCCCACACCCCAACTGTCAAAAGTACTCACAGGGAGATCACATTTCCCAGCTCTGCCAGCATCTGCTGGTGCTCCCTATCCATCTCATCTCCTTGTCCTCCCGAAGAATCTGCCCAGTTGCCCAGAGGCATCTAGTCTGGAAGTAGGAGACTGTCCATGTATGTAGCCTTTAGGACCCCATCCATTTCCTCAACACCGCCCCCACCCTGGGTCAGACACCCCCCTTGGGACCCCATGACCCACTGCTTGTTTCAGTCCTGCTCTGGGGAGCCACCTGTCTGGGGATTCCTTCACCCAGCGTCCTGGCCTAGGGCTTTGGTGAATGGGGAGTTAAGGCTGGTTGTTCGCAAGGGGAAGGGTCTGGCCCTGGAGAAGGGGAGAGCCGTGGTCCTGCTGTGTCATTAGAGTGGTGCTCCCCTTGTGTGGAAGCCCTTGGTTCTGACAAGGGAACGGAGAATGGGAACCCACGTGATCTAATGAGGAGCCAACAAACTTAGGAGAGGTACTACTCTGAGTCTGCATGTGTGTGTGTGTGTGTGTGTGTGAGAGAGAGAGAGAGAGAGAGAGAGAGCAGTGAGAGAGAGAGAGAGAGAGAGAGAGAGAGAGAGAGAGAGAGAGAGAGAGAGAATCTTTCTCCTTGTACAGCCTGACTGTCCTCAAGTGAGTGATCAGTTGGCAAATTGCAGGTGCTGCATGGAAGAGTCATCTGTCACCATTCTGGAGTTGTGTGTGTGTGTGTGTGTGTGTGTGTGTGTGTGTGTGTGTGTGTTTGTGTGTGTGTGTTGGGAAAGCAGGGAGATGAGAACAATGAAAATATATTTAAATCACCATGTCTAAAAACAGCAAAAGCATTTTATTTCTCTCTCTCTCTCTCTCTGTGTATTTGTTGTTGTTTTGCTTCATCAATACCAAGTACAAGCCCAGCCACAATTTTTGTTTTCTCCTTCACAGTTTCATGGCTCCTTTATGGAAGATTTCAGTAGACATTACTTTCATCCCCTTTCCACCTCTCTCTTCCCCATTTCATGTAGCCCACAGTAACTGCTGGGCCTGAGTGGGCCTCCCCCAGAAGAACTGTGTGAACCCTGGACTGGAGTGGACTCCTGTCCTTCTATCCCCAGCCAGAATTTTTGTGAGGCGAATGAGATCACAGCCACATTCTTCCAGCCAGACACTTTGCTCTTGTGTGTTTAGTGGGAGGTAATTCAAGGGTTTGGAATGTATTGGCCCAACATAATTAGGGAACGAGATGAGAGAAATGATAAGGCATGGGCTGTGAAGCTATGAGGTTTTTGGTGACTGGCATATGGTGTTACATGGCAGATGGGTCACCAAGACAGTGGATGAGAGGGGAACCATATCTAGGGCATTAACGGTCTCTGTGGGAATCCTGGCACAGGGCTGCGAGTCCCCACTGGTGGAGAGGATACGCTCCTGGGGCAGTGCCCAGGGTCAATCCTCCTTGGAGTCCTGCAGAATCCAATCTGTGTCCCGCCTGGGCTGTTTCCAGCTGGGCAGTGGTAGGCAAGTCCATTCCCACTGCTGGAGCCCGCTCGGTATCAGGAGGTGGCAGTTATCTAGGGCTCGCTGAATGCCAGTTTCTGTAACCTGCTATAGGCTGTCTGGAATGAAAAGGGGACCACTGACTTTGGAAACCTTTAAGTTTGATTGGGACAAATTAAATACCACATTTTCCAGTTTTTTTTTTTATTTAAGCTGGCAATTTCCACTAATGCCTGGGATTATGGATCAAATTAGATGTATGATTTCAGCCATCAAACAATGATGTTCAAAGCAGCACAGGCAGAGTTCCCAAGCCAGATTGTCTCCTGCTTTGAACGTTGTGCCTTGACTGTCTTTCTCTGGCAGCTGTTGTATCTCTCTAGGGTGATGACCCCACTTGAGGACATTGTGGGAAGCAGAGATTGTGATCTCGCCATCCACAGCTTGCCAGCAATGAGCAGAGATGATTCCCAGCACCTGTACTGGACTCTAGATTCAGAGAACCCAGGCTGCCTCAAGAATCCTTCATCTGCAACATGAAATTTAGGGGCCAGACTATCTTGGCTGGCCCCAGAGGGAGGACAGGAGTCCCCTTGAGCCAGGCATTCAGCTCACAGCAAACTAATTCACACCTCCATGTGGAATTGAGTGCCACAGAGCTTGTCAGCTGCTGGACAGAGATCTTAGAGAAGATAGACATCCCAGAGGCCCTGGAATGTAGCGAGTACATAGTGGCTCACACCTTCAAAGCCAAAACAGTTAAGTGTTGTGACACGAGGAGTGTGTAAGAGGGAGGAGGGACAACTGTGGGAGAGCTACATCAGGCTTTGTCCCCACCCTCCCACAGAGGATTCTTACCTGAATCAGATGGGAATTTTCTGGAGTATTGTCATAGACAGATGTTCATTTATTTAACCAACAAACCATTACAGTGTGCACCAGACTCTGGGGGGTCATAGACAACGAAAAGTTCCAGGAATGGTTCCACAGCCCATGAAGAAACCTTGGATTGATCTGGATGCCAGTGCTTCTAGCCTGTCATCCTAGTTACTTAGGAGGCTGAGATCAGAGGATTGAGGCTTTTGGCCCGGGCAGGAAAGCCTGTAAGACTCTTGTCTTGAATTAACCACCAAAAACAAAATGCCAGAAGTGAATGTGTGGCTCAAGCCATAGACTGCTAGCCTTGAATACAAAGGCTTAGGGACAGCACCTAAGATCCGAGTACAAGGCACAGAACTGACACAAAATAAGTAAAGAGATTCAGGAGGAAAGGACAGAGGGAGAAAAAGAGGAAAGTAAGGGAGAAGGGAGAACATGAAAGCCTTGGTTTGGAGTCCCTGGATAAAGGGAGCCAAGTATTCACAATCTATGTGGGGACAGTTTCAGAGCCTAAAGCCAGTATGTAGGTCCAAGCCACTGACCCCTCAAAAACTTCATGGCATCCAGGAGCTGTGTGTTCACCGACCACACAGAACCTAGGGCTCAGAGTGGGTAACCAGTTTTCAATTATGCCCAGCCTCATCGAGTTTATTTTCTGGTCAGATAAGAAGAATGTTTCCAAGGGCTAGGGAGGTATTGGGGTGAGAGAGTTTAAAGTGGGGTCAAAATATAAGTAGGAATTTGAAGAGGGAGAATGATCCTAGGTCACGTGTGTCAGGCCATTGGAGCCATGACCTCACCTGACAACTTAGACTACCAGCCTTTGATCCAGCCACACTGCTATTTAAAAGTCCTGGCACCTTGGGTTCATCATTGACAACCCTGGTTCCGTTCACTGCAGGATGCCTGTGCAGTACATCCTTAGGGACTAGGACTTTCCAGGGCTCAATCTGACGATATCAGTCCCGGTGTTCATTCCTTCACCAAAGACTGAGGTAAGCATGCCATTGCCACAGGACAGCCTGGGAATGAGGGCAGGAAATGGGTCTCTTGGCTGGCTCACTCTTTAGTATAGATGGCAGATCTGGGATTCAGAGAGGGCAGGATGAAGGTGGGGCAGAGCTGGGTAGAGGCTGGTGGGAAAAACAGAGGCACTGGGCTCTGAGCAGGGTGGTTTCTTCAATAATACTCACAACATAGGAACATTCCTGGGATAGAGCAGCCCTTTTCACCTCCCCAAGAGGGACCTAGATTCCCCCAGTCTCCGTCCCTTGACCAGGAATCCCTTTGGTTCCCATATCATGTGGTGGATAACTAGACCTTACCTCACTGCCCAGTGTTCAGGCAGGACAGCAAGAGATCCTGAGTCTTTGAAAAGGTCAGGGGATCTTCAGTATGAGATTGTACTTGAATGTCCCAACTTGGTGCATGGTCAGTCCCATCTAAGACTGCCATGATGTAGGACATAGAATCTAGAGAATCAGGTCTGTTCTGGGAGTCCTGAGTATTATGTGTTAGCTTTGAGCTCCCGTGTGCCCACTTGCTTCCCTTTCTTAGGTGGGTCTATGCTAGAGAAACCTTGAAACTAGGGTGTGGATCTTGTCTTTTATGCTCCAAGATAGCACTCTACCATTTGAATCCCAGCTCCACTTCCATCTTTTTGGGGTGTTTAATATGAGATAAAGAGTTCTCACGGGCTTTGCTGCTAAGTGACACCCAATGCAGACCTCAGATTTCAGTCTCCTGGGGGTAGAGGATGACAGGAATGGGAAAGTTTGTTTGGCTGGGTGCCAGTAGCTCATAGCTGTTATCCTAGGTACTCAGGAGGTTAGATTTGAGGATGACGGGTCAAAGTTAGCCTGGTCAGGAAAGACCCTGGGACTCTTACCTAAAAGGAATTGCCAGAAAACCAGAAGCTGTGCTGTGGCTCAAGCAATTGAGTGCTTGCCTTAAGCTGAAGAGATCAGGGACAGCACCCAGGCCCAGAGTTCAAGCCCCACAACATAAAAAAGAAAGAAAGAAAGTAAGACATCGTTGCCTGCAAATGATGGTGGAGGTGTGGGGGTGTGGAGAGGGTGCTATGTTTGAGAAACCAAGTGCTTGCCTCACTGTACAGATATTTGTAAGAACTCCCCATGTTTGCCCCAGTTTGAAGCCACATCTTCAAGAAGACGTGTCTTGTGACAGGCAGTGAGTGGGCGGAGGGGTGCAGGTGTGAGATAGTTTTGTCTTTATTTTCTACATTGAAGGATAGATTTGGATGCTGGGTATCAAAATCTGAAATGAAGAGTTGTAAACAGTTTGTGGCCTGACGAACTGGGTTTCCCCTTTGTATATGAAGGTGGCTGAAGCCGGAAGCCACCGGTGGCTCCCAACTCTCATCCTAGCTACTCAGAAGGCTGAGATCTGAGGACCGTGATTACAAGTCAGCTTGAGCAAAATAGACTGGGAGACTTGATGATAGACCACTACAGAACAGGAAGTGTTGGTTTGGCTCAAGCGGGAGAGTGCTCACCTTCAGCTGAATTGCTGAGGGACAGCACCTTGGCCCAGAGTTCAAACCCCTTGACCAATAACAAAAAAAGAGGTGACTAAGTTTTCCACATAGCAGTGTGTATGATAGGAAATGCCTTGCTGGTCTATGAGACATTCCAGATATGTGTGAGGCTCAATGTTTTGTCTACAGTGGGTCTGATGTCAGTACTGCCACCTTCTAGGGGGTGGGATCTGATCCTAATTGAAGGAGTTCATGTTTCTGTTCTCAGGGACTGCTGAATCTTTGAGCTATCCTGTGTGTGTGTGTGTGTGTGTGTGTGTGTGTGTGTGTGTGTGTGTGTCTGTCTGTCTGTCTGTCTGTCTGACTGTCTGTGTCTGTGTCTGTGTCTGTGTCTGTGTCTGTGTGTGTTTGGAGGTAGAAGAACTGGGCCTTGAGCTCAAGGCCTAGGTGCTGTCCCTGAGATATCTTGCTCAAAGCTAGAGCTCTGGCACTTGAGCCACAGCACCACTTGTGTCTATTTGGTGGTTCAGTGTAGATAGGAGCCTCACAAACTTTCCTGAGTGGCTGGCTTTGAACAGTGATCCTCAGATCTCAGCCTCCTGAATAACTAGGATGACAGACAGGAGCCACCCATGATTGCTCTGTGTTTGTTTGTTTGTTTGTTTGTTTGTGTGTGTGTGTGTGTGTGTGTGTGTGTGTGTTTGTAGAAGTTGGTTGTTACAAGGAGTTGTTACAAGGAGTGCTGGACCCTTTGGTAACTTCTAACCGCTATATTTTGGAGGCGCATGGACTTTGTGGCTGAGGTCTGGGGGCATAGAAGGGTGAGACATTTGAAGGGGACTTAGCACCTTCAAATTATAAGAGCAAGGGATATTTGTGACACGGAACTTTCTACTCCCTTGGGCCTGGTTGGTGGCAGAGGGAGCACGGGAGGACCTGTGGGTGGGGCCCATAGGTATTGGCTCCCCAGGGGGTCAAAGAGCGTGGTCAGCACTTAGTAAGGCTGTGAGCCCTGTTAGTATGGATCGTATTGGCATGCGTCAGACTCTGGGTCATCTCATCATGAAGTCTGATGGGCAAGGCCAACCCTACTTTAAATCTTGACCTGTAATCTTCAGATCTCAGCCTCCTGAGTAGGTAGGGTTATAGGCATGAGCCTCTGGCACCGGGCCTCAGATTCTTTTTGGTATATTAGGGTTTAAACTCAAGAGCTTAGGCTTTCCAATCAGGTCTTCTTCCATGGGAGCCAAGCCTTTCTGTCTTGGGCATTTCTGAGATAGAGACTCCATATATGCTCAGGCTTGGCTGGATCATGGTCCTCCTGTGACAGGCAGGTGTCACCATGCCTGGTCCTCTGTAGTTGGGATGGTAGATATGTAGCGCCATGCTCAGTCATCGTTTTAGATGACTGTCCCAAAATCTTAGTACACAGCAACCGATTTTTGACCACATTTGAAGCTCTGGGTTCGGACTGGAACCATTGGTCCTCAGTCTCCTCACAGGACAGTTGTGAGGAAACAAGGGATCAATACGGGGAACTCTGGGGCAGGGCCAGCAAAGAGGCAACGGTCATCAGATAAGTTTCTTGGCAATTCTGTTAGCATATAACAAGAAGATACCTGGAGAGGACTCGGAAGGGGCCTGTTATTTATCATGCCACAGGTATGGGATTATGAAACAAAACATGGCTCTTTTTCATCCTTACCCTATCCCCATGAGGAAGGGGATCCTTCACTGTTCAGCTTTGCAGCTGGGGAAAACGAGGCACGGAAAAGCTGGGTGACCTACTCATGACCCCCAGGTGACAGGAAGCTTGGCCTGACTTCTCTGCCATGCTCCCTAGGACAATGGGTGCTATTCAGTCCATTTCTTGTGGTGGGAAGTCCATTTATCGTCAGTTGTGGGGCTTGAACTCTGGGACTGGGCACTGTCCACAAGCTGCTCAGATCAAGTGTAGGGCTCAATCATTTGAGCCATAACACCACTTCTGGTTTTCTGGTGATTCTTTGGAGATAAGCGTCTCACAGACATTCCTGCCTGGGCTGGCTAGGAACCATGATCCTCATATCTCAATGTGTAGTTACCATTGTAGGCTTGTGCCACCGGCAGCCTGCTTAAGTGTAATTCTCTCCCTCCCTCCCTCTCTCTCTCTCTCTCTCTCTCTCTCTCTGTCTCTCTGTCTCTGTCTCAGTCTCTGTCTCTCTCCCAGTAACTTGTTGAATTTGTCCTGGAGGAGTTGGCTCAGCATCCCCATGTGGCTGGGACCCAAGGTGACCCTCTCGTTCTGGAGGTAGGCTGTGTGTCAGGATCATTCTCGCTTGGACTGTGGAACTAGCTCCCTTAGGTAAGCTCCTCTGTGCCCGTGGTAGACCGTGATGGTTACTCATTGTCAGTCTGTCTGGTGAGTCCTTCCCCACTACCCTCTGCTAAGACGGTTAAAGGAAATTGGATGAGGAGGCATCGCATTGTTCAACTGCACAGCACTATCCCGAGCAGCTGATCCTCACTGCCACCTATCTGGCCAGACCCTGATTATAAGAAACTGAATTCACTCTATGTCTACTTCACGTTGTTGCAGTGTGTCATTTCAGGGAGTAGAGTCAGTGTGCAGAGGAAAGACCCCAGGTCCGACACCTCCTGGGGGACAGTTGTTTTGTGACAGCGCAAAGTCATTGCTGTTGATAAGGAGGAAGCTGGCATCAGACTGAGCCAGAACAATGCTCAAAGGTAGGTAGGCTGTTGAAGTATCAAACCCTCACAGGTCTGCTTCCCAGTCACAAAAAGGAGGATGCAGTGCTGGTAGCCCAGCACTGGCCCTAGGGGACTATAAATGGATGGTGACGGTCAGGTGCCAGTGGCTCTCGCCTGTCATCCTGGCTATTCGGGAGGTTGAGTTCTGATGGTCATGACTCAGAGCCAGCCCAGGCAGGTAGGTCTGTGAGATTCTTATCTCCCATAAACTACCTCCTCCCTCCTCCCCGAAAAAGCTAGTTTTGGTGCTATGGCTCAAGTTATAGAGCCTCAGCCTTGAGTAAAAGAAGCTCAGGGATGAAACCGAGTCCCTGAATCTGAGACCTGGGACTCAGAAGAAATAGAAGAAATGAAAAGTGGGCACTTGTTATCTTACTACCAAAAAGGATGGATACATTCTTCTCTCTGGTACTTGTAGCCAAAGTAAGTGGCTTCCCTTGATGCTCCTCTAAACATCTCCTTCTCTCTATTATCTCTCCTGGCTTCAGTTGCAGGATAGAATTCGGATCATCCCACTTGATGTGACCTTAAGTACCCTCCCCTACCCGCCTTTCTTGGGGTGGGCATCCTGGATGTACTCACCACTGGGTGAAAGGAAAACCAGAGAGATGGGGGTAGGTATCCCTGAAACTCATACTAACATGCAAACACACAGACACACAAACACACACACACACACACACACACACACACACACACATACACACACTCACCTAGGCCAATTCTGACTAGCCTTTTCCAAAGATACTTTATCTCCTTGGGTTAACTGACCTAGGAGAGGAACATGATCCCCTATAAATGACTATTTTAAGTAGGGCTTGCTAGTTGACACAAGATAAACAGAAGCTCAAGGGAAAGGTTCTGGAGCCTGGCTCACACTTGACATCCTGGCTCCTCGGTAGGCAGATATCTGAGGATCAAAGATCGAAGCCAGACAGAAGCTGGAAATCTGATAAGACACTTCTATGTGTGGAACCACCAAAAATCCAGATGTGGAGCTGTGGCTCAAGTGGTAGAGTAGCAGCCTTGAGCATGAAAACTCAGAAAGACAGCTCCCAGATCCTCAGTTCTAGCCCACAAAAGAAATGGCCCCATTTGTTGCCCCCAGACTGCTTGGGTCTCAAGTGCCCTCTCACAGAGTGTGATACTGCACTGGTTCCTGGGTAGTGTATCAGAGCCTTCAGAAATTGGGTGGTGAAAGCCAGGCCTTCGCCTTTGTGGACTCTCAACCACACCAGATTGAGGCAGAGCATGACAATGTCAGCAGCCTGGAGAAGATCCCCCTCTGCCAGGGTGATTAGAGCAGGCTTCATAGAGGCAGCACTTGAAAGGAGGTCTTGCTTAACAAGGAGGATAGGACAGGAAGCACAGAGAGAAAAGATGCCATAGATAAAGGACAACATAGCAGACCATGTTTTTTTCCAGCCAAGGCTGCTGGTTAGATACTCAGTAAAGATGTGCAAGACTGTCCTGAGTCAGGCCTAAGGGGTCACAGAAGAACAGCTATCCAATGTTGGGATTTTGTCTCAACAGTAGTGGGCTCACCTAGCACACAGGAAAACCTGGGTTCGATTGCTAGGTCCCACATACACAGAAAAAGCCAGAAGTGGTACTGTGGCTCAGGTGGAAGAGTGCTCTCATCAAGCAAAAGAAGCTCAGGGACAGCACCTTTACCCTGAGTTCAAGCCCCAGTTCTGTCAAGGTAAAACTTTACTCCAAGGGACTTGGGTGACAGGTGGATGATGTGCCCTGTAGCACTTAAGAGATCCATCCATGCTTTGTGTCTCCTTCTTTGACAGAGGGGATCTGGTCAGTCTTTCTGCCCTGGGCACCCCTACAACCGGTTATCAGCAACCTTCCAATGTCTTCCTCTGGGACATGGAGCAGCTGGCCCCATAAATTTTCAGGTACAAGTTGGATGTGCCGGGGGAATACAAGGGAGGCCTAAGAAGTCCAAGTGGGTTTGATATACCCCAGAAAACCAGGTCATCCAGAGGAAGCAGATGGGAGCTTAGAAAAGGGTAGTGATGTGAAGGGGGCACTTTAATGCCTATGGCCTTCCCCAGATTCTGAGCCTCCCTTTGCTGTCCCTGAGGGAGGTAGAGGAGGGTCTAGGTGGTAGTGTCTAGAGGAAGACTAGTTGGAAATTGTAAAGAATGAGACACCATTGGCCATGTGCTGATGGCTCACGCCTGTCATCCTGGTTACTGGGAGGCTGAGATCCAGAGGGACATGTTTCCCAGCACAAGGAGGAAATTCCGATGAAATTCTCATCTCCAATCTCCAACCGGAAGTGGTGCCATGCCTCAAATGGTAGAGCACTGGCCTTGAGCAAATTCATCATCAGGGACAGAACCCAAGCCCTGAGTTCAAGCCCCTCATCCAAAAAAACAAGAGAGAAAGACACCCCTTGCTTGCCAGAGATGGTGAAGGAGGGTGGTTGCTGTGGTTGGGACACCAGGTTCTGGCCTCAGTGTACAGCCATTTCTAAGAGCTCCCCAAGTTTTCCCGAGTGTAAAGTTACAGCAGGCTGGACGTTGTCTTACCAAGAACTCCAGAGGTTGTGGCCTATTTTAGGCAGGGAGTGAGCGGATGGGAGTAGGGTTGGAGGGTAGTGTCGATTATATTCTCTGCAACCAAGGAAGAATGGCTTTGGATACTGGTGTCAAAGTCTGAAAGTGAAGGGTTGCATGTGCTTTATGGCCTGACAATTTGGATTTCCCCTGATTGTAAGAAGGTGGCTTAAAACGGGCACTGCCAGTGCCTCACAACTGTCATCCTAGCTACTCAGGAGGCTGAGATCTGAGGATCACGGTTCAAAGCCATCTTGGGTAGGAAAGTCTGTGAGACTGCATCTCAAGGGAAACACCAGGAAACTGGAAGTGGTGCTGTGGCTCTATTGGTAGAGTGCACACCTTCAGCTGAAGAGCTGTGGGATAGCACGCAGGCCCAAAGTTCAAACCCCATGACTGACAACCAAAATGCTGTGGCTGAGTTTTCATCATAGCGGTGTGTACAGTAGGAAATGCCATGCTGTTTTATGAGCCATTTCAGATGTGTGAGAGGCTCTGAGTTTTGTCAAGATTTTGTCTGAGGATGGTAGTGCCATCTTCTTTGAGTTTGGGATGTTCAGTTGCTCAGGGACTACTGAGACCTTGGGCTACACGTGTGTGTGTGTGTGTGTGTGTGTGTGTGTGTGTGTGTGTGTGTGTGTGTGTGTGTATTTTTCGCTCATCATTCTCTGCCCACTGCCTGGGTGCTTGTCTGCCTCTTCCTGACCTTGGATGGTGCCCTTCCTCAATAGCAATGTTGTCTTTAGTCCCCTATCATGGTCTACAATGAATCCTAAATTGCAAGAGACCTGCATATTCCAGCTTTTCCTTGGGACCCAAGTCTGGCTGTCCATATCTTTGGCATCATCCAGGGGATTCTGGGTCCTCAGGGCGGGTTGGCATATGTTCTCTCTTGCCTCTGGTAACCAGGGTGACTCATGCTGTGTCCTGTCTTTTTCACAGCTGGGCCCCTGGCTGCATTTCCCACTCCCAGTAGGCTGGTAGTGGTATGGGGGAATATACACAACTCTATACTCATGGGAATAGGTTGTCATCCAGTTCACCACAGTTATATCTGTCATCGTATACTCAAGGAAATACATAATACATGAATGAATAAAACACAAAACAAAGAGAATGACTACACCAAGCGCAAGGTGCCGCCCACCCATGTTTGGAAATATAGATCCTCTATTTAATTATGAATTTATCACTATATTGGCCCCCACCAGGGCTCCATCCCAGGTCCCAGGAATGGCCTAGTTCTTTAGTGGCTCATAGCCTGCTGTGCTCACCATGACCCATTCACCAATTGGGCCTGCTAGGCTTTGAGTTCAAATTCCTGCACTACCAAAAGATTCATTCTGATGTGAGAAGCCTATGGTGGCGCAGGTTTTCCTGTCCTGTGAATGTCCTAGGTCTCATTGAGGATGGAGAATGCTATATAGGCAACTCTTGGCCATGGGAATAGGCTGTCATCCATGTCAGCACAGTTATATCTGTCACCTCATATGCAATAATATACACAATACATCCTTGAAAAAGACACAAAATAGAAAGAATAACTACACTGAATGCAAGATACATATCACACCTGCAGGTAAAGAGAAATCCTATGTTTAAAAAAGGTGGCCTTGCTATTTTGTCCATTGCTGGGGCTTCAAATCAGGCTCTGCATCAGGCCTGACATTCTACTCTTCAAAGATGGTGAGCTTCCCCTTCTCCCACAGTGCAACAGAGTTACCCAGACCTGTGCTAAAATCCCAGCACTGACAAAGGTTCATCCTTATGTCAGAAGCCAGTCGTTGTGCCTTTTATCCTCTCCTGTGAGAGAATACATAGGCAACCCTGTAACCATGAGAACAGGTTGTCATCCATGTCAGCACAGTTATACCTGTGACCATGCTTATTAAAATACAAAATAGCTCCATTAATTAGAGACAAAATAACGAAAATTATTGCACTGAACACAAGATGCTGTTTACACATGCATGTCAATTTAGATCCTATGTTTAAATTACGAATTTCTGACTATAGAGGACCACCCTGGGGATCAATGTCAGATTCTGGGGATAGCCAAACTCCTTATTTGCTCACAGATTTGTATGATCACCTTGACTGATTGGCCAATTGGTTTTGCTCTGCCCTAAGTTCAGATCCCAGCACTACCAACAAGTGGATCGTGGAGTAAGAAGGAGAGTGTGAAACTTTTTTCCTTTTCTCTGAGAATCCTGGGGGTCAGGCATGATGGAGAACATTTCTACAAATCTAGATGTTCTGTGATAGGTTGTCATCAATGTAATAAACACAATGGGTTTCATCATAGTAAAATCAATGTTAAATAAATGAATAAAACAAAAGATACAAGGAACAACGACACCAAACATGTATGGACTGAACATCTATAGGTAAGGATAAATCCTATCTTTACAATATATTTAAATAGCAGGTTTTCCAGGGCTGGGTCTTGAATTCAGGACTAGTGAACAGGCGTGACTTTTTTATCTTCATGGAAGGCGATCTTCCTGTGATCCTAGAACCCCAGGTCTTTCAGGGAAAACAATGCACAGAAAAAATGTGGCCTTTTATGTTTTCTTCCTTTGCAGTGACCCTTCTGGGTCTGAATGACACTGTTGCAAAGGGTACTTCACCTTGCATTGCTGAAGGCTGACAGACTATCAGGAAAGCCATAGGCCTACGTGGCAACCTAGGCTCTCATTTCGAATCCCCGTCCTGACACCAGCCAATGGCAGGAGATACTAAGATACTAAGATGGGATGTTATTCCCATTCAAGGGAATAACACTGGAATTTACTCAATGTCACAGTTGAATGAGTTCATGGTGCATGATGATCTTACAAAATTAAACAGCATCATTTCAGAAGGCTGGTTGATTTTATTTAATATTTATGAAGCATTAAAAGAATATTATTACTTACAGGAACACAATAATTTCAGACACTGTGCTTTCATTAATACTTTAAGGATTTAAACAGTAACATTAATTACATGGATGCATAATGAATACTCAAGAATTGGTAGGAATATAGTCTAAATAACTGAATAATGTTTAGACATCTCTGGTACTCTATAAAGATATGTATTTATTAGCATACTGCCATGTGCATGTCCATCTGTTTTTATTTTGTTAACCCCTGGGGCTCGTTCTCATGTCCTGGGAACATCCTGGCAGCTCAAATTGCCCTAGGATGGCCTGTTGACACTCACCCATTCTGCTTGCTTCACAGGATTCTGGCCACACCCCCATTCTTTCATGCTTCTTTCTGACCAATGGGATACAAGAATGCTGGCCACGCACACATTCCATGCTGCCAGGTAGCACTGGGATTCCCTCTATTAGTTTACACCACTACCAGTAGTTGAGGAAGGTAGAGGTGGCTGAGTGGTGAGGAAGAGACTCAATGTGACGTTGATGTATAGTAGCCAATTGATGCTCACACCCCCACATGACCCTTTCCCTCCTTCATGCGGTGCCAGGTTTCAAACCTCAGGCAATGGCGTGCTGCCAGCAGGCCTAAATCCCCAACCTGTTCTCTGCTCCTAGTCATCTGCTCTGGGCCCATGTGTCCCCAATGCTGCTGCCATCGCTGCTGCCCCACTTGGAGCAGCTGCCAATAGATTCTCTCAGCAGCACAGGTGAGTGGCCGCCCCAACACCAACCCAGGTCAAACACCCCTCTGGGGGCACCATGGCTCCCCTGATTGTTTCCTCTCCCGGCTCTGATGAGCCGCCTTTCTGTCTTGAGCATTTCTGAGATAGAAAATAAATATATGCTCAGGCTGGGCTGGATCGCAGTCCTCCTGTGAAAGATATGCTCCACCAGACCTGGTCCTCTCTAGCTGGGATGGTAGACATGTGGCACCATGCTCAGTCATTGGTTTTGATGGATTATCCCAAACTCAGTGAACAGCAGCCGATTCTTGACCACATGTGAAGCTCTTGGTATGGCCTCAACCATTGGACCTGATTCTCCTCACAGGACAGTTGTGAGAAAACAAGGGATTTATACAGACAGAACTCTGGAGAATGGCTAGGCAGAGAGGGAGCGACCTTCAGATATGTTTTTGGCAATTCTGTGAGCATATGACAGGAAGATACCAGAAAGGGCTCAAGTGGGGCCTGTTATTAATCGTACCACAGGTGTGGGATTATGAACTGAAACATGGCTCTCTTTCATTATTACCCTATCCCAATGAGGAAGGGGATCCTTCACTTTGTTCAGTTTTGCAGCTGGGGAAATCGAGGCACAGAGAAGCCAGGTGACCTACTTATGACTTCAAGTTCAAAGGCAGCTCGGCCTGACTTCTCTACCATGCTCCCTAGGACAATGGGCGCTATTCAGTCCACTTCTTCTGGTGGGAAGTCCACTTTCTTTCAGTCGTGGGTGTGGAACTCTAGGATTGGGCACTGTTCCTGAGCTCCTCAGCTCAAGGCTAGCGCTTTATCACTTGAGCCCACATTGCCACTTCCAGTTTTCTGGTGGTTCTTTGGAGATAAGATTCTCACAGATGTTCCTGCCTGGGCTGTCTATGAACCATGATTCTCATATCTCAGCCTCCTGTTTAATTAGGATTAGAGTTCTAAGCCACTGGCACCGGATTTAACTATAATGCTGGTTCACTTTCTCTCTCTCTCTCTCTCTCTCTCTCTCTCTCTCTCTCTCTCTCTCTCTCTCTTTCTGTCTCTCTGTCTCTCTGTCTCTCTCTCTCTGGAACTGATTGAATGGGTGCTGTAGGAGGTGGTCCAACATCCCCAGGTTGCTGGAACCCAAGATAGCCTACTCATTCTGGTTCTGGAAGTGGGCTGTGGGTCAGGAATGGTCTCACTCAGCGTGTTGATACATCGCCATGAGGTAAGCCCTCTGTGCCCTTGTTAGACTGTGAGGGTTATTCATTGTCCAAGTAGCCTTACTGGATTTATTTTATTGTATTCTTTTCTACATCATTTTCTAGCACCTGGCCAATATTATGGTACATATTTATGGAATGAAAATATAATATCAAATTAAGAAAGTCATTTAGGGTTCTGGGAATGTGGCTTCATGATACGGTGATTGCCTAGCATGCATGAAACCCTGAGTTCAATTCCTCTGTACCACATAAACAGAAAAACACTGGAAGTGGTGTTGTGCCTCAAGTGGTAGAGTGATAGGCTTGAGCAAAAAAAATAAATAAATTCAGGAATTATTCCCTAGCCCTGAGTTTAAGCCCCTTGACTAGCAAAAACAAAAAACTAAACAAAACCAAAAAAAACATTTAGATAGTAAATACAAAATAAGGAACCCATACTCGGAATATATAATTGCTCCTGCCATACTGACTCCTGACAATAGTCCCTAATTCATGTACTTTACTTATATTAGGATATTGCGTTGAAAAAAAAAGTTTTGTTCATTAGGTCACAGCAATTAATGGCTTGAATGTGCTTAGATGTCAGGTGAAGATTCATTCTGGAAATTCAAAGACTCCAGGTTTTTTGGGGGGGAGGGTCAGATTGTGGGGCTTGAACTCTGG
The DNA here is from genome assembly GCF_019054845.1 of Dipodomys spectabilis. NCBI lineage: Eukaryota > Metazoa > Chordata > Mammalia > Rodentia > Heteromyidae > Dipodomys > Dipodomys spectabilis. The sequence continues at coordinate 1,405,068 of NW_024871356.1, read as the reverse complement.
GCCTGGGCGCTGTCCCTCAGCTCTTCAGCTCAAGGTTAGCGCTCTACCACCTGAGCCACAGCGCCACTTCTGGCTTTTTCTTTTCGCTTATGTAGTTCTGAGGAATCGAACCCAGGGCCTCATGCATGCAAAGCAAACACTTTACCACCGAGCCACATTCCCAGCCCAAAGACTCCAGGTTTTTGAATGGTCACTGCTAATCACAATGAGAAGGGTAGTCTAAGTGAGATTTGGAAATAGTTTTGGTCATTTATGGCATCAAAACGGCAGAGGCAAATTAACAGTTGTGACAGAAGAGAAGGCATAATTCCAGAGTTAATGAATAAAGGACAGTAACTAAGGTATACCAGAAATCATTTTAGAGAACCATTTTTGGTTATTGAACAAATAGTTATCAACTAGTCTTATTCCTCAATGCCTTTAGCATTCTAAATTTCTTAGGCTACTTCTTAATTTCTGTGTAATAAATGTATCTCCTTCTGTGCTGTTCTTTCATATCTTATCTTCTTTGCTTTCTAAAAATCTGTCTTTCTGTATTTCTCTATGAACATTTCCTGATACTAAATACACCTACACAGATGGCAGAGGATGCAAATGTAAGGGTCCCATAGCTCATGAGTCATTAATGAAACAACATGGAAAGGAGGACATATTTATTGCTACCTCAAATTTTCTGAAAAGCTGCAATGCCATCATTTGATTCAAATTTCCATTATTTGTCTACATAGTGTCATTCAGTGCACATAATGGCAAATATGAGGTGGGTGCTGGTGGTTCATGCCTGTAATCCTAACTAATCAGGAGGTTGAAACCAGAGGATTGTGGTTCAAGGCCAGCCTGGTCAGGAATGTTCATGAGACCCTTATCTTCAATTAACCACCAGAAACCCGGAAGTGGTGCTGTAGCTTAAGAGGTAGAACGCTCAACTTGAGCTGAAGAGCTGAGGGAATGCGCCTAGGATCAAGCCTGACAACCAACAAAAAGTGCAAATATTACCTTAAGTTTCCCCAAAAGGAAGGACAAGATCAATAATCTCAAGCGGAAAAAATAATTTCAAAATGATTCAGTGCACCTACTTTTGCTGAGTTATTTAAGTTATGGTTTCTTTGCTAGACATATTTTCTTCCTTTGAAAATTGTCAAATATTAGCTTTACAATAAACTTCATCTAATATTTCTTGTTTCAAAAGAGAAGTCTAGGCAATTGATATCACTTAGCTTTCTTACTATCTTAATTCAAAGCCAAACCAGGCAGTTGAGTCTGTCAAACTTTTATTAAAAATTGAACACCAAAAAAACAGAAGTGGAGTTTTGGCTCAAGCAGTAGAGTACTAGCTTTGGGGGCAGGTGGGCAGGAAATACAACTGTTCAGGGACAGGATTCAGCCTCTGGATTAAATCCCCAGAACCAGCACAAACTAAACAAACAAGCAAACAAAAATCCCAGATATTTCTTTGGGAAATATCTTAAAGGTGTACTGTTCAGAGAAGAGGGTCCTTTTGTTGATCATATTCACTGGATCCTGCTTTTTTGGAATCCTCATTGCTCTGGAGAACTCAGGACCAGACCAAAGGAATTGATAACTGACTTCTGCATCAAGAGAATCATCTCAGGGGTGAAATAGACATCCATAAGACACTTTAAAACCTCCATGTCTTTGTTCCTTTGCAGGAGAACACTTTTAAAACAACATTATTTCCTTTTGTTCTATGCTGGCCTTCAAATGGTTCATTATTTCCTTTTGTAATACTCTCAACTAGAAGTTTACAGAAAACTTTTATATGAGTAAAGAACACACTCTGAAAAGCCAGGGATAGAGTTTCCTTCAAGCCTTGGGATACTTTTCCTGTACAGTAAAAAGGAAAGCACAAGATAATTTGAACTTTGTTATTCCTCTATGTTCCATTCCTCTCTTGGGGTCATTTTCCACATCCAGTAACAGTTACTTCCAGTAACAATCGATTGTGCTGCTTGAGGTATAATGAATGTTTTCTGGCTTCACTGAAATAACACTAGGACACTTTGGACCTGAGGTAACACATGTTTCAGAGACAATTTAATAAAGAGAAAATGTGAAATTTATATTGCTTATAAATACATTATACATGAGTACATTGAGCTCAAATTTTGTAAGTTCTCTGTGAATTAAGGGAATTTTAAATGGGAAGAAGGCTTTCAGAACATTCTTTTTGTGAGTGTACGTGCTGTTCATAATTTCCCAAGTGTACATGAGCTAACAGTAAGGGAAACAATAGCAATAATAGGAGAAAGAGAAGTTCTGAGTTTAAGTATAAGGGTTCAATACAGTATAGAAGACTACAAATAAGACAACATTGAAACAATAAAGCCAAGTCCAGTATGTAGATTTATGGGAGTGATATACAGAAAGGAAGACTCCTACGTGGAACATGAAGTATGAGGCCATTCTCATTCTAAATCATGTTTGCTAATCATGCAACTTTGTAGAAAGTAGAATGGAAGAATAATCCTGTTTCCAAAGCAAGTCAGATATAAGCAAGGCAAGCGCCCTACCACTGAGCCACCTTTCCAGCCCTAGTTTTTTTCTTTAAATAGTTAATTGCTTTTTAAAGTTTCTCTGCTTATTTAATCTAGGAAATCAAAAGTTAATATTTGTGTTTTTTGGTGAAATTTGAAACTAGGCAATTAAAAGCACTCATTGTCCTCAAATTGAACATTTAAAATTATTAAAACTTTGTTCATATGTTTTAGTGGTCAGAAATTTGAGCCACGCATGAGAGCTCATAGTTGTAATGTTAGCTATTAGGTCTTGACTGATACAGAGAGAATTATGATTTGAAGCTAGCCCAGGGAAACATTCACAATATTGGATCTCAATCAATATCTGAACCCAATGCATTGTGCTTTATATTTTATCTACTCAGAAAAGGTAAAAAGAAGGATAGTGGACCATGCTGGCCAGGTCATAAACAGAAAACCCTGCCATAAAAATGGATAAAGCAGGGTTGGGAAGGTGGCTCAGTGGTAGAGCGCTTGCCTTGCATGCATGAAGCCCTGTGTTCCATTCCTCAGCATCACATAAGCAGAATAAAAAAATACTGGAAGTGGAACTTTGGCTCAAGTGGTAGAGTGCTATACTTGAGCTGAAGAGCTGAGGGACAGTGTCCAGGCCCAGAGTTGAGCCCCCCCCCAAAAAAAAAATAAGGCTAAAGCAGAGCTGGTTGCAGGTGGCTCATGCCTGTAATCTTAGCTACTCAGGAGGTTGAGATCTGAAGATGACAGTTCAATGCCAGTCTAGGCAGAAAAGTCTGTGAGACTCTTATTTCCATTAAACCACCAGAAAATCAGAAGTGGCACTGTGGCTCAAACAGTAGATCACTTGCCATGAGCTGAAGAGTGCAATGACAGTCTCCAGGCCCAGACCACATGACCAACAAATCAAAAGTGACTAAAGCAAAAAGAGCAGGCGTGTGGCTCATTTTTAGAGGACCTACCTTAAGTGCATGAATCCCTTAATTTAACTGCTAGTATAGAAAGGAGGAAAGGCTATGAAGAAAAGAAGTAAGGGAGGAATTATGATATAATCAAATACTAGAATGTAAGTATTAAATAAAGGCATTACAAGTATTTTATATGAAAATATACTGATTGTTTACTAAAAGGAAAATTATAAAATGTGGAATTCAGGCTGAAATACATGTACAATTTTTGTTTTTTTGTAAAATGATACTTATGTGCCCCTTTAGTTTAAAAGTAGAAATAAGTTTAAAACAATATGAGTGGTTAGAACTGAATCATTATTTCTTATCACTTTTTCTGCTATATTCACCACTTACAAAATCGAAACAATGTTGATCACTTTAATTATTAATTCATTAATGTAATCTTTCATCTTTAGTATATAGTCTATTGTGCACATCATTTAAATGTTTGAACTATTTTTTTGTTTGTTTTTATCCATCATGGATCTTAAACTCTGGCCTGGGCATTGTCCCTTAGCTCTTCACCTCAAGGCTAGCAGCTACCACTTGAGGAACAATGCCACTTCTGGCTTTTTCTGCTTATGTGGTACTGAGTAATTGAACCCAAAGGTTCAACATGTAAGGCAAGCACTCTAGCACTGAGCCAACATCCCAGCCCTGATTTCTATTTTTCCTTCAGACATGGGACTTGAACACAGGGCATGGGTATTGTCCCAGAACTCCTTTGCTCAATGCTAGTACTCTACCCTACCAGTTTAAACCACAGTGTCATTTCTTGTTTTTTAGTGGTTAATTGGAAATAGCAGTCTCATGGGAACTTTTCTGCCCAGGTTGTCTTTAAACCACCATATTCATTTCTCAGCCTCCTGAAAAGGTAGGATTACAGGCATGAGCCACCTGAACCCAACTGCTCATTTTTTAAAAAAAATGTTATATGTTTAGTTCCCCCTCAAATACATACGAAGTGAGATGCAAATTAACTTTAGATACACCACCAATTGAGGATGTTGGGATTACAAGTGATTGCAATTTTTTTACGTTTTTTTATATGTGGGGCTTGAACTCAGGGCCTGGGGGCAGTCCCTGTTCTTTTGTGCTCAAGGCTATCACTCTACCAGTTTGAACCAGTGCCCCTTCTAGTTTCTTGCTAACCAGATTATGAGATAATGGTCTCACAGACTTTCTTACCCAGGTTGTCTTTAAAACTCAATTATCATATCTCAGCCTCCTGTGGTGCTACGATTACAGGCATGAACCACTGGCACCAGCTTTTTTAAAAAGGGACAACAATTCATAAGTCAGAAGCCTTGACTCATGCCTATAATACTACCTACTCCAGAGGCTGAGATCTGAAGATGATGATTTGAATCTAGCGGTGCAAAAACATCTCTGTGAATCTTTTATCTCCCATAAACTGTTCAAGAAGATCTTGAAGTGAAGCTTTGGCTCAAGTGGTAGAGTGTATTCTTGAATAAAAAAGAAGCTCAGGGATAGCACCTAGATCCTGCGATCAAACTCCATTTCTTACACACACACACACACACACACACACACACACACACACACACACACACACACACACACACACAACCAAAAAGTAAATAGAAAATATGAAGAAATCAATGAAAAATTTGAATATTGTAAGGACTTTTGGGTTTAGAGGTATGACTCAGTTGGTAAGACAATAGATATTGATTGAAACTATCAGATACCAAGGACATAAAAAAAGAATTATCTGCTCTGTATTTTCCTATTCTCATATGTTCTCATTTGGGAACCCTCTTCTTTTAAAAAAAATTGTTTTAGCGGTGATATAGATCAGGGTTACCTTTCTGTTCCCACAATCTCTTCTATACCCTCCCTCCCATCTTGACCCTCGACTTGCATGGTTCACTTTCATCAATGTCCAGTACAGCCAGAGGGCTCTGGTGCTGCATTTTTTGCACCCACTTCCCACTAATTCTGTGTCCTTCCCCCATCTTCCCTGTATATTAGGTGAAGAATACAGATTCATCAGAAAATGAAAAGACAAATTAAGAAAAGTTCCTTTGTTTCCTTATCATTGCAATTCAATTCTCTCTCTCTCTCTCTCTCTCTCTCTCTCTCTCTCTCTCTCTCTCTCTCTCTCTCTATATATATATATATATATATATATATATATATATATATATATATATATATAGTATTATATAGAAAAGGTGCTTGGGTATTACAACTTTGTGATTTTCTCCAAATGCTTCCTCTTCTGTTCTTACTGTAAATGATGCCTAGAGTCCTGTACAGTATGTCATATCCCATTGTGTTTTAAACCTTTCTTCCACATATCAGGGGAACAGGTACCATTTGTCAATTTGATGTTCTCTTAACTTTCTTAACATGATTTATTCTAGTGTCTCCATTTCCCTGCAAATGACATTATTTTATCCTTTCTAATGGCTCTGTAAAATGTCATTGTATATAGATGGCATAATTATTGGTTCCATTCATTTATTGTGGGGCATCTGGGTTGTATACATTTCTTGTCACTGTGAATTGAGCAGCAAGGAACATGGTTGTACAAATGTCCTTGCCATTTTCTAATTTCTCCACTTCCCCACCAACATTTGTTGTCTAATTCAAGATATTTGGATAAGATGGTATCTCAGGATTACTTTGATTTATATTTTCTTTATAGCCAGGGATGATGAACCTTTTCCTGATATGTTTCTTTGCTATTCTTACCTCTTCTTATGAGAAGTCTCTCCTTAGCTCCTCTGCCCATTTGGTGATTGGTTTATTAGTTTGCGGAGGAGTTGTTCCTTGAGATCCATGTATACATTGAAAATTAGCCCTTTGTCTGATGCATTGCAGGTAAATATCTTTTCCCAATTTGTTGGCTGTCTTTTTAATTTAGTGGCTATGTCTCTAGCCTGTGTAGGTTTTTTCTTTGGTGTAGTCCCATTTGTTGGGTCTCTTTCCTATCTATTATGCCCCAGGGATTCTATTCAGGAAGTTCCTGCCAGTATCTATAAGTTCTTTTTTTAATTATTATTTTAAAGGTAAAAACTTTATTTACTTTTATAAATACATCGCAAGACAAAACTTTTCAAAAAATACTTTCCCCCCAAAAAAATTTAAAAAATAAAGGAAAGCTCGTAATAAGTAGGCAGACTGTCTTGAGGCCTCTTTTTGTTCTTAAGGAGAGCTCTCTGCAGTGTAGGACAGGACAATCGTCACACACCCAACGCTGCCATGGGTTTGGCCTTGGGGAGAGAAAAGCCCAGCCTGGACTGAGTGTCCTCTCCTGGTCACGGCCATAGTGACACCTTCCAGTATCTAACACTGTCTAGGATTATCTAGTATGGATCCTATTATAGTTGGGCTATGCTGTATACAATGTTAACTATTGAGAACATATAACTCTCTCTGCATATATGTGTGAATTGTAAAGTATAAGTTGGACTCCAAGTTCAACAAACACAAGTTATTCTCTCTGTGCTCCCAGTGTCCCTATGAGGCTTCTCAACAAGCTGTTCATCTTTCCTGTTTAGATAACATTAAACACCATTGTTTTGTTAGGTCAAGAATAAAGATGAGGGGTGAAAATAAACCTTTGCCTTTAAATAGTTTATTATCCTCAACCCCAAACTAGGAGTTAAATTAGAAAACATTTTGTTGTTGTTGTCTCCAGAGCGATTACTCCATTACTGGTGAAGTGTGGGGTATACTCCCAGCCTCCTCCATGCCCTGCTGGACCACAGCCAAGGCCACCCTGGGCCTTCCACTCGGCTCCATTCTTGAAAAGCTGCCTAATGGAGGGAAGTCAGAAAGATCTGCATTTACAAGTTTCCCAAAATGTGCTAGAACTTTTTTGGTCAGTTTTATAGAACTTTCTTGGTCAGTTATATTCCACCTCAATGTCTCCAGTATTTTCCAAGCAGATCAAGTCACTTGCAGATAATGAAGAAGCTTTGTGGCCCAGGGGTCCATGCCTTGGAATCAGATAGTTCCAGGAGGGCCAGGGGTCTCATGTATGGTAGAGATGTCCTGTCCAGGTGACTGGAGTTTCTGACTTTCCTGTTCTCCATGAGGCCTGAGCAGGGCGGAGGGCAAAGAGGTGTCTTCTACAATAGCCACTGAAGTGAGGGAGGCAGAAGGTCAGCTGTTCCAATGGGCAGATGTGGAGAGGATTCTAGAAGGGGATCAAATCCGATGCTTTGGGCAGGAGTATCAGTTATTTTTACAGAAAGCAACAGAGAAATTAATTTTCTTTTCTGACTACTGAAAAGTGGAAAGATGCTCAAGTTTACCATTTAAAGGAACAATAGACATTTCAAAAATCTCTGTCTAAACTTTGGTTTTCTTAAAAAAATAACACACACACAAAACCAAGTCATCACAAAAAGAAATATAAGTTGAGGCTGTAGGCAGGTGCTGTTCTGTCCGTGGCAGTCTTTTGTGCAAAGTAAGGCGTATTGGAGCTCCAATTTAACTGCTGCAGTGGGGTTTACTGCCTCTGCATGCCGAGGCAGTGCACGCCATCGGTGCCCTTGCTCTTGAAGCCTGAGAGGGGTTGACCATACTTGTCCACGCACCAGCAGAAGTCCCGCTTTCTGCCTTTGGAGTGGCTACACTGCTTCTTATAAAATCCTTTCTTGTCCCAGTTGGGGATGTGCACACCCCTGGGACTCAGCACATTGAGGAACTTCAGGTGATTCAGGGTGTCTTCCATCTCTCTAAGGCAGGGACCATATTCTGTCTCCCGTTTGGACTCCGAGGAGAAGGTCTGGGTGTCCATGCTCTGGGACTCATAGTCAACTTTATAGCGCTGGTTGTCCTTCGCGTGACCTTTCTTGATGGTGTCCAGCTTTGAGTGAATGGAATGGAACTTGGAGTCAGGCGCCCTATGTGTGCTGGGCAGGGCATGGCTCTCCACGCTCCCTGTGCCTCGGTCCTTCTCCGACTCACTAGTATTTCCTGAGGCGGAGGGCACCAGCAGCAGGTAAGCCTCAGCTGGCCGGGATGCTGGCATTGGGGGAGAACCTGCAGCCGTCCAGTAGCGCCTGCAGTGGGCACGGCTTGCCCAGTGGCAGCTGGCAGCTGAGCCCCTAGATGCAGCTGCAGCGTTCGGTGTAGACACCGCACGGCTGGCCCTTGCGCAGAGCACATGTCAGGCAGCAGGCATAGCCTGGCTCAGGCACCAGATCGGCACACCCCTGCACTGAGCCAGCGCGTTGGCATCACAGGGCTCTCAGCGTAAGATGGGACCCTCGTCACCGGCGGCCTGAGGAACAGAGCCAGGGCGGTGAGCAGAGCTGCCCAGAGTGCGGGGCGCCGCTCGATCCATGGCGCCTGTCGCAGGGGCCAACTGGAGTAAGCGGTTACTGGGTCTAGGCAGGCGGTGTGAGATTGCAGGATCTGGAGCGCAACTACTGGTGCTCGGCGTGCAGCTGCCCAGCTCGCACCTCAATACCTATAAGTTCTAATATCACCCTTTTTCTGTGTTATAGTAGTTTGGCTGATTTTAATATAGTTAATCTATTTTGAGTTGATGTTAGTGCAAGCAGAGATCCACTCCTAGTTTTCTGCCTGTGGATGTCCAGTTTTCCCAACACCAATAGTTGAAGAGGCTATGATGTGTGTGTATGTGTGTGTGTGTGTGTGTGTGTGTGTGTGTGTGTGTGTGTGTGTGTGTGTGTCTGTATGTGTGTGTCTGTGTGTCTGTGTGTGTTGGTCGTGGGGCTTGAACTCTGGGCCTCGGAGCTACCCCTTTGCATTTCATCTCCAGGCTAGTACTTGAACCACAGTTCCACTTCCCATTTTCTTCAGGTTTATTGGAGCTAAGAGTCTCATGGACTTCCCTGGCCCTGCTGGCTTTCAACAACCATCCTCAGATCTCAGCCTTCTGAGTAGTTAGATTAAAGGCATGAGCCACAGGCACCCAGCAAGGCTATGTTTTTTCCACATTACATCTTTCGCTCTTTTGTCGAATATCAGATGATTGTAAGTATGTAGTTTTATTTCTGGGTCCTTTCATCTTTTCTAATACGTTTTTTATTGTAAAAATAATGTACAAAGAATTACAGTTACATAAAGTAGGTAATGAGTTCATTTCCTCTTAAGCATTGTTACTTCCTCCTTTGTTTTTCCCCTACCATCCCTACCCTTCCACCTCGACAACTACTCCTTTCCATCCCACCTCCCCACTCCCTGCATAAATTGTAAAGTATGTTTTTGAACATAGTGTCTTGATCTCATTGTTAAAATGGGTCAAACTGCATCCCTAGTTAAGCATTTGTTTTTTCCCTTCTCCCCCCATAGCTAGAGAAATGTATATACAAGATACAGGGCATCGACAAAAAAAAAAAAAAGAAAAAACACACACACATAACATAGGTTAAAAGATTGGGTCGAAGAATGATGATTGTTGACTTAATTTGATAAGTATTCTATAGCTTTTAATGGTAAGCCTTATTAACTCAAAGGGGGAGCAAAATCATTCAGAATAGTGGAATGTGGCTACCACTCATTTGATGTGTGTGGATAGATCATGATTAATCAAAATATATCTATTAATTCCCAGTGGTAGACTGCTATGCTAACTGGGAGGAGACTTTGTTAATGCCAGGCATTTGAATACTGGTAATGAAGCAGAATATGAGGGGAGAGCATATGCTAAGGATGTAACTTCATAGGCTCATACTAAATACATTGAAGTAGAATGCTAAGTGCTGATCGACTGAGCACCAAATTTTATTTGTTGACTTCTTTGTTTTGTGAAGTCCAGGGATTTGAACCTAGAGCCTGGGTGCTGTCCCTTAATTTTTTTATCAAGGCTAGTGCTCTACCAGTTGAACACAGCTTCATGTCCATAATTTTGGTGTTTAATTGGAGATCAGTCTTTCCAAATTTCCTCTTTGGGCTTGCTTCAAACCTGATGCTCAGGTATCAGCCTCCCGAGTAGCTAGCATTCCAGTTGTGAGCCACCAGAGCCTGGCTAGAATCACATTTTAAAAGTATATAGGTGAATCAGATGTGTCTAGGTACTGTTTGAGCACTTTGGTTCCAGTGGGTCATGTCAGATTTAGAATAACATCAGAATTTTTCTCCTTGTAACTCGCAGCATCCAATATCTATATAATTTATTCTGATCTTCATGTCTGATATTTTTTTCTTCGTTGTACCTTTTTTTTCTTACTTCACAAGCAAGCACGTCAGTGATGTTTTCCTTTTCTGAAGCAAGTTACGTCCTTTCCCATCACTGAGGGATGTAGTTGCTGCTCTTACTGCCTGGAGTATCTGCTTCTAGTTAATTGCATGGATGATGGCTCTCAGGTTAACTATCTCCTCCTCAGGGATATCTCCTCACATACCCGCTGTGAAATTGTTGCCACAGAACTACCAATGTCATGTCTCTGATTTACAAAAATTATCATTATGATTTCTGGTTTTCTTTTCAGCATGAAATTGATGAGGAGAGAGCCACATTCACTTGTTTCTCCAACACCTATAATAGTGCCTGGTCCTTAGTGCTCAGGAGCCTTGCATGGGGATCAGCCTTCTCCAGCTCAATTTATCCTAGATTCTGGTCAGGACAGCTCTTGAAGCTGATATCTGGTGGCTAGCAGTCATTCCCTCTCATTCTTTGTGCCTTTCTGTGTTGCTGAGTCCACTTCAGAGAAAGATCAGTGCCTGACACCTATTTGCTGTTATGGAAAGATGGCTATGACACCATACAAGTTATGGGCATTGTTTTGTGAAGCTGTGTGCGGAGACGCATCCCCACACAAGTTCTCAAAGGCAAGTGTCTCCCATGCCCAGGAGTTCATTCCACAACTCAGCATCCAAACTATCACCTACTCCCTAATGCACTCAGTGTATATTCCCATTTCCATTAAACAAAGAAAAATCAAGATATGCCTTTCATGATTTGTCATTGAATTACTGAAACAAAGTATATAATTTGGGGGCTGGAAAGGTGGCTCAGTGGTAGAGTGCTTGCCTTGCATGCATGAGGCTCTGGGTTCGATTCCTCAGAACCACATAAGCAAAAAGAAAATAAGCTAGAAGTGGCCCTGTAGCTCAAGTGGTAGAGCACTAGCCTTGAGCTGAAGAGTTGAGGGATAGCACTCAGGCCCAGAGTTCAAGCTGACAACTGGGCACCCCCCAAAAGTATATAATTTTATGTATTTGTAAGTCTTTGTCCATCTCTCTTGAGCCCTTGACATATTTCTATGTGTTTGCAGCTTGGGAAGGGAAATAAGGTTTAATTCAGGATAGTCAAAAACATTTTGGGAGGGAATGCCAACTTTCCATCTGATGTTCTACAGATGTCCATCTTGGCACAGGAACTGAGTAGACTGTCATAGCATAAGAGGCTTGTCCTGACTTCTACTGACTTTCCTCTGGGGTCACAGAGTGTGATCCAACTGCATACGTGTCGCTTGGCTACACTCGAGGGACCAGGTCTCCTCTGAAAATCTAATGGCATGGGAGTAAGAGAAACTAAAACTCAGAACTCAGCTTCCCACATCACTAGGATTACAGGCCTGAGTCTCATATACTAACTCATAACCGCCTTTTTATACATCGTGTAGCCTGTTTCATTATATTCACCTCATAGACAGATATACAAATATATGTTTATATTTATTCATCTATTTATAATCAGTGTTATATCTAGAAACACAAAAATATGTATTCATATAATTATAATCAAAGTTATATTACCGCTTTCCCCAATAATGTTTTACACTAATATTATGTGAAAAAAATACTTAAGATTGAAAAAGTTAAAAGCCCTTGTAGTATGAAAAATCATATTCGATCTTATACATCATATAATATACTATATAAAATGTAATGAATATAACATGTATTTCCATATAACTGATTTAATTGCTTCCTGATTTTGTTTGTCCATCTATGTAAACCTTCTTTCTTCTATTGATGATGGCGTATACTTTCCAGTGTCGATATTTCTTATGTATTTTGTCAAATATATTCAGCCCTAAGTAGAATTTTTATGTTAATGGAGCCAATTTTTTGTTCAATATTTCCTAAAGCACAATGAATATGTACACAGACTTGAGCTCACTGTTGGAAGAAAGTCCCACATACCAGTATAAGTATTGTAGCATATGTCCCAATTGACAGAACAGCTTTCTAGGTCATCTGATCTGGTATGTCCTAGATCTGTTGTAGCCACCTTATCACCACATGCAGGCATGGCCTGGCTTCCTTGCAACTCCCTGTGCATTTAACCATTCCCTTTATATCCAGTAGGCTCTCTTGTTCATCTCCCTGTCACTCTGTTTTCCCACACACAAAACACATGTGCATGGTGCTTTATATTGTAGGTTGAAAAAGAAAAACACATTTAAGGCTCATGAATTGTATAACATAACATAAACATTGACATTTTAATAACGTTAGAAAAATAACTAGAATGATCATTTTACAACAATCAGGACCAAAAAGAAACATAAAGATTTTCTAAATAAGGACGGAAGCAATCTCTAAATCTGGATTGTCTTCTAAGTTGCCTTCAGACACAAATTCTGCCTCAGAGTCCTCAAAATGATCTACTTCCTCATTAAAGGCAGTATTTTCTTCCTGAGTCTAGGGAGGGACAGATCTTATTTCTCAACTGGAAATTGGATCCCCAGCAGAAGGACAGATTGGTCTGGATATTCTGTCAGAACAGATTCCCTTTCCTCAACTGAATCTAGACTTTGGACCTAACTTATTGGTTTTCCTGAACATAGACTGGGGTCATTTTCCATTAGCACATATTTACCCTGCACTCTAAGACCAAAACATTTTTTACTGGTTTGGATGTGATCTAGGTGAATTGTGAACATCAATGGAAGACATTCTGGATCATCTTCTTCCTTGGTGGTATGTGCAGGCACACCTACATAACATGTGGAGTTCAGAACCAGTGGGATGTCCACAGGACTCAAAACCTAGTTGGGTCTTTCTACACATTGAAAAAAGCCTCTATGTTCACATGCTTTCTGGAGTCCAGTGTTGGCTTCCAATCTCCATCAGTCACCATAGGCGACATCACTGATGGGTTCTTTATCTGGAGTTCAGCAGGAAGTTCTCTACAGTGACACAAACATAAGAATGGAAACAGGTACAGGAGTCTTAGAGTACACTCTAGAAGTTAAAGTGTGACTAAACTTCTATGAGGATTTAGTAGGAGAAGCTGTAGAACTTGAGTTTGGACTGAACACTGATGAGAAGGTAGGGTGTTTCTAATGAGTGGTTATGTCCAAGTTCTTTTAAAAAGGGAACAGACATTACCCGGCATAGAACATCCATAAAAGGACATTTTGCCAAGCTGGGTAGTACAAAGGGCTCTTGGCCAAGCAGGCCCATCCCTTGAGACCTAGAATCTATCCCTACTCACAAGCTCTAAGGCATCTAAACAAGGATTATTTACTCTTTTTCTTGGTCTCACAGGCCATGCGTTGCTCCAGCTGATCCAGAAGAATATGTAAGCAGAACAGCAAGTCTAAAGAGGGCATGTTGAGCTTGTCATACTGTGTAAGTTTTTTCAGGATGTCAAGTTTCTTGTGCTCATAAAAATCATCAGGGTAGATGTCCATCCAAATAGTTAAGATGGAACAATCGATGCTGTGGGCATATTGGTGACAAGGAAAATGAGAGTCTGCTATCTCCATCCTGAGCCTTCTACTATAGACCCTTTCTGGCAGGACTAGAATGTTGGGAAGTGGGAAGAGACTCCTGGAAGCACAATGCTCCTCACAACCCACTTCTAGAAATTTCTAATACAATACTCCAAAATTCTTCCTGTGATGGGCAGAGAAAGTTGTTTCCCCACTGTATCTGACTTGCTACACACAACCCTCCCTGTCATCAAGGGATTGTGATCCATGCTGGGCTGGTCATAAACAGAAAACCCTGTCATAAAAATGGCTAAAGCAGCACTGAGCGCAGGTGGCTCATGCTTTTAATCTTAGCTATTCAGGAGGCTGAGATTTGAAGATCCCAGTTCAAAGCAAATCTAGGCAGGAAAGTGTGTGAGACTCCTATCTCAATAATCCACAAGAAAACTAGAAGAGGCACTGTGGCTGAAACAGTAGAGCACTCGCCTTGAGCTGAAGAGTGCAGGGACAGTGTCCAGGTGCAGAGTTCAAACCACATGACCAACAAAAACAAAAGTGACTAAAGCGAAAAGAGCAGGTGTATGGCTCACTTTGTAGAGCACCTACCTAAAATGCATGAAGCCCTGAGTTTAATTGCTAGGATTGAAAGGAGGAAAGGATATGAAGGAATGGAAAGAAGAAAAGAAGGAAAGGAGGAATTTTGATATAACCAAATACTGGAAAGATGTGAAGTATTAAATAAAGGTATCACAGCTATTTTATATGAAAAGATACTGATTGTTTACTAAAAGGCAAATTATAGAATGTGGAATTCAGGCTAAAATACATGTACAATTTTGTTTTTCTGTAAAGTGATACATGCCTCTTTAGTTTAAAAGTAGTAAATGAGGTTAAAAAATGGAAGAGTTGTTAGAAATGAATCATTTCTTATCACTTTTTCTGCTACATTCATCACCTACAAAATTGAAACAATGTTCATCATTTTAATTATTAATTTATTAATTTAATCTTTCATCTTTAGTGTATAGTCTATTGTGCACATCGTTTGTTTAAACTCTTTTTTTGTTTGTTTTTTGTCCATCATGGGTCCTTAACTCTGGGCCTGGGCACTGCCCATTAGCTCTTCACCTCAAAGATATCACTCTACCACTTGAACCACAGTGCCACTTCTGGCTTTTCTGCTTATGTGGTACTTAGAAATCGAACCCAAAGGCTCATACATGCAAGGCAAGCACTCTACCACTTAGCCAACTTCCCAGCCCTGAAATCTTTATTTTTTCCTTCAGACATGGGGCTTGAATACAGGGCATGGGTGCTGTCCCAGAGCTTCTTTGCTCAAGGTTAGTACTCTACCATACAAGTTTAAACCATAGTGCCATTCTTGTTTTTTAGTGGTTAATTGGAAATAGCAGTCTCATGGGAACATTTCTGCCCAGGGCTGGCTTTGAACCACCATCCTCATTTCTCAGCCTCCTGAGAAGATAGGATTACAGGCGTGAGCCACCTGTACACTTGTGCTCATTTTTTTTTCCTTTTAACTGTTACATAAGTTTAGTTCCCCCACCGATATACGTGCAAACTGAGATGCAAATTGGCTTTAAATTACAAATTGGCTGAAATTACAAATGATGGCAAATTGTTTTTAACGTTTTTTTTAACATGAGAAGCTTGAACGTAGGGCCTGGTTGAAATCGCTGTTCTCTTGTGCTCAAGGCTATCACTCTACTAGTTTGGCCCACAGTGCTCCTTTTAGTCTCTTGGTAACCAGTTAATGAGATAATAGTCTCACAGACCTTCTTACCCAGACTGTTATTAATCCTCGATTATCAGATCTCAGCCACCTGAGTTGTTATGATTATAGGCATGAGACACTGGCACCAGTTTTTTAAAAAGCAACAACAGATTACTTTAGGGGAGGATGGAGGAGGAGAAGCTAGAGGCTAAAGAAGCTCTCACATAGAAAATAGTTGTAGTGTTCCAGTGAAGAGTCCTAGCCAGAGAATTACGAAGTGTGCCATCACAGTACAGAGAGTTTGGCCAGAGAGGGAAAATCCAGTCAAGGAAACAGATCTGAGCACTTGCCATTAGCTGCAGCTGCGGTGGTGGTGGCAACCGCAGCAGCCGAGCCACCAAAAGAAATACACAGAGTCTGGGACAATGGTGCCAGACACAGCAGGTGAAGGGATTCTACTTCAAACCAGAAAGAACTGACAAGTAGCAGATATCTTCATCCTGCAGATCACAGACCAGAGACAACCCAGGAACCAAGACTCCAGCATAAGTAGAATCCTGACATACTCACTCCTTCTCAGGGAGCAGAGGAGGGAAGGCCACCCTTCCCACCCTCACCCCCGGAGATCTCCATATTTGATATTGAAAAGGCCCAGCTGAGCAGCTAGTTCCAACTCAGGCCTTGCCTTGGGAAAAAAAACAAAAGAGTCATTTATGAGGTCACAGGCACCTGACTTGAACTGCCAGGCTCAGCTCCTCCTTAGGAAAAGTCACCCAGCCCAGGCAGACAAAGTCACCCAGTGACTTTCTTCACTGGGTAAACAGAGCCAGAGGCTGCCCCTCCCTACAGCAGCCTAAACAATCAAGTGAAATTCAGTGAACATAAACCCTGAGAATGGCTCCAGGCTGGGCTCCCTGAGTGTCTCAGAAGCTACCCCTCAGGGAAAAGCTACAATTTGCTGAAAGGCCTCAACTCTACCCAGAACCTAGCCTCATCACAGCATCTTCAAATTAGAGGAAACAGCCATCTCCCTCTTTTGTGAAACTCAAAGCAGATCTCCCTCTCATTGAACTAGCCTGGGAGGAGGATCACAAAATCCTGAGCATATTTCTGCCTGCTAAAACAAATTGACTTAAGAAATCAATCATGCCACAGGGAAACCAAACACCACAAGCAGACTAGAGACTCCACCAAGAGACTGGTTACAGACACAGGGAGATACAGGATCTTCCCATCTACTTTTCCCCACCCACCAAAAAAAAAAAAGAACTCTTTTTTGTACCTTTTCTAATTTTTAGTTTAAAAAAATTGTTTTCTATTAATCTTTTTTTCTTCTCTCCTAATTTTTATTTTAGGTGTATGTGTGTGTGAGTGTGCTTTGTTTAAATCTCTAATGACCTTTTGGTCTTTTTTTCTTTTTTTTTTTCATTCTTTTCATTTTTTCTTCTGTTTCCTTGTTTTTTGTGTGACTTATTTGCTATTCTGCTCATCCTCAGATATATGCCCGTCGTCAAATATTAGACCTTACCCCCATTGTATACTCACTTAATCAAGAATTTTATTACTCAATTCAAAATTTCTTAGCCTTAAATAATGTAATAGCAGTATTATCTCTTTAGGCTATATAATTTTTGAGAATTTTTAGCTTTTAGTTTTTCATGTCTCCTTTCTATCCTTCCCCTCCTCTCATCGTATCTTTTTCTTCTATCAATACCACCTTAAACTTAGATAATTTTAAAGATTCATTTCATAAATTTAATATTTGTTTTTCCCATTTTTTTCTTGTCTGTTTTTTTCTCTCTCCTACTATTCTGTCCAATCCATTTCCCTCTTTGAGATTAGAACTCGGTTAAATTCACTCTCCTTTTACCTCTCCACATTCTTCTAATCCTATTTTTCCTCATATTTGTCCCTAAATATAGTAATTTCTGGTTTGCCAAATTCATCCTTGCTGTTGTTAGCCCATTAATCCATAGTTGTTTGATGTTGAATAGATTGTATCTGTTGAACTAGATTATATCTGAGTCCTTTTGCCTGTGCAACTACAGGACTTTGGTTGATGCATGCCTTTGAAAAAATATTCTACCAGAAAATTGGTGTTACTTTCATATCAAATGGACAGAACAAGCCAGAGAAATACAAGAAAAATCCAAGTCCTGGTATCTCAACTCCCACTCATGATAACCAGTATTCCAGAGGAGAGTTCTCCAATAGCTCAATAAATATTACTGGGAAACATGGTGAATGAACAGATAGAAAACCTGCAAAGGACTCAGTGTGATCATGATAGGGAGAGAGCAGAAGCAAACCAAAGATCAATACAATAATCTCATGAGCATGAGGAAGCTACTCAAAGGTTGATACAGAAATGTGTGAACAGGTTGAGAACACTCAAAGAGAAATAAAGGAATTGTGTGAACAGGCTGAGAACTGTCAGAGAAATACAGGAATTGCATGAGCAGGCTGAAAAGAGACAAAGAGAATGTCAGGAATTGCGTGAACAGGCTGAGAACAGTCAAAGAGAACTACAGGAATTGCATGAACATGAGGAAGCTAATTAAAGAGTAATACAGGAATTGCAAGGGAGGGACGAGAATAAACAAAGATCAATAGAGGCATTCATGGAATCCATAAACAGACAGCTGAAAGAATTCAGGGAGACCACAAAGGGAATGCTGATTGGAACCCGAGAGAAGGAATGGGAGTATAAGGAAACCATAACCAAACAACTAAGTGATTTGAGAATAAGAACTGAACACCAAATTAAGGAAGTAAAGAAGTCCATACAAGATCTGAAACAAAGCTCCCAAAAAGAATTTGAAGTCATCAAAACTAAACAATTAGAAGGAAAATGAATGAAAAACAAAGAATAAAGCCTTGACAGTAGGTTAGACCATGCAGAAGATCGAATTTCGGTGAATGATGACAGCCTAGATATTATAGAGAAAGAATGTACAACTATCCAAGACAAATCCAGAAATATGATAGATATATTCCGCAATTGGAAGACACCATCAGAAAGCCTAATCTGAGAATAATGGGTGTAGAAGAGCACCTAGAGAGAGAAGATAATGGTCTAGGAAATTTGTTTAACAGGATCCTAGCAGAGAAATTCCCAAACATGCAAAAGGATAGGCCTATTCAGATACAAGAAACGTTTAGAACCCCAAATAGACCAGACAAGAGCAGGACATCCCACCATCACATTATAATATGCACAAGATCAATTCAGACCAAGGAAAAGATCCTTAAAGCTGTCAAGGAAAAAAGATCAATCATCTATGAAGGGGAAACAATTAGAATAACTTCATTTTTTTCAGCAGAGAAAATTAAAGCAAGAAGAGCCTGGGATGATGCATGCCATGACCTAAAGACGAAGGATGAACCACGAATAGTGTAAACAGCTAAATTCTCCTTCATAACCAAAGGTGAAATAAAAACCTTCCATAGCAAAGAAAAACTGAAAAAAAAATATCTCCACCAAACTGGTCCTACAAAAGATACTTAAAGATGTCCTACACAGACAGAACTGACAATACCACAATAAAGGCAAAGAAACGGCATCCAAACTGAGAATCCAAAAACCATAGGAAGAACCAAGTTGCCACAGCACCCAAGAAGGTGGATAAAATGGCAGAAACTACCAAACACTTCTCAGTCCTTTCTCTCAACATTAACGGACTTAACTCTCCAATTAAGCGACATACACTGTCTAGATGGATTAAAAAGCAACATCCTTTTATCTCCTGCCTTCAGGAATCACACCTTTCTCATAAAAACAAACACACTTTGAACGTGAAAGTCTGGAACAAAATCTACCAAGCAAATGGCCCCCATAAACAGACAGGAATTGCAGTCATAATATCAGATAAAATAGACTTCAAATTAAAATTAGTGAGAAGAGATAAAGAAGGTCACTACATACGAATTAAGGGATCTTTCTTTCAGGAGGATATTACAATAATAAATACTATTCGCCAAACAATGGATCACCGAAATTTATCCAACAAATACTACTTTCCCCAAAATCTCAAATTGATCCAAAGATAAGAATTGTTGGGGGCTTTAACAGACCACTATCTACACTAGATAGATCAACTCGAAAAAACTCAATAAAGAAAATGCAGATCTAAAGAACTGCCTAGATCAGCTACATTTAACAGACAACTACTGAATATTTCACCCAGCAGCATCAGAATACACTTTTTTCTCATCACTACATGGAACATTTTCCATGTAGTTGCAATTACATGGGCAAGACAATGAGTATATTTCTCATAAAGCATTGTAGCCTCCTCCTTTGTTTCCCCTTCCCATCCCATTCTCCCCCCGTCCCACCACCCAACCCTCAATCCCCCACCAAAGTTGTAAAGTTCGTTTTTGACATAATGACTTGTACATCTCGTTGCAATGGGTCCACCTGTATGCCTATTTAAATGATTTGTTTTTTCCCTTCCCCTCCACAAATGATAACAACATCAAATACAGTGAAAACAGGGGTTCTAAAGTTGTGCAGGCACATACAAAGCAACAAAGAAATGATCTTATAATTGTTTTAGAAACAATTGCATGAAAGAAAAAAAAAAACATTTGAATAAATATCTTAGGGTTCATTTCCCTAAAATCGACTTATCTGACCTTTTCTGCTTGATTCAGACTGATACTAGTTATTACAAATAGGGGAAGCTATGGGACCTATGTTTCTTTGGGCCTGTCTTACTTCACTTAATACAATTTTTCCCAAATCTTTCCATTTCCTAACAAATGGGGCAATGTCATTTTTTCTGATGGAGGCATAGAATTCCATTGTGTATATATACCACATTTTCTTGATCCATTCATCTACTGAGGGGCATCTGGGTGGGTTCCAGATCTTAGCTATGGTAAATAAGTCTGCAATAACCATAGTTGTGCTGGTAACTTTCTTATAGTTTTGCTTGTGAACATTTGGTTAAATGCCCCAAAGTGGGATTGCTGGATCATAGGGGAGCCCTATGTGGAGTCTTTTGAGGAAACTCCATACTACTTTCCAAAGTGGTTGTAAAAGTTTATACTCCCACCAAGAATGTATTAAGGTTCCCTTCTGTCCACATGCCCTCCAGCATCTGTTGTTATTATAGTTCTTGATTCTAGCCATTCTGACTGGGGTGAAGTGGTATCTAAATGCTGTTTTGATTTGCATTTCTTTTATTGCTAGGGAGGTTGAGCATTTCTTCATGTGTCTATTGGCCATCCTTCTTTCCTCTTCAAAGAAGTTTCTCTTTAAGTCTTTAGCCCACTTATTTATTGGGCAGTTTTTTCTTTGAAGGTTTGCTGTTGGGGGGTTTAATTTTTTGAGTTACAGATATATTTTAGATATGAAACCCTTGTCTGTTGTATGGCTAGTGAAGACCATCTCCCAATCTGTGGGCTTTCTATTGATCTTGCTAGCTATGTCCTTTGCCATGCAGAAGCTATGCAATTTCATGCAATCCCATTTGTTCAACCCTTCTTAGATTTGTTGTGCTTCTGGGTCTCTATTAAGAAAATTTCAGCCTGTGTCTTTGGATCTATGTGGGATTTGAGCGAAAGTAGTGTTTCTTGGATAAATTTGGGAGCTCCATTTTTTGGCGAGTAGATATTTAGAATTGTAATATCCTCCTGAAGGAGAGATCTCTTAATGAGTATGTGGAGACCTTCTTAATCTTTTCTCTTATTTTAATTTGAAGTCTATTTTATCTGGTATTAGGATTGCAACTCCTGCTTGGTTATGGGGGCCATTTGCTTGGTAGATTTTGTTTCAACCTTTCACATTGAAAATGTGTGTTTTTACAGGCAAGATGTGACTCCTGAAAGAAGTAGATAGAAGGATGTTGCTTTTTAATCCAAGTAGACAGTCTATGTCGTTTAATTGAAGAGTTAAGTCCGTTAATGTTGAGAGATACGACTGAGGTATTTGGGAGCTGCTGCCATTTTATCCACCTTCTTGTGGCTGCAGCAACTTGGTTCTTCCTATGGCTCTTGGATTCTCAGTTTGGGTACTGTTGCTTGGCCTTTATTGTAATCTAGTTGGATATGAAGGAGAGTTTATCTGGGTACAGTATTCTTGGTTGATATTTGTTTGTCTTTAGAGCATGGCATACATCATTCTAAGCTCTTCTGGCATTAATTGTTTCTTCTGAGGAATCTGAGGTGACTCTAATTGGTTTCCCTTTACCGGTGATTGAGCTTTTCTCCTTGACAGCTTTAAGGAACTTTTCTTTGGTCTGAATTGAATGTGTGTAGTTTATAATGTGATGGTGGTATGCCCTATCCTGGTCTCATCTATTTGGTGATCTAAAAGCTTCTTGTGTCTGAATAGACCTATCTTTTTGCATGTTTGGAAAGTTCTTTGCTAGAATCCTGTTAAACAAATTTCCTAGACCATTAACTTCTATCTCTACACCCATTAGCCTCAAATTAGGCCTTCTGATGGTGTCTTCCAATTGTTGAATAGCTTTATTATATTTCTTGGATTTGTCTTGGATGGTTGTATGTTCTTTCTCTATAATAACTAGGCTGACTTCAATCCCTGAAATTCGATCTTCAGGATGGTCTAACCTACTATCAAGTCTTTCTACTTTGTTTTTCATTTCTTTTCCTTCTAGTTGGTCGCCTTTGATGGCTTCAGATTCCTTGTTGGAGTTTTGTTTTAGATCTTGTATGGACTTCTTTACTTCCTTAATTTGGTGTGAGTATTTATTCACAAATCACTTAGTTGATTAGTTATGGTTTCCTAGGACTCCCATTCCTTCTGTTGGGTTACGTTCAGCATTTCTTTTTGTGGTCTCCCTGATTTGTTTGAGCTCTCTGTTTATGGATTCCTTGAATGCCTTTAGTGATCTTTCTGTATTCTCATCCCCCCGCTCTCAATTCCTCTATTACTCTTTGATTAGCTTATTCATATTCACGCAGTTCCTGTAGTTCTCTTTGAGTGTTTTCAGCCTGCTCACGCCATTCATGACTTTCTCTTTGACTGATCCCAGCCTGCTCATGCAATTCCTTTATTTCTCTTTAAGTGTTCTCAAGCTACACTCGCAATTCCTGTATCAAACTTTGAGCAGCTTCCTCACACTCATGATATTCTTTGTTTTGCCTCCTCTCTCTCCCTATCATGCTCATACAGAGTCCTTCGCAGGTTTTCAATCTTTTCATTTACCATGTTTACCAGTAGTATTTGTAGACCTTTTTGGGAACACTTCTATGGATTATTCATTATCTTTTTTGTCCCCTGATTATTATGAGTGGGAGTTGAGATAACTGAACTTGCCATTTTTCTTGTGTTTTCCAGATTGCTCTACCCATTTGGGATGAAAATAAACCAGCTTTGTGCTAGCACACTATTTTAAGGCAAGCATCAACCAAAGTCTGTAGTTGCACAGTCAAAAGTCTGCAGATACAATATAATTCAATAGATATATCTATTCAACTTCAAACAACTAAGTATAATTGAGCTACGAACTGCAAAGAATAAGTTGACAAACAGAAATTATTAGGTTTAGGGAGAGATGTGGTAAAAAATAGGCATAGAGTGATGTGGAAAGGCAGTGGGAGAGTTAACACAACAAATCCTAAACTCAAAACGGGAAATAGCTTGGATAGAATGATAGTAGAGAGAGAAAAAAAGAAGAAAGAGAAAGAAAAAAGACAAGAAAAAACAGGAAAACAAACATTAAAAATTAAGATGTACAACACTTAAAAATTATGCAAATTGAAGACATAATATTCAGAGAAGAATGTGGATAGAATAAGAGAACAGGAGGGATGGAACGGAGATGTGGAAAACTTAAAAATAAAAATGCTAAAAATATTATATAGTTATTAAGAGGTAGTACTGCTATTAAGGAAGTTAAGTCTAAGCATCTTTAAACTGAGTAATAAATTTCTGGATTAAGTGTGTGCACAATGTAGCTAAAGTCAAATAATCAACTACGGGTACATATGAGGATGAGAACAGCAATTAAGTCATGCAAAGCATGAAAGAGAAGAAAACGTGAAAAGAACAAGAAGGAAAAAGAAAAGGATCAAATGGTCACTAGAGCTAAATAAAAAAAAATATTTTAAAAGATAAAAAGAGAGAGTTCTGGGAAGATGGCTGAGGAGAATCTGGAGGTAAAACAATCATTCACATAGAAAGCAGTTTTAAAGTTCCAGTGAACAGTCCTCAGCCAGAGAATCACACCAAGTGTGCCATCACAAGACAGAGAGTTAGGACAGAGAGGGAAAATCCAGACAAGGAGACAGATCTGAGCTCTTGCCAGCTGCTGCCGCCGCTGCAGTAGCAACGGTGGCGGCGGTGGCCGAACTCGCCATACCTGAATCACATAGAGTCTGGGACGAAGGATCCAGACACAGTGGGCGAGCGGATTCTACTCAACACCAGCAAGAACCAACAAGGAGTGGAATTCTTCACCCTGCAGTTCGCAGACCAGAGACAACCCAGGAAGCAAGACTTGGCGTGAGTAGAAGTCTGATGTCCTCACTCCTTCTCAGGGTGCAGAGCAGGGAAGGCCACCCTTACCCCCCAGTACTGGAGATCTCCATCTTGGATATCGACAAAGCTCAGCGGAGCTGCTAGCTCCAACTCAGGCCTTGGAAGAAAACTAGAGTCATTTAGCAGGTCACAAGAACCTAAGCTGAACTGCCAGACTCAGCTCCACCCAGGGAAAAGTCAGCATGCTTGGGAGCCAGCCCTAGGAGTGGCTTTCTTCACTGGGTAATCAGAGCCAGAGATTGCTCCTCCCTTTAGCAGCACTGACAATTGAAATTCAGTAAACATAAACCCTTAGAATGGCTCCAGGCTGGGCTCTGTGAGTTTCTCACAAATTAGCCCCCCGGAAAAGCTACTGATTGCTGAAAGGCCTCAACTCTACCCAGAACCTAGCCTCATCACAGCTTCTCCAAATTTGAGGAAAAAGCCATCTCCATCTTTTGTGATACTCAAAGCAGATCTCCCTCCCATTGAACTAAACTGGAAGGAAGATCGCTAAATCCTGGGTAAAGCAGAACATTTCTCTGCCTGTTCAAACAAACTGACTTAAGAAACGAACCAAGCCACAGAACCACAAGCAGACCAGAGACTCCAACAAGAGGCTGGTTACGGACACAAGGGATATGCAGGATTTTTCCCAACCCTCCCAGAAAAACGAAAGAACTATTTTTTCTCTTCTTCATTTTTTTTGTACCTTTTATAAAAAACTTTTTTTCTTTTCTAAACATTTTTAATTTTTAAATTTTTTGAAAAAAATTGTTTTCTAGTAACTTTTTTTCCTCTTATAATTTTTATTATAGGAGTACATGTGTGTGTGCGTTTTTCTTTCTTTTTTTTCTTTGTTTTTTTTTAAAAAAATTCTTTTTGTTTACCTCTACTGAACTTCTGATCTTTTTTTTCTTTCTCTCTTACCCTTTTCACCTTTTCTTCTCTTTCATTCTTCTTTATGTGACTTAATTGTTGTTCTGCACATCCTCAGATAAACCCGTAGTTGAATATTAGATCCTATCCCCAATTGTGAACACACTTAATCCACAAATTTATTACTCAATTCAAAACCTCTGAGACTTAAATTCCTTAATAGCAGTACTACCTCTTTATACCTATATAATATTTTAAGTATTATAATTTCTAAGATTTTCACATCTCATTTATATCCCTCTGTTTCTCTCATTATATTCACGTTCTTCTCTGGATAGTTTGTTTTCGATTCTGCATAATATTTTAAATTTTTCTTTTCTATTTTTTCTGGTCTCTTTTTTCCCTTTCTCTTTCTTCTTTTTTTCTCTTTCTCTACTTTCATACTACCCAACCTATTTCCTGCTTTGTGATTAGGACTTAGTTAGCTCTCCTTGTCTCTTCCCACATCTCTCTATTCCTATGTTTTACCCACATCTCTCCCTACCCCTAATAATTTCTGATTTTACAAATTCTTCTTTGCGGTTCGTAGCCCATTAATATATAGTTGTTTGATGTTTAATAGATGTATCTGTTGAACTAGATTTTATCTGCAGACTATGGACTGTGCAAATGCAGACTTTGGTTGATGCTTGACTTAAGTTAGTGTTCTAGCAGAAAACTAGTGTTATTTTCATCCCAAATGGGCAGAGTAAGCTGGAAAAACACAAGAAAAATGGCAAGTCTGGGAATCTCAACTCCCACTCATGATAATCAGGGGACATAATGGATAATGAATAATCCAGAGGAGAATTCCCAAAAAGCTCTAATAAACACTGCAGGAAAACATGATAAATGAAAGATTGGAATCCTACAAAGGACTCTGCATGAGAGTGAGAGGGAGAGAGAGGAGGCAATCCAAAGGTTTATACAGGAATATCATGAGCGTGAGGAAGCTACTCAAAAACTGATACAGGATTTGCGTGAGCAGCTTGAGAATACTAAAAGAGAAAGGCAGGAATGGCTTGAACAGGCTGAGAACACTCAAAGAGAACTACAGGAATGGCATGAACAGAAGGAAGCTAAGCAAAAAGTAATACAGGAATTGAGAGAGCAGGATGAGACTACACAAAGATCACTAAAGGCATTCATGGGATCCATTAACAAAGAGCTGAAGGAGGTCACAGAGACCACAAAGGGAATGCTGAATGGAACCCAACAGAAGGAATGGGAGTCCAAGGAAACCATAACCAATCAACTAAGTGATTTGAGAATAAACGCTGAACACCAAATTAAGGAAGTAAAGAAGTCCATTCAAGGTCTAAAACAAAGCTTCCACAAAGAATTTGAAGCTATCAAAACTGACCAATTAGAATGAAAAGAAATAAAAACCAAAGTAGAAAGTCTTGACAGCAGGTTAGACCATGTAGAAGATCGAATCTTGGGAATTGAAAGCCTAGATATTATAGATAAAGTACATACAACTATCCAAGTCCAAGAAATATGATAGATCTATCCAACACTTGGAAGACACCATCAGAAGGCCTAATCTAAGGATAATGGGTGTACAGGAGCAAATAGAAACAGAAGTTAATGGCCTAGGAAATTTGTTTAACAGGATCCTAGCAGAGAACTTCCCAAACACGTAAAAAGATAATCCTATTCAGATACAAGAAGCTTTTAGAACTCCAAATAGACCAGACCAGAATAGGACATCCCACAGTCACATTATAATCCACACAGGATCAACTCAGACCAAGGAAAAGATCCTTAAAGCTGTCAAGGTGAAAAGATCAATCACCTATAAATGGAAACCAATTAGAATCTCCTCAGATTTCTCAGCAGATTCAATCAAAGCAAGAAGAGCCTGGAATGATGTATGCCATGCCCTAAAAACAAACAACTATCCTCCAAGAATACTGTACCCATCTAAACTCTCCTTCATAACTAAAAGCCAAATAAAAACCTTCCATAGCAAAGAAATATTGAAACAACACATCTCCACCAAACCAGCCCTACAAAAGATTCTTAAAGATGTCTTACACAAAGAAAACCAACAAGACCAGAATAGAGGCCAAGAAACTGCACCCAAACTGAGAATCCAAGAACCATAGGAAGAACACAGTTGCCACAGCCCCCAAAAATGTGGATAAAATGGCAGGAACTCCCAAATACCTCTCTCTCCTATTTCTGAACATTAACGGACTTAACTCTCCAATTAAGCTACATAGACTGTCTAGCTGGATTAAAGAGCACGATCATACTTTCTGCTGCCTTCAGGAATTTAGCCCATAAAAACAAACACATTTTCAATGTGAAAGATTAGAACAAAATATACCTAGCAAATGGCCTCCATATACAAGCTGGAGTTGCAATCCTAATATTAGATAAAGTAGACTTCAAATTAAAATTAGTTAGAAGAGATAAAGAAGGTCGCTACATACTTATTAACAGATCTCTCCTTCAGGAGGATATTACAATTCTAAATATCTATTCACCAAACAACGGAGCTCCCAAATTTATCCAAGAAACACTACTTTCCCTCAAACTCCACATAGATCCAAAGACATTAATTGTTGGGGATTTTAACACACAACTCTCCCCACTAGATAGATCAACTCGGCAAAAACTCAACAGAGAAACTACAGATCTAAACAGCTGTATAGATCAACTAGATTTAACAGACATCTACCGAACATTTCACCCAGCAGCATCAGAATACACGATTTTCTCAGCAGCACATGGAACATTTTCTAAAATAGACCACATTTTAGGCCACAAAGCAAACTTGTCCAAATTCAGAAACATTGAAGTTATTTCTTGCATTCTTTCAGACCACAAGGGAATAAAATTAGAACCCAACACCAAAAGCCACCAAAGAAAGTCTGGTAACACAGGGAAGTTGAACAACACTCTGCTGAATCACGAGTGGGTCATGGAAGAGATTAGAAAGGAAATTCAAATATTCATGCTATTCAACAAAAAAGAGCACACAAATTACCAGCAACTCTAGGACACAGCAAAGGCAGTGAGCAGAGGCAAGTTTATAGCTCTTAGTTCCTACATCAACATATTGGAGAGATCTGAAACCAACAATTTAATGAGACATCTGAACCTCCTTGAAAAAGAGCAGCAAATAAACCCCAATCCAGTAGACAGAAAGAAATAATTAAAATTAAATCAGAATTAAATGAATTAGAATCCAAAATCTCTATAGAAAGAATCAACAAAACAAAGAGTTGGTTCTTTGAAAAAATTAACAAAATTGACAGACCCTTAGCAAATCTTATCAGAAAAAGAAGAGAACACACCCAAATAAATAAACTCAGAGATGAGAATGGAAACATCACCACGGAAACAACCATGATTCAGAACATTATAAGTGAATACTTCTCAAAACTTTATGGTAGTAAGTTTGAGAACTTGGCAGAAATGGACCTTTTCCTAGCAAATATTGACATGTCAAAACTAAACCAATATGAGTTAAACCATCTTATCAGGCCTATATCAAGCATTGAAATAGAAACAGCAATAAGAGACCTCTCAGCTAAGAAAAGTCAAGGACCAGACGGTTTTAAAGCAGACAAAGTTCACTACCAAACACATTCTATGAAGCCATCATAACTCTCATAACTCTCATCCCAAAACCAGGAAGGGACTCATCAAAGAAAGAGAACTATAGACCCATGTTTTGATGAACATTGATACAAAACTTCTCAACAAAATTTTGGCCAATCCAAGTCAACAATTCATCCAAAAAATCACACAACACGATCAAACAGGATTCATTTCAGGGATGCAAATCTGGTTCAATATACGCATATCAATTAATTTTATTCATCACATCATCAGGAGCAAGGATAAGAACCACATGGTTATCTCAATAGACGCAGAAAAAGCATTAGACAAGATCCAACACCCCTTTATGATGAAGGTTTTGGAAAAATTAAGAATCCATGGGATATTCCTCAATAAAATAAAGGCTTTATATGACAAACCTACAGCCAGCATTATACTTAATAGTGAAAATTAAACCCATTTCCTCTTAACTCAGGAACAAGACAAGGATGTCCACTCTCTCCACTTCTCTTCAATCTAGTATTAGAAAGCCTAGCTACAGCAACAAGAAAAGATGCAAACATAAAGGTGGTCCATATAGGGAAAGAAGAAATGAAACTCTCCCTCTTTGCAGATGACATGATCTTGCATTTAAAGAATCCCATATAATCTGCTCCCAAATTACTCAAGCTGATTCAAAACTTTGGCAAAGTAGCAGGGTATAAAATTAACCCCCCAAAATTAATGGCTTTTCTGTATGCCAACAATGTGAAAAGTGTGGCTGAAATTCAGAATGCCACTCCATTTGCAATAGCCCCACAAAAAGTAAAATAATAGGAATTAACTTAACAAAGAAGTGAAGGACCTCTATGATGAAAACTTTAAAAACTTGAAAAAGTAAATCAAAACAGAACTTAGAAAATGGCAAAACCTCCCATGCTCCTGAATTGGAAAGATTAATCTTGTGAAAATGGCAATACTTCCCAAGGCTATCTACAAATTCAATGTGATACTTATCAAAATTCCAACCTCATTCTTCAAGGAAATAGAAGAGGCAATCCAAAAATTCATATGGAACAATAAACGACCCCGAATAGCAAAAACGCTCCTCAATGGAAAGAACACTGCTGGAGGAATATCAATACCAAATTTCAAACTCTACTATAAATCCATAGTAATCAAAACAGCTTGGCACTGGCACAAGAACAGACCTCAGGACCAATGGAATAGAATTGAAAACCCAGAAATGAATCTACAGACTTATAGCCGTCTAATCTTCGATAAGGGAGCTCAAACAATAGAATGGAAGAAAGAAAGCCTCTTCAGTAAATGGTGCTGGCAAAATTGTTTAAATACTTGTAGAAAACTAAAACTAGACGCTTATCTATCACCTTGCACCAGAATCAACTCCAAATGGATCAAAGACCTCGTAGTCAAAGCAGACACTCTGAAAGCATTGCAGGATGGAATAGGAGAAACCCTAGGTCTCCTTGGCGCAGGTCGAAATTTTCTGAATAGAGACCCTGAAACCCAACAAATCAAAGAAAGGTTGGACAAATGGGATTGCATGAAGTTGCAGAGCTTCTGCATGGCAAAGGACATAGCTAGCAAGCTCAATAGAAAGCCTACAGATTGGGAGAAGATCTTCACTAGCCATACACCGGACAAAGGACTCATATCTAAAATATACATGGAAGTCAAAAATTAAATCCCCCAAAAACAAATCCTCAAAGAAACAACTGCCCAATAAATAAGCGGGCTAAAGACTTAAAGAGAAACTTCTCTGAAGAAGAAGGAAGGATGGCCAATAGACACATGAAAAAATGCTCAACCTCCTTAGCCATAAAAGAAATGCAAAACAAAACAACATTGAGATACCCCATTTAGAATGTCAAAAATCAAGAACTCTAACAACTACACATGCTGGAGGGGATGTGGACAGAAGAGAACCTTACTTCATTGTTGGTGGGAGTGTAAACTTGTTCAACCCCATTGGAAAGTAGTATGGAGGTTCCTCAAAAGACTCCACATAGAGCTCCTCTATGACCCAGCAGTCCCACTTTTGGGCATTTACAAAAATTTTTACAAACAAAACCACACTAAAGCTACCAGCACAACTATGTTTATTGCAGCATTATTTGCCTTAGCTAAGATCTGGAACCAATCCAGATGCCCCTCAGTAGATGAATGGATCAAGAACATGTGGTATATATACACAATCGAATTCTATGCCTCCATCAGAAAGAATGACATTGCCCCATTTGTTAGGAAATTCAAAGTCTTGGAAAAAATTATATTAAGTTTAGTAAGCCAAGCCCAAAAAACATAGGTCCCATGGTTTCCCTTATTTTCAATATCTAGTACATGTATGAGTCCAGCAGAAAAGGTCAGATAAGGTGAAGTTAGGAAAATGAACCCTAAGATATGTATTTAAATGTTTTTTTTTCTTTCAAGCATTTGTTTCTAACACATTTATAAGATTATTTCTTTGTTGCTTTGTATGTCCCTCCCCCACAGTATAACCCCTGCTTTCACTCTATTTGATGTCAGTATAATTTGTGGAGGGGAAGGGGCAAAATAAGTCGTTCAAATAAGGGCAC
Organism: Dipodomys spectabilis; assembly: GCF_019054845.1. Taxonomy (NCBI): domain Eukaryota; kingdom Metazoa; phylum Chordata; class Mammalia; order Rodentia; family Heteromyidae; genus Dipodomys; species Dipodomys spectabilis. The sequence continues at coordinate 1,373,696 of NW_024871356.1, read as the reverse complement.
AGGTGGACCCGTTGCAGCAATGAGAAGTGCAAGTTGTCATGTCGAAAACGAACTTTACAACTTTGGTGGGGTGGGGAGAGGATTGGGTGGGAGGACATCGACATCGGGAGGCTGGGAAGGGATGTGAAGGGTAAACAAAGGAGGAGGCTACTATGCTTGATAGGAAATGTACTCATTATCTTCCCATTTAATTGTAAGCATTCTGTACAGTATGTTCGCATAAAAAAAGAAAAAAAAACGAAAATAATTTCTAAAAAAGAAAAAAAACACACAGATATATAACCCCAAAACAAAAATTATGAGAAAGAAAAAAATGTTAATAGAAAACAAAAATTTTTAAAGTTAAAAATCTAAAACAAGGTTTAGAAAAAAAATTATAAAAGGTACAAAAGATCTTTGATTTTTTGGGGGGATGGAACGTTCATGTATCTCCCTTGTGTCCATAACCAGTCTCTTGTTGGATTATCTGGTCTGCTTGTGGTGTTTGATTTTCCTGTGCTTTGGATGGTTTCTTTAGTCAATTTGTTTGAGCAGGCAGAAAAATGCTCTGCTTTACCAAGGATTTTGTGATCCTACTCCCAGACTAGTTCAATGGGACAGAGATCTACTTTGACTTTCACAAAAGAGGGAGATGGCTCTTTCCTCTAGTTTGGAGATGCTGTGATGAGGCTAGGTTCTGGGTAAAGTTGAGGCCTTTCAGCAAACAGCAGCTTTTCCCTGAGGAGTTAGCTTCTGAGAAACTCACAGAGCCCAGCCTGGAGCCATTCTCAGGGTTTATGTTTACTGAATTTCAATTGATTGTCAAGGCTCCTGTAGGGAGGGGCAGCCTCTGGCTCTCTTTACCCAGTGAAGAAAGCCACTCTTGGGGCTGGCTGCTCAAGCTGGGTGATTTTCCTAGGGAGGAGCTGAGCCTGGCAGGTCAGGTTAGGTTCCTGTGACCTGCTAAATGACTCTTATTTTTTTCCAAGGCCTGAGTTGGAACTAGCTGAACAGCCAGGCTTCTTCAGTATCCAAGATGGAAATCTCCGGTAATGGGGTGGGAGAGGGTTGGCCTTCCCTCCTCTCCTCCCTGAGAAGGAGTGAGGATGTGAGGCTTCTACTCACGCCAGTCTTGGTTCCTGGCTCATCTCTGGTCTGCGAACTTCAGGATGAAGATGTGTGCCCCTTGTCAGTTCTTGCTGGTGTTGAGTAGAAACAGCTCTCTTGCCGCATCTGACGCTTAAGTCCCAGACTCTCTTTGTTGCAGGTACGGTGGCTATGGCTGCCTCCGCTGCCGCCACATCCGTGGCCACTGGCAAGTGCTTATATCTGTCTCCTTGCCTGGATTTTCCCTCTCTGGGCTAACTCTCTGTCCTGTGATGGCACACTTGGTGTGATTCTCTGGCTTAGGACTGTTTATTGGAACACTAAAATTACTTTCTATGCAAGAGCTTGTTTAGCCTCCAGCTTCTCCTCCACCATCTTCCCAGAACTCATCAAAAAAAAAACATTTAAAGGCAATTCCAGGCAGGAAAGTACATGGAACATTTTTTTCTGTGTGTGCCAGTCATGGGGGTTGAATTTGTTCTACTTTATTCAAGGCTGGTGTTCTATTACTCTCAGCTAAACGGTGGGATGACTACCAGCTAATTAGAGGTAAAGAGTCTCATGGAATTCTCTGTGCAGGCTGACTTCAAACTGATAATCAGATTTCGGCTTCCTGAGACATTCTGTGCTTTGCATGAGACACTTATCTCCAATAAGCCACCAAAAAGAAGAAAAACAAAAAAACAAGAAACACCTGGGGTTGAGATGTGGCCCCAATGGCAGAAATGAGACAATGATTTCTGGGACAATACCCACACCTTGAGATCAAGCTCCAGGACCAGCACACACAAGAATAAAATAAATAAATGAGAAGAAAGTTGGAAGAAGAAAAGGGAGAGCCGATTTCAGAGGTTAAAATGAGCAAAATTGAGTTAGCTTACACTTGTTACTGTACTTACTCAAGGGTCTCACATCTGAGGATCAGTACTCAAGGCCAGCTAAGGCAGGGGAGTCCATGAACTCTACACTAATTAGCCAATTACAGTTTTTTTTTTAGAAGCTCCGAATTGTGCTGTGTCTCACATATTAGAGGGCTAGTTTTAAAAGTGTACTGGGAGGGGACTGGGAAGTGACTCAGTGGGAAAGTGCTTGCCTTGCATGCATGAGGCCCTGGGCTCAATTCCTCACCAACACATAAGCAGGAAAAATCAGAAGTGGCTCAGTAGCACAAGTGGTACGGCTCTAGCCTCAAGCTGAAGAGCTGAGGGACAGCGCCCAGGCCCAGAGTTCAGGCTCCATGAGAGGCAAAAAAAAAAGGAACTGGGACAATACCTAGGCACTGATTTATAGCTCCAAGCCCAGCATACATATGGAAATAAAAAGTAGAAATTAAAAAATGTATAAGAAACTTCAATTAATTTTTTTTAATGAGTGATGAGATTTTGGTTTTTGTGTATAATCCTCTTTTTTTGGTCGGTTGTAAGGCTTGAACTCTGGGCCTGAGCACTGTCCCTCAGCTCTTCATTTCAATGCTAGTGCTCTACCACATGAGCTACAGTGCCACTTCTTTTGTGTGTAATCCTAAATACTAAGATAGATTAAATCTGAGGGCTATGGTCTCTAATCTTCAAATCACCAGCAAAACATGTAAACAAGAAAACAGTAGTGAATCGTGATGGAGTTGTAAAGCACCAGGCTTGAGTGAGAAAGCTATGAAACAGTGCCCTTGCTAAGAGATACAGCCTCAGGATCACAAAAATGTAAATAAGAAGAGAACCTGGGGCTTGTGACTCATGCCTGTAATTCTCCAGGAGGCAGAAATATGGGTATCCAGTGTAAAGGCCAATTCTAGCAGGAAAGTCCACAAGACAGTTGCTTGTGGGCCATCCTGGGGCTAGAACTGTAGTACTCCCAGATTTTTGGCAGTTAATTGGAGGTAAGGATCTGACACTTTCCTGCTCAGCCTGGCTTTGAACCATGATGGTCAGATTTCAGCATCCTGAAACAGGCCAGGCCTTGCATGAGTTCTGGCTCCAGCACTAGCACATTCACAAAGAATGAAATGCAAAGAAGACTAGAAGAAAAAGAAGAACCAATAACTGAGGCTGCAATGAGCCAATCAGCCCATTACTGGTGGCTCATAACTGTAATTCTGTTTCCTCAAGAGGCTAAAACATAGGCCCCATGGTTTCCCTTATTTGCAATATCTAGTATATGTATGAGTCAAGAGGAAAAGGTCAGATAATGTGATGTTAAGAAAATGAACCCTTAGATATGTATTTTAATTTTTTTTTCTTTCATGCATGTGTTTCTAACGCATTTATAAGATTATCTCTTTGTTGCTTTGTATGTCCCTCCCCCACAGTATAACCCCTGCTTTCACTATATTTGATGTCAGTATAACTTGTGGAGGAGATGGGGAAAAACCAGTTGTTTAAGGATACAGGTGGACCTGTTGCAACAATGAGAAGTACAAGTTGTCATGTCCAAAACGAGCTTTACAACATCGGTGCGGGGGGGGGGGGGGGAGAAGGGGGGGGAAGGAGAAGGATTGGGATTGGGCGGAGGAGGGGGGAGGCTGGGAAGGGATGTGAAGGGTAAACAAAGGAGGCTGCAATGCTTGGTAAGAAATGTACACAATATCCTGCCCATGTAAATGTAACCCCTCTGTACAGTATGTTCACAAATAAAATAAAATTAAATTTAAAAAAAATAAAAAATAAAATAAAAAAAGAAAAAGAATCTCAGATTTCATCTGGGAAGTTGGCTCAGTGGTAGGGTGCTAGCCTTGCATGCATGAGGACCTGGGTTTGATTCCTCAGAACCACATAAGCAGGAAAAGCCGAAAATGTTGCTGCAGCTCAGTTGATAGAGCACTAACCTTAAGCTGGAACGCTGATGGACAGTGCCAAAGCCTAGTTTTCAGGCCCATAACCAATGGCAAAATAATAATAAAAAAAAACCCTCAGACTTTGCTGCTCAGACTGGCTTCAAACCAAGATCCTCAGATTTCAGCCTCCTTAGTAGTGCTGGGGTTCATATGAGACTCTTCAAAAAGAAAGAAGCCGGAAGTTGAGCTGTGGCTCAATTGGCAGAACTGAGCAAAATCTCTGAGACAGTGGCCAGTCCCTAGATGGAGAAAAAAAAAAAACATAAAAAATTTCAAAAATAAATAATAAATTGTAATACAGAAAAAATCATGTTTAATATGATACAAAGGAAAACTGTTTTTTTTTTAAGTGCAGCAAACAAAAACGTACTACAAAGTTTCAAAATGACATACTGAGAGTAAGGGGAAAGTGAAAATTTTTAAAATTCATGTAAATATTATATCCAAACTGACATGACCAAAACCTAATATGATCAGAAACTTATCTCTCACTTGTAATTGCTTACAAACAATTGTCCCTCCAGTTTCAGCTCTAGCATCAGAATTTAGGAAGGACCTCTTTATGCAGCCTTGACTGAATAGGCATCTTCCTGCTTTAGCCTCTTGAGTTAGAAATACAGGCTTTGCCTGTATTTGAAACTCAACATCAATATTCAAACTTTAAAACTCAATATCAATATTCAAATAATGGATTATATGTAAAAGCATGAATAAACATCCACCAGAGAAGCTCTGAGCAATACAATCATAACAGTAGAAGAGCACCTACCACTTAAGGTAGGTAACAGAAGGAAGATTTAGCATTTTTTTGAAGTGCAGGGGTTTGAACACAGGGCCTCATGCTTGCTAAGTATAAAATTCAGTGACATTAATTATATCCACACTACTTTTTAACCATTACCTCTGCTTGTGAACTTTCTTTTCAATACTGATGGAATCCACACAATGACCTGCACCAGAAACTTTTGTTTTGTTTGGTTTGGTTTTTGGTCTGTCATGGGTCTTGACCTCTGGGTTGGGCACTGTCTCTGTGCTCTTCAGCTCCAGGCGAGTTCTCCACCGCTTGAGCTACAGCGCCACTTCCGGTTTTCTAGTGTTTTATTGGAGATAATAGTCTCACATACTTTCCTGCCCGGGCTGGCTTTCAACTGTGATCCTCAGATCTCAGCCTCCTGAGTAGTTAGGATTACAGGTGTCAGCCACTGTCCCCCAGCCCCAGAAACTTTTAATCTTTTTTCCCTTATGAACTTTAGTCAATATATTTCACATAAATAGATTATTTTGTGTCCATCCATGACCGACATATATTAATTGCAGCCTTTTGTGGATGAGTCATAATTTATGCACACCTCACATTTTATAAACCAATTCATCTGGGCCCACATTCAGCAGCTTTTTCTGAGAAGAATGGTAGCTATTTTGCTAGCCACCTCTATCCTCTGCCATTCCTACTCAAATTAGTCTTTGGAATCAGTTTGAGTCTGCTCAGAGGGTAGAGTCATACGGGTTGGCTTTGAACCATGATCCTCAGATCTCAGTCTCCTGAATAGCTAGGATTACAGAGACACCTGCACCAGGCCATCATTTCTTCCAAGAACATGTCAGGGGGATGGAATAGAAGTACTACCTACATTCATTAGCAACTGCCCCAGGGTGAGCCAGAAGCTCAGACCAAATCCACTGACCTTGATACTGTCTTTGGTGTCCAAAAGGATATTGTTGGTCTTAAGGTTTTCGTGTATGATTTTGTTTGGTGTAAGTAGTGAACTGCACTTACATGTGTGACAAGCCTCCTGGCTTCATCCTCATATAGGCGGCCGAATTTTCAGATCCACCCCAGGTGGTATCCCCTAGTGGCCAGTTCCATGATGAGATACACGTACTCTTCCTTCTCCATTACCTGGTACAACCTGATGATGTGTTTGTGCCATATATTCTTAAAAATGTCCATCTCATTCTTTATCCAATGATGAGGACTCTCACTTCCAGAGTATTTTAAATTCCACGTCCTTGTCTGTGAGGAGGGAATGAGCCAGCTTCACTTTTCAATGGTACCTGTGTGGAAGAGCTCTTTCTTCTGGTATTGTTTGATGATCTCCTCCTTCAAGGAGCTTGAGATTGATTCTTTCTGTACTTCCATCCTTCTGCTACAATAGCAAATAGCTAGTCTACCTAAATAAATTAAATTAAATAAAGGAAAACCCAGAAAGAGTAAAAAGAAATACCAAAATCCAAATAACAGCCCGTCCCCACTACCAAAAAAATCATTTAACTTTGATTCAGTCCAGTGGGTCATTAAGCAAGAGCTCCAAGCTCTGTTAACTAACATAGGTTAGAGCACAGTGGTTTCCTATATATCCTTCATGACCTCACACAATGGAGAAATCACAACCAGGCATAGTGATGTCATAGAAGAAATAGACCAATCAGAGTCTGGCCCAGTGAGGTCAGAGAAATAGCGGACCAATCACAGCCTTTCAGCATTGACACTCTAGCTCTTGGACCTCAAAGACTGTTGCTAAGGAATCCATGTGGCTTAAGGTTGCTTTGGTCATTCTCGTGGCATTTCTGAAACTACTAGGACAGTGGTCAAAATCCTCTGATTTTCTAGAGGACTACTGAATCTTATAAATTGCTTCTCTGTAGACATAGTTAATAGCCTCCATTCTTGATGGCCACCTTATCCAATGTCTTTTTCCAGCAACAGCACTGCACAAAGGCCTCCGTCCTTCTCAAGGACAGCTGTGTCCTACAACTTCCTCCTGAGGGGACAAGTTCCAGAGTGGCTTTGAGCCACCACCCTCACAATTCACCTTCCTGAGTAGTTAGGATTATATGCCTGAGCCATCGGTAGGTACTTAGCTCATCTCTTACATTTGGAGGAAGTATATTTGTTAGAAAGGTGGTTTTTAGATGTGTACTTTTAACACTTTAAATTTGTTGCCCTTGCTGTCTAATAGTGTATCTAGTTTCTGATGAGAAATTAGTCTTAATATCATTGGAGATTATTTGTGTATGATGAATTTTGTCTTTGTGCTTTGGGAAGTTTTCTGTTTTTGTTTAATTAGAATGTGTCTTAATGTGGACCTGTGTAATTATGTTAATTGACATTTTTGAGCTGATAGATTCCTGCATGGAAGGTTCATGCTTTCAATTAAAATTGGGAAGGTATTTGTTTTTATTCCTTCAAATACTATGTATTTCTATTTTTCCCTCTGTATACATATATATATATATATATATATATTATACATTATATATTCACATTGTATACGTGAATATACATATATATGCCTACATGTTTATATTATATATACATATATATACATATATAGTTTTATATAGCTTCCACTTTTGTGATTGTTTATGGTAGGAAGATTAGACTGATCCTAACTACTCCATCAGTTAGAGTTTGAAGTTTTCCTCTTTATTTCTTGATAAAAATATGCATTACTCCACAAGGATATTGAAATAGGTATTAAGCACAGATAACCTCTCTCTCTCTCTCTCTCTCTCTCTCTCTCTCTCATTTCCTGCCTTGGTTAGGTCTCTGAGCACAGGGCCATTGCTTGTCTGGTCCTTCTAGTGTGCTGTGAAATTTTGCAGTGTCATACTCTGCTTCAAAGGCCACCAGGCAGGCCTGCACTTGGAAGAGGAGCTTCTCAAAGGCAGCCTCTATGGGTGCACCTGCCTGCCTCTGTCTTGATGTCAGAACTCCACAGATACTTGAGGTGGCCTTAGCAGATGCCCCTTTGCCTGGACTGCTGACTGGTGACTGTGTCAGCACAAGCACAGCCTCTTTTTATTACAAATTAGAGGTCTGCGGTGGAACCTGGGGGTGTTCCCTTGTTGGTGGTTATGCTTGGAGCAAGGGTGGGGGCTGCAGAAGCCTCACTGTGGCCTGAATTCTGAGGCACAACAAATGCCAAGGGTTCCTCTGGGCTCTTTACAGAATACATGGGCAGGTTCAGGAGCAGAAGCTGAGCTCAGGGGGCCCCTAAACACAGGGTGGGCTTTAGAGCTGGGCATCACAGATTGATCTTTCTGAAGGGCTGCGGACATCATCTGGAAGCTGTTGAACCTTTAGGAGGTCTGAGTACATCATGAGATTATGTGTGGGCATCTGAGCTTCATCCATTGTTTGTAATAGGGCTGAGCCCTCCCTCTTGTATTGTCCTGGTGCCCTCTGAGTGTGTGATGGTTTCTGGCAGTGAGAAAAGTTTAATGTGTCTTTTCTTCCCTGAGCCTCACTAGGAAGTTTCTATTGTTGGCAGGGATGATTCTGTCATTGGGAGGTCTGTGTGTTCTCTGAGTAAGGGAATCTACAGACTTCAGAGCACATCTTGGCTTTCTCTCTGAAAGGCCTAAGTGTTTAAGGCTTCAGATGCTTTATAGGTTTCCAGACATATCCAGGGCTTGTTCTTTTTGATCTTTCAATGACAGCTCTAATTTCCTCTCTTAGTCATGGTCTATTGACCCCTTTGACTCTGGCATAAATGAGAGAACACAGGCAGGGCTGTTGTGTTGCTAAGGAAAGCAGACAGGGCTGCCTTGTTGCTGAGAAAAAGCAGGCAGGCCTGTCTTGTTACATAGTTTCATTTTATTCCCCAATGTTGGTAAATAAAACCTCTAGGTTGGACTTCAGGAGCTGCCCATGATCATTGTTACATTCCTTTTCCCTGCTCTTATCATACTGCCTTTCTATTTAAATTCATATTTACTTTTAATTTTTGTCAGAAACAAAGAAGCAATTAAAAAATCTATATGTAATGTTAATTTTTATTCTTGAATTATTAAAATACATGAAGAACATGTCAATTAGAGCAGCATAAAATGGCAGATGGCGTGAGCTTGATCACTGTCCCTCTACTCTGTCTCTCTTGCTCTACCCTGAGGTGACCACTGCGACTAGTTAGTTATGAATCCCTGCATCTAAACCAAATGTGTACAAAGAACAGCCTATTAAAAAGAGACTTGCCCACAGCTATCCAAGTCCCTCAAACTGCTATCTTAGTAGGAGGCCAAATTTCCATTCACACTCTGAAGATTCAAACGTCTACAGTCAGGTTCACAGACCTGAGCCAAGTCTGTGCTGGAACCAGGAATGAAGTTGATAACACTAAGGGAGAAGTCTGCAATATTTAGTATCAGGTAGAGAACCAAGGAGTTACACAGGCATTTTAGAGGTTACTAGACTTTGGGTTTTAACTTTTGTAATTCCAAGTTTCTCTTCAGATCAAATATTAGGCCTGCACAACAGCAGCCCATGAGGAAGTGATGTCCAGAACTTGTGTAAGTGTCTCAGACTCTTTGAATTTGTTTTTACGGAATTGTCTTTTTTTCTACAATCCACACCAATGGCCAAATAAGTGTAGAAAAACAAGGCCACTTCCACCAAACCAGATTGTTGGTGTTCAAGACCTAACTTGAGTCCACTCCATTTGATGCAATACTGTTCAAAGGAACATTCATTCAGTGAGGAGTAAAATATTGTACATCTGTCAGAGATAGATGTTAACAGATATCCTTGACTTTTAGCGTTATAAGTGGTATTTGAGCCAGATGCTGGTGGCATATACCTGTAATCCTGGCTACTCAGCATTCTAGTTTGAAGCCACCCAGGTCCAGAATGCCTGTGAGACTTTTATCTCCAATAACCCCCAATAAGCCCAAAGTAGAGTTGTGGTTCAAGTGGTAGAGCAATAGTCTTGGACACAAAAGCTCAGGAACAGCACCCAGGCCTTCAGTTCAAGTCCCAGAGCTAGCAAACACATACCAAAAATGTGGTATTTGCAACCAAAGAATAAATTTTAATTTTATCTCTTTTTAGCCAATTTAATATCCGAGTTCTTGATCTGCAAGCCTCTTGGCCACTCTACACCTGGAGACTAACAATTAATCAAGTGGAAAAGAAGGATCTAGAATGATTCACCATTAGAGATGCTGATGTTTGAAAGACTATGCAAAAAAACTACTTCAGTCTCTAAAAGAATATAGCACTCACAGTGGAAACTCTGAATTTTTTAATTGATGGTCAGTATCTAGGCTTGAACTCATAACCTGTGCTTTGTCCCTCAAGGCTAGCACTCTACCACTTGAGACACATCTCCACCTCTAGTCTTTTTGGCAGTCAATTGGAGTAAGAGTCCCATGGATTTTCCTATCCGAGCTGGCTTTGAATAACGATCCTCAGATCTCAGCCTCCTGAGTAGCTAGGATTACAAGCTTGAGCCTGTGATGGCTAATTGAAATTTAATGGTACCAACTACCAGAGATGGTAGTTAAGACATTTACATCCACCACAAAAGTCCAAGTTAATTTCAGCTTTGGTTTCTCCAACACACTTAAGAGAAAGATCAGTAGAGATCTATCATTAAACCTTAATAGTAGAATTCAAATACTCTTGGCTTATTTTTTTAAATTGTGAGAATACCACACAAAGGAGTTACAACTACATGGGCAAGATCTTGGCTTATTTTGAGTCCTGCTGAATCCTAGATTTCAGGGACAAATCCCAAAATACAAGTGTTAGGAGTTCAGAGACAGGAGAGTTCCCTGAAATTGCAATAAAATTAATATTAATATTAACAATAATATCATTTGTTTAACTTCCAATCTAACAAATACACTTAATATATTTTTTTCCAAGCCTTTTCATTTCTTAACAAATGGAGCAATGTCATTACTTTTCATGGAGGCATAGAATTCCATTGTGTATATATACATACATTTTCTTGATCCATTCATCTACTGAGAGGCATCAGGGTTGGTTCCATATCTTACTTATGGTAAATAATGCTGCAATAATTAACATAGTCGTGCTGGTAGCTTTAGTGTGGTCTTATTTGTGATCAATTGGGTAAATGCCCAAAAGTGGGATTGCTGGGAAATAGGGGAGCTCTATGTGGAGTATTTTGAGGAACCTCCATATTGCTTTCCAAAGTGGTTGAACAAGTTTACACTCCCACCAACAATGTAGTAATGTTCACTTCTCTCCGCATCCCCTCAAGCATCTGTTGTTATTAGAGTTCTTGATTATTGTCATTCTAACTGGGGTGAGGTTATATCTCTATGGTTTGATTTGCATTTCTTTTATGGCTAGAGAGGCTGAGCATTTCTTCATGTGTCTATTGGCAATCCTTCTTTTCTCTTCAGAGAAGTTTCTCTGTAAGTCTTTAGCCCACTTATTTATTGGGCAGCTGTTTCTTTGGAGATTTGTTATGTGGGGATTTAATTTTTTGAGTTCCGGGTATATTTTAGATATGAAACCCTTGTCAGTTGTATGGCTAGTGAAGATCTTCTCCCAATCTGTGGGCTTTCTATTGATCTTGCTAGCTATGCGCTTGGCCATGCAGAAGCTCTGCAATTTTGTGCAATCCCATTTGTTAAACCTTTCTTTGATTTGTTGTGTTTCTAGGTCTCTATTAAGAAAATTTCGGCCTGTGCCAAGGAGACCTAGGGTTTCTCCTATAGCAACTTGTAAAGTTTTCAGATTGTCTGCTTTGACTCTGAGATCTTTGATCCATTTGGAGTTGATTCTGGTGCAGAATGATATATAAGAATCTAGCTTTCATTTTCTACAAGTAGTTAACCAATTTAGCCAGCACCATTTACTGAAGAAAGTGTCTTCCTTCCATTCTATTTTTTGAGCTCCGTTATCGAAGATTAGTTGGCTATAGGTCTGTGTGTTCATTTCTGGGTTTTCAATTCTGTTCCATTGGTCCTGAGGTCTGTTCTTATGCAGGTACAATGCGGTTTTGATTACTATGGCTTTGTAGTAGAGTTTGAAATTTGGTATTGATATTCTTCCAGCCCTGCTCTTTCTGTTGAGGATTGTTTTGGCTATTCGGGGTCTTTTACTGTACCATATGTATTTTTGGATTGCCTCTTCTAATTCCTTGAAGAATGAGGTTGGAATATTGATAGGTATTGCATTGAATTTGGAGATAGCCTTCGGAAGCATGGCCATTTTCCCGATCTTGATCTTTCAAATCCAGCAGCATAGGAGTTTTTGCCACTTTCTAAGTTCTGTTTTGATTTCCTTTTTCACGTTTTCAAAGTTTTCTTCATAGATATCCTTCACTTCTTTGGTTAAGTTAATTCCTTGGTATTTTATTTTTTGTGGGGCTATTATGAATGGAGTTGCTTTCCTAATTTCAGCCTCACTATTTCTTTGTTGGCATACAGAAAAGCCATTGATTTTTGAGGGTTAATTTTATACCCTGCTACTTTGCCAAAGTTTTGAAAGAGCTTGAGTAATTTGGGAGTGGGGTCTGTGGGATTCTTTAAACACAAGATCATGTCATCTGCAAAGAAGGAGAGTTTTACTTCTTCTTTCCCTATTTGGATCCCCTTTATGTTTGCATCTCGTCTTATTTGTAGCTAGGCATTCTAATACTAGATTGAAGAGAAGTGGAGAGAGTGGACATCCTTGTCTCTTTCCTGAGGTAAGAGGAAATAGCTTTAGTTTTTCACCATTAACTGTAATGCTGGCTGTAAGTTTGTCATATACAGCCTTTATTGTATTGAGAAATGTTCCATGGATTCCTAATTTTTCCAGAACCTTCATCATAAAGGGGTGTTGGACCTTGTCAAATGCTTTTTCTGCATCTAATGATATAACCATGTGGTTCTTATCCCTGCTCCTGTTGATGTGATGAATTATACTAATTTATTTGCGTATATTGAACCAGCTTTGCATCCCTGAAATGAATCCTGTTTGATCTTGGTGTATGATTTTTCGGATGAATTGTTGAAGTCGATTGGCCAAAATTCTGTTGAGAAGTTTTTCATGAATGTTCATCGTAGAAATGGGTCTATGGTTCCCTTTCTTTGATAAGACCCTGCCTGGATTTGATGAGGGTTATGATGGCTTCATAGAATGAGTTCCGTAGTGAACTTCGTATTTCACTTTCATTGAAGATTTCGAGGGGTATTAATGTGAGCTCTGCTTTGAAGACCTTGTAGAATTCCGCTGTGAAACCATCTGGACCTGGACTTTTCTAAGATGAGAGATCTCTTATTACTGTTTATATTTCAGTGCTTGATACGGGCCTCTTAAGGTGATTTAACTCATCTTGGTTTAGTTTTGGCATGTCAGTATTTGCTAGGAAAAGGTCCATTTCTGCCAAGTTATCAAACTTATTAGCATAAAGTTTTGAGAAGTATTTCCTTATAATGTTGTGAATCTTGGTGGTTTCTCTGGTGATGTTTCTATTCTCATCTCTGAGTTCATTTATTTGGGTATGTTCTTTTCTTTTTCTGATAAGATTTGCTAAGGGTCTGTCAATTTTGTTAATTTTTTCGAAGAATCAACTGTTTATTTTGTTGATTCTTTATATGGCTTTTTTGGATTCTAATTCATTCAATTCTGATTTAATTTCAATTATTTCTCTCTGTCCATTGGGTTGGGGTTTATTCTGCTGCTCTTTCTGAAGGAGGCTCAGATGTCTCATTAAATTATTGGTTTCAGATCTCTCCAATATGTTGATGTAGGAACTCAGAGCTATAAACTTGCCTCTGAGTACTACCTGTACTGTGTCCCAGAGGAATTGGTAATTTGTGTGCTCATTTTTGTTGAATATCATGAATATTTGAATTTCATTTCTAATATCTTCCATGATGCACTCATGATTATCAGCAGAGTGTTGTTCAGCCTCCATGTGTTACAGGACTTTCTTTAGTGGCTTTTGGTGTGGAGTCCTACTTTTAATCCCTTGTGGTCTGAGAGAATGCAAGGTATAACTTCAATGTTTCTGAATTTGGACAAGTTTGCTTTGTGCCCTAAAATGTGGTCTATTTTGGAAAATGTTCCATATGCTGCTGAGAAAAACGGGTATTCTGGTGCTGCTTGGTGAAATCTTCGGAAGATGTCTGTTAAATCTAGTTGATCTGTGCAGTTGTTTAGATATGCACGTTCTTTGTTGAGTTTCTGCCAAGTTGATCTATCTAGTGGGGATAGTGGTGTGTTAAAGTCCCAAACAATTAATGTCTTTGGATCTATGTGGGATTTGAGGGAAAGTTGGGTTTCTTGGATAAATTTGGGTGCTCCGTTTGGTGAATAGATATTTAGAATTGTAATATCCTCCTGAAGGAGAGATACATTAATTAGTATGTAGCAACCTTCTTTAACTCTTCTCACTTATTTTAAATTGAATTCTATTTTATCTGATATTAGGATTGCAACTCATGCCTTTTTATGGAGGCCGTTTGTTTGGTAGAATTTGGTCCAGCCTTTAACATTGAAAATGTGTTTGTTTTTATGGGCAAGATGTGACTCCTGAAGGCAGCAGATAAAAGGTTTTTGCTTTTTAATCCAACTAGACAGTCTGTCTCTTAATTGGAGAGTTAAGTCCGTTAATGTTGAGAGATAGAACTGAGAAGTGTTTGGGAGTTTCTGCCATTTTATCCACCTTCTTGGGGGCTGTGGCAACTGGGTTCATTCTGTGGTTCTTGGATTCTCAGTTTGGCTGCGGTTTCTTGGCCTTTTTGTGGTCTTGTTGGTTTTCTATGTGTAGGACATCTTTAAGAATCTTTGGTAGGGCTGGTTTTGTGGAGATATATTGTTTCATTTTTTCTTTGCTATGGAAGGTTTTTATTTGACCTTCGTTTATGAAGGAGAGTTTAGCTGAGTACAGTTTTCTTGGTTGATTGTTGTTTGTCTTTACGGTATGGCATACATCATTCCAGGCTCTTCTTGCTTTGATTGTCACTGCTGAGAAATCTGAGGTGATCCTAACTGGTTTGCCTTTATAGGTGATTGATTTTTTCTCCTTGACAGCTTTATGGTTCTTTTCCTTGGTCTGATTTGATCCTGTGAAGATTATAATGTGATGCTGGGTTGTCCTATTCTGGTCTGGTCTATTTGGGGTTCTAAAGGCTTCTTGTATCTGAATAGGCCTATCTTTTTGCATGTTTGGGAAGTTCTCTGCTAGGATCCTGTTAAACAAATTTCCTAGACCATTAACTTCTGTTTCTAGGTGCTTCTCTACACACATTATCCTCTGATTAAGCCTTCTGATGGTGTTTTCCAACTGTTGAAAAGATCTATCATATTTCTTGGACTTTTCTTGGACGGTTATATGTTCTTTCTCCATAATATCTTGGCTGTCTAAATGCCTAAGACTTCGTAGGAACATAGTAGATACCATTGAATACTAGATACACGGCTTTGGCCCTCTCTACTAATATGCATTTATTGGCATAGTACCACCTGCCTATCCATGTATGGCTATTTTGGCTACCTCTAGGGCTTGATCTCAGTGCCTGCCAAGAATTTCATCCTCGAGTAAGAAGTCAAGTGTGACACCTGTTTTCCTTTTCTGGGAGAGTGCTGGGTGTCAGGCATGATGGAGAACAAGTTTACAAATCTAGATGCAATTTGATAGTATGTAAACAATGTCACATATGTTTACGTGTTCTTACAATCGGTAAAATAAATGGTAAATAAATGAATAAAACAACAAATATAGTGAATAACCACACCAAACATGATATAGACTGAACATGTATATGGAAGTTCAATCCTAACTTTAAAACATATATAAGGAGTATGACTGGGGCATGAATTCAGGCCTATGGAACAGGCCTGAATTTCTGGTCTTCAAGCACAGTGAGCTTCCCCTTCCCCCACAGTGCAACATAGTTACCCAGTCCCTAAGTTCAAATCCCAGGCCTTGCAGATAAAAATCACACATCCCAAGTCAAGGAGTTTCATTAGCATTTTTAATATTTTTTTAAAGTTCACTTTGCCTTTATTTGAAACATTTTGATTTTATAACATGAGATTTTTTCAAAAAACGTGTTGAAATTTTTACATTTCGGCATAGCACATTGGTGTTTTTGACCATCTGCCATGAAGAGTGAGAATGAAAATGAGGATATCATTTCTCCCTAGAAGTTCGGGACAGTTGATGTTATTTCTTATTTTTTCTATTTTTTTTTTAATTTGTCGGTTGTGGGGCTTGAACTCTGGGCTTGGTTGCTGTCCCTGTGCTCAAGGCAAACGCTCAAGCACTTGAGCCACAGCACCACTTCCAGTTTTCTAGAGGTTTATTGGAGATAAGAGTCTCACAGTCTTTTCTCCCTGGCTAGCCTTGAGTCGCCTTCCTCAAATCTCAACCTCCTGAGTAGCTAGGATTATAGGCATAAGCCACCTGTGCCCGGCAGTTGATGTTATTTCTATTTAGAGTAATTTTTGTAATTATAAAATGTCTGCAATTGTGTCCTGTGAGTTTTCCTCAGTGCCTACCATGAAATAGACTAGGGGAGTCTTCATACCACCAAAGGTTGAGTTTCTGAATAAACACTCACTTCTGTGAGGACAGTAGTTACTTGTAAGCATTTTGGGAATGAATGGATTCTAAAATGAAAAACAAAAACATTGGTACTAAGATGTAGCTCAGTTGTGGAATAGTTGCCTAAAGAGCATAAGATCCTGGAAGAAAAGTTTCCTAAGGCTCAGAATGTTAGGATTTTGTATGAACAAACTTCTTTCCTTTTTTTTTTTGTCGGTGGTGGGGCTTGAACTCAAGGATTGGACATTATCCCTGTGCTCTTCAGCTCTTTGCAAGCACTCTACAGCTTTAGCCACATTGCCACTTCCTGTTTTCTACTGGTTTATTGGAGGAAAGAGTCTCCCGGGGCTTGCCTTGAACTGCCATCCTCAGCTCTCAGCCTCCTGAGTAACTAGGATTATAGGTGTGAGCCACTGATGCCTGATACATGAACAAACATTTTAAGATTGATTCTAAAGAAAGAAACTTCGAACATACTTTTTGTACAAATAATTTATAATGCCATGGTTAAGGCACTAATTTAGAAGTATTTTTTCATTGGCTGGTTTCTTAGTTTATTTATATATATATATACATTATTAATTTATATATACAAATATTATTAAAAACATAGCTTTGAAGTGTACCTAAGAACATATGGGCTCATGTAAAATTATACAAATGCACAAGATTGATTTTCTTTCGGTTTGTTGGTACCATAAATTAAGTGGGATTTGTGTACTGTTTTTTTGTTCTCTGTTTTTGGAGGATTTCCCTCCCCTTTATCCCCCTACCCCCCTCTCCCCTCACTTGAACTCAGCTTGCTCTTTCTTGGCTTGGTGGTTCGTAGCTGATTTTCTACCACTTCAGCCATACCTATAGACTGGCTTTTTGCTAGTTAATTGGAGATGATATCTCTCAGGCTTTGCTGCCTGGATTTGCTTTGAAACTTCATCTTCCAGTTCTCACCTCCTGAGTAGCTGGGATTACAGATGTGAGCCACTGGGGTGCCTAGGGATAAATTAATTTGGTTGATGTATTCTTTCTGTTTTTCTAAGCATGGGATGATCTACTCAAAAATTTCAATGAATGTCCTAGGTCTGAAATAATATATATATAATACATATGCAAATCTGTATATTTCTCAAAAGATGTAATCAATTTAATACATGTTATAAGTGTAATAATAGTCAATAAAATAATGAATGAATAATACAAAACATAAAATAAATACACTCAAAGAAAATTGCAATAAACATAAGTATGTAGATATTAATCATTATTTCAAATGTAGATGAATATTACATTAACAGGCCTGGGGATTGAATTCCGGCTGAGGGAACAGGCCTGAATTGCTTGTCTTCCAATAGGGTGAGTTTCCCCATCCCCCCAGTGAATTAGAGTTATCCAGACTCTGAGTTCAATTCCCAGGCCTGGCAGAAAAAAAG
Organism: Dipodomys spectabilis; assembly: GCF_019054845.1. Classification (NCBI taxonomy): domain Eukaryota; kingdom Metazoa; phylum Chordata; class Mammalia; order Rodentia; family Heteromyidae; genus Dipodomys; species Dipodomys spectabilis. The sequence continues at coordinate 1,356,057 of NW_024871356.1, read as the reverse complement.
GACATGAATTCCAAGCCAAGGAGCTTCATTAGTATTGTATGTTTGTATATATGTATGTATATCATGGGACTTGAACTCTGGCCTTGGGAGCTGTCCTTGTGCTCTTCAGCTCAAGGCGAGTGCTATAATACTTGAGGCACAGCACCACTTCTGGTTTTCTAGTGGTTTATTGGAGATAAGTGTCTCACAGACTTCCTGACCTGGCTGACTTTTAACCGTGATGTTCAGATCTCAGCATCCTGAGTAGCTAAGATTACAGGCATGAACCATAACTGCCACCGGGCTATTTTTAATATTTTTTAAAATATTTATTTTTTTTTATTTTTTATTTTTTTGCCCAGCACGGGGCTTGAACTCATATCGTGGCAACTCTGCCTCAGCTAACATCAACCTAGGCAGGGATGGTGCAGCCTCTGGACCCACAGACCATCCTGGGATACTAGGCCTCGGGGGCTGACAGGAAAACAAAAATGAAAACAGCACCAAAAAAAAAAAGCCAGGAACCACCTACGGATGGCAGTTTCTTGGTTTTCCATCCTTGCATGGTGACCATCCCGTGTCCAAATAACACTGCTGCAACCTGTAGGTCACCTGGCATGCTGAAGGCTGACAGGCTGTCAGCAAAGCCATAGGCCAACCAGGACACCTAGGTCCTGAGTTTGAATCCCAGTTATGCTACTTACAAAGGGCTGGAGAGCCTAAGAATCTATTGCTTGTCCATAGGAACGCCAGAGAAATATGATCAATGTCATGGTTGGATGAGTAGTTCATCAATCAGTCTAGTATAAATTTAGACCCAATAATCACAGAACACAGATTGACTTTAATTCATAGTTTATTATGCATTAAAAGAATACTATTCATTAAATGGAGTCCTCACTAAAGACCTGAGAATCTGTAAGAACGTAGTATGTGTCATTTAATTCCACATAGACATCACTGGCAGTATCAAAATATCTAAATATATATTTATCTGTATACCAGATAAATACATATATATATATATATATATATATATATATATATATATATATCTGTTATATATACCAGATAGAAAGGTACTGCTATTTTGGCCAAACCTGTGGCTCCATCCTAGGTCCTGGGATCCACTTGGTAGCTGAATGGGCTAGAGGCTGCCATGCTGACACTCACCCATTCATGAACTGGGACTTCTAGGCCCTCAGTTCAGGTACCAGCATTGCCAAAAATTTCATCTTGGAGTAAGATTCCAAGTGAGACACCTGTTTTCCATTTCTGTGCAAGTGCTGGGTGTCAGGAATGATGTACATAATATGTGTGCAAAGCTACATGCTACTGAATAGATTGGAATAAATGTAATAAATGATATAGGTGCACTCACAGTTCATAAAATAAATGTTAATTCAGTCAATCAATAATAATATATAATGAATCACACGAACAAACACGATACAGCCTGAATATATAAATGTAAATATAAATCACATATTTAAAATGCCTATAAATGTTACATTTTTCGGGCTGGTGCTTGAATTCAGGCCTAGGGAAGAGTTGAGAAGTTCATGCATGATTCACATAGGAAATGTTAGGCAAGACCTCTGGCACAACAATTATTTTTAATTAAGACTTCACGAAATGTGACCATAATAATTACATTCAGGAAATCGAGGAATTGGGAAAGATCCAAGAATTGGTAGTCACATGGTAGATAGGTTTCCAACACAGCTTGCCACATCTTCTCTATACAAATAGGTATTTATTAGCATACTAGCTTCAGCTTATGAATGGATGAATATGGTGCACAAACCCCACCCCGGAGCTCAATCTCAGGTCCTGGGTAGGGCCTAGATCCTTAGGAACTCAAAAGCTGTTGCGCTCATATGGACCCACTAGAAAGTTGGGCCTGATAGGCCCACAGTTCAACTCCCAGCAATGCCAAAAGTTTCATCCTGATGTGAGAAACCAATCCTTACAGCTGTTTTCCTGTCTTGTGAAAGTCCTGGGCTTCATCGAGGATGGAGAATGCAATATAGGCAACTCTATAGCCATGGGAATAGGTTGTTATCCATGGCAACACAGATATACCTGCCACCATACTCAATAAAATACAAATACATCCATGAATAAGACTTAAAATTTAAAAATAACTACATTGAAAGCAAGATGCATAACACACCTGTATGTAAATAGAGATCCTATGTTTAAAAAAGGTAAGCTTGTTATTTTGTCCACTGCTGGGACTTCAAATCAGGCCCTGGACCAGGCCTGACAGTCTAGTCTTCAGGGATGATGAGCTTCCCCTTTCCCCACAGTGCAACAGGGTTACCCAGATCTGAGTTCAAATCCCAGGCCTGACAAAAGATTCATCCTGATGTTAGAAGCCAGTCTTTACACCTGTTTTCCTCTCCTATGGAAGTCCTGGGTCTCAGCTAGGATGGAGAATGAATGCATAGGCAACCTCATAACAATGGGAACAGGTCATCATCCATGTCAGCAGAGTTATACCTGTCACCATACTCAGTAAAATACACAATACCTCCATATATTAGACACAAAATAAGGAGGAATGCACTGAATGCAAGATGCTATACACACATATATGTCAATACATATCCTGTTTCTATTATGAATTTATGCCTATCCTGGCCTTCACTGGGGCACAACATCAGGTCCTGAGAATGACTTAGCTCCTTAGATGCTCACAGGCTGGTGTCCTCACCTTGACTCTTTTGCCAATTGGACCTGCTAGGCTCTCAGTTCAAATCCCAACTCTGCCAAAACATGGATCCTGATGTGAGAAGCCCATTGATCCACCTGGTTTCTTGTCCCGAGAATGTCCTGAGTCTCAGCTAGGATGGAGAAGGAGTAGGAAACTCTATAGAAATGGGCATAGGTTGCCATCCAAGTCAGCACAGTTATATCTGTCATCATATGCAATAAAATATAAAATGCATCCTTGACTAAGACACACAATAAAAAGAACAACTACACTGAAAACATTATGCATTCCACACATGTATGTAAATAGAGATCCTATGTGTAACATAGGTGGGCATATGATTTTTGCCTGAGCTTGGGCTTCAATTCAGACCCTGGGACCAGGCCTGACCTTACAGTCTTCAATGATAGTGAGCTTCTCCTTCCCCCACAGTGCAAAAGAGTTACCTAGACCTGATTTCACATTCCAGCTCTGGCAGTAAAATGGCGCGAATTCTGAGCTAGGGTGCTTCATTCATAATTTTTCAATTTTTTAATATTTTTTGCCAGACCTGGGGCTTGAACTCAAGTTGTGGCAACTCTGCCTCAGGTCCGATCATCCTAGGCTGCAGCCTCTGGAACCACAGCCCATCCTCGGATCCTAGGACCCCAGTGTTTGTAGGAAAAAATAAGAAGCCGGAGGAGAAAAAGTGGCAGGAAGTTCCAACTGGTGCTTTTAGGTTTATTTTCATTTGAATGTTGACCATGGTGAGACCAAACCCGGTGGACTGCAGATTGAAGGTGACCTGGTGTGACTGAAGGCCTGCTGGCTGTCGGGGGAGCCACAGGATGACCGGGCAATGGAGGCCCCGAGGTCGAATCCTGGTCAGCCATCCTACATTGAGGGAATGGCAGGAGTTCCTGAGATACTCAATTCTGGACCTAAGAAGAGACATGAAATACGATAAATCTCTTCCTTGAATGAGTAGTTCCTGAGGATTCGAGTAGGAAATGATAGTCAAGACTCATGGGATATCGATTATTTTTAGTGAAGAGTTGATGAAGCATGACCATAATCATCACACTCATTAAATGGAGGCATTAGGGAAGATCCAAGAATCGGTAGTCACTGGGTAGATTGGATTCAAACACAGGTCTCCATGTCTCCTACTCTATACAGATATGTACTTATTTCTTACTACCTTCAGCTTATGAATAGATGACTATTGTGCTCCCCCTGCCTTTCCCCTGGGACTCAATCTCAGGTCCTGGGAACGGCTGAGCTCCTTAGTGGCTCACAGGCTGGTGTGCTTATATGAACCCATTCGCCTATTGGGCCTGCTAGGTCTGAGTTCAGATCCCAACAGTGCCAAAATATTCATCCTGTCAGAAGCCAGACATTTCACCTGTTTTCCTGTGTGAGTCCTGGGTTTCAGCTAGGATGGAGAATGCATGGGCCACCCTGTGGCCATGGGAAAAGGTTGTCATCCATGTCAGCCCAGTTACACCTGTCATATATACTCAAAACATACATAATACATCCATGAATAGCATACAAAATAGAGAAGATAACTACACTCAATGCATGAGGAAGTCCACACACTGAAGTGAATATACATCCCATGTTTCAATGATGGATTGAGGACTCTTGTGGCCTCCCTGGGGCTTGATCTCAGCTCCTGGGAACAGCCTAGCTCCTTAGTGGCTCACAGGCTGGTTTGCTCATGTGGACCCATTGGACAGATGGGCCTCCTAGGCCCCTAGTTCGAATCACAGCACTTCCAAAAATTCACCCTGATGTGAGAAACCAGTTGTTGCACCTGTTCTGTGCTGAGCAAGTTCTGGGTCGCAATTAGGATGCAAAATGTATAGGCAACTCTATACTCATGGGAATAGCTTGTCATCCAGGTCACCACAGTTATATCTGTCATCCTATGCTCAAGAAAATACACAATACATCAATGAGTAAGACACCAGATAAAGACAATAACTACACTGAACCCAAGATGCCGCCCACCCATGTATGGAAATAGAGATCGTCTGTTTAAATTCTGAATTTATGACTACTATAGCGTCCACCGGGGCTTGATCTCAGGTTCCAGGAAAGACCTAGATGCTTAGTGGCTCACGTGCTGGTGTGCTCACCATGCCTCATCCACCACTTGAGCCTGCTAGGCCTTGAGTTCAAATCCCAGCACTACCAAAAGATTCATCCTGATATGAGAAGCCAATAGTTGCACCAGTTTTCCTATGATGTGAAAGTCCTGGGTCTCAGCTAGAATGGAATATGCTATAGCTATATAGGCAACTCTATACTCATGGGCATTGTTTGCCAGCAATGTCAGCGTAGTTCTAACTGTTATCACACTCAGTAAAATACATATTGCATCTATGAATAAGACACGAAATCAAGAGAATGAGTACACTGAACGCAAGATGCCACCGACCCATGTATCGAAATATAGCTCCTTTCCTTAAATTATGATTTCATGAGTATATTGACGGCCGCAGGGCATGAGCTCAGGTCCTGTGAACAGCCTAGCACCTTAGTGGCTCACATGCTGGTGTGCTCACCTTGACCCATTCCCCAATTCTGCCTGCTAAGCTCTGAGTTCAAACACCAGGACAGCCAAAAGATTCATCCTGATGTGAGAAACCAATGGATCCACATGATTTCCTGTCCTGTGAAGGTCCTGGGCCTCAATGAGGATGGAGAATGCTATATAGGCTAATCTATAGGCATGGGAATAGCTTGTCATCCACAGCAGCACAGATATACCTGTCACCATACTCAATAAAATACACAATACATCCATGAATAAGACTCAAAATTTAAAAAATAACTACATTGAAAGCAAGATGCATACCACACCTGTATGTAAATAGAGATCCTATGTTTAAAAAAGGTAGGCTTGTTATTTTGTCCACTGCTGGGGCTTCGAATAAGGCCCTGGACCAGGCCTGACATTCTAGTCTTCAGGGATGATGAGCTTCCCCTTCCCCCAGTGCAACGGGGTTACCCAGACCTGAGTTCAAATCCCAGGCCTGACAAAAGATTCATCCTGATGTCAGAAGCCAGTCATTGCGCCTGATTTCCTCGAATGTGGAAGTCCTGGGTCTCAGCTAGGATGGAGAATGAATGCATAGGCAACCTTATAACCATGGGAACAGGTCATCATCCATGTCAGTACAGTTATATCTGTCACCATACTCAGTAAAGTTCACAATACCATCATGAATTAGACATAAATTAAGGAGAAGAAATGCACCGAACACAAGATGCTGCCCACACATATATGTCAATACAGATACTATGTTTCAAGTATGAATTTATGCCTATCCTGGCCCTCCCTGGGGCTCATTGTCAGGTCCTGGGAATGGCCTAGCTCCTCAGTTGTTCACATGCTGGTTTCCTCACCTTGACTCTTTCACCAATTGGGCCTGCTAGGATCTCAGTTCAAATCCCAACATTGCCAAAAGCAGAATCCTGATGTGAGAACCCATAGGTCGACCTGTTTGCCTGTCCTGTGAATGTCCTTGGTCTCAGCTAGAGTGGAGAAGACATAGGCAACTCCATGGACATGGGAATAGGTTGTCATCCATGTCAGCACAGTTATATCTGTCATCATACTCAATAAAATACAAAATGCATCCCTGGCTAAGACACACAATAAAAAGAATAACTACACTGAAAGCATGATGCATTCCACATATGTATGTAAATAGAGAACCTATTTGTAAAATAGTTGGACATATGATTTTTGGCAGTGCTGGGGCTTCAATTCAGGCCCTGGGACCCGTCCTGACCTTGTAGTCTTCAAAGATGTTTAGCTTACCCTTCCCCAACAGTGCAACAGAGTTACCCAGACCTGAGATGAAATCTCAGCTCTGGCAGGATAATGGCGAGAATTCTGCACTAGGGTGCTTACTTCCTTCATATATATATATATATTTTTTACCAGACCCGGTGCTCGAACTCAAGTAGTGGCAACTCTGCCTCAGCTTTGATCATCCTATGCTGTGGCCTCTGGGCCTATAGCCCATCCTCAAATCCTAGGACCCCAGGGCTTGCAGGAAAAAAAGAAAGCTGCGAGGGAAAAAAAAGCAGTGGGAAGTTCCACCTTGTGGTTTTACATTCATTTTCCTTTGTACGGTGACCATGGTGGGTCTGAACTCGGTGACCTACAGAGTGAAGTTTACCTGGAATGGCTGAAGGCCTGCAGCTGTTGGGGAAGCCCCAGGCCATCCAGGCAAAGAGCCCCAGAGGTCGAATCCCAGTCAGGCCCCTACATTGAAGGATTGGCGTGAGATCCTGAGATACTTGTTTCCGGACCTAGGAAGAGTCGTGGAATGTGGTCAATCTCATCCTTGAATGAGTAGTTCCTGCAGGATGTGAGTATTAAATGATAGGCAAGATTCCTGGGGTATCGATTATTTTTAATGAAGAATTGATGAAGCATGACCATAATCATCACAGTCATGAAATGTAGGCATCGGGAAAGATCCAAGAATCAGTAGTCACAAGGTAGATTGGATTCCATCACAGGTCGGCATCTCTCCTACTCTAAACAAATATGCATACTATCTTCAGCTTATGAATGGATGACTATTGTGCTCTCCACCTGCCCTATCCTCTGGGCTCAATCTCAGGTCCTGGGAACAGCCTAGTTCCTTAGATGCTCACATCATGGTGTCCTGACCTTGACCCTTTCTCCAATTGGGCCTGCTAGGCTCTGAGTTCAAATCCCAACACTGCCAAAAGAGGAATGCAGGTATGAGAATCCAATCTATCCACCTGTTTCCTGTCCTGTGAAAGTTCTGGGTCTCAGCTAGTATGGAGAAGACTTAAGCAACTCTATAGACATGGGAATAGATTGTCATCCATGCTAGCACAGTTATATCTGTCATCATGCTCAATAAACAAAATGCATCCATGACTAAGACACACAATAAAAAGAATAATTGTACTGAATGAATGAATGTGAATAGAGATCCTATGTTTAAAATAGATGGGCATATGATTTTTGCCAGTGCTGGGGGTTCAATTTAGGCCCTGGGAGCAGGCCTGACCTTGTAATCTTCAAGAATGTTAAGCTTCCCCTTCCCCCACAGTGCTACAGTGTTACCTAGACCTGAGTTGGAATCTGAGCTGTGGCAGAAAAATGGTGTGAATTCTGAACTAGAGTGCTTTATTAGTTTTTAGGGTTTTTTTGGGTTTTTTTTTTTTTTTTTTTGCTAACCAATGGATTTGAACTCACTTCATGGCAACCCTGCCTCAGCTTCGATCACTTTAGGCAGGTGGGCTGCCATAGGCCCATAGTCGACCCTGTGATCCTAGGCCCTGAAGCCTTGCAGGAGTAAAAAAAAAAAACCCCACACAGAAAAATAGCCACAGGATGGATTTTTTACATTTTCTTCCTTTTCATGGTGACCAACCTGGGTCCAAATTACACGGCTACAAAGGGTACCTCACTTTGCATTGGCCGTGGCTAGCAGACTATAGGGTAACCAAGACCTGAGTACAAATCCTTGGCCTCGCAGAAAAAATGGCTCGAATGGCGAACCAGGGAGCTAAATATTTTTTTTTTAATTGTGGGCTTTTGAGGAAGCCATAGTCCCGCATGGCAACATAGGCCTACAGTTCGAATCCCAGTCATGCCACTTCTGGATGGTGGGAGATCCTAAGAGACTCATTCACATTCACAGGAATAACGATGGAATGTTATCAATATCATGGTTGAATAGGTTGTTCATGAATGATACTTGAATAAAATTAGACTTCATGATTTCAGTCAGCTGATTGATTCTATTTAATTATCTTATGAAGCATTAAAAGAATACTATTTCTCACAGGGATGCAATAATTTCAGGACACTAATTTACTTAATAGTTTATTAAGGATGAAAACAATAACATTAATTACATAGAGGCATAATAATTACACAAGAATTTGGTAGAAATGTAGTCTACATAACTGAATATTGTGTAGACATGTCTGGCACTCTATTAAGATATATATTTATTAGCATACTACCTCTGGGTGTCACTCTGTTCTTATTTTGTAAAACCCTGGGGCTCGATCTAAGGTCCTTGGAATTGCCTGTCAGCTCGATTTGCCCCAGGATGGCGTGTTGACACTCACCCATTCATGAATTGGGCCTTGTAGGCCATAGTTCAGATGCCAGCACTTCCAATAAATGAATCGTGGAGTAAGAAACTGATGGTGACAAACGTTTTCTTTTTTTTGTGAAAGTTCTAGGAGTCAGGTATGAAGTGGAACATATATGCAGACCTATATCCTATGGAATTAATGTTCTATGTGCCATAATAGTCAATAAAATAAATGGCCAATACACGAATAAAACAAAAAATAAAAACGAAAACACTGAAAGCTATATGGAGTCAACCTATGTATATAAATATAAATCAAATATTTAAAATGTACATGAATAGGATATTTTCTAGTGCTGGGGATTGATTTCAGGTCTAAGGAACAGACTTGAATTTCATGACTTCAAGGAGGTGAGCTTCCCTTTTCCACACAGTGCAAAAGAGTGACCCAGACCATGCGTTCCAATCCCAGTCCTGACAGAAAAAATGGCAACTGTTCTATGTGATGTCCAATTCTTAGGTATTTCATTCTGCCTCCATTTAATGAATGTGATTGTTTAAATGCTTGATAAAGTATTAATTAAAATTGATCAGTGTCCTATAATATAATTGTGTATAATTTTATCCTAGAATCATTCAAGAACTGTCCATTCAATCACATATATCAGATGCCATTGGTATTTATATGGATAGGATTGAGTTTTTTAGGATCACCTGCCATTTGGAGGTGGCAGGACCAGGATGTGGGCTCCAACTCTCACCACTTAAACCTGAGGATAAGGAAATCACTGGTCTGTCCAAGAACATCAGCAACATCAATGATTAGGCAGGCACCAATGGCTCTCAGCAGTCCTCCTTGATACTTACAAGGCTGTGATAGGAGGATCATGATCAAAGTCACCCTAGACAGGAAAGTCCTTGAGACCCCTGTCCAACCTCAGCGCCAACAAAGCCAGAAGTAGAGCCATGTGGCTTCACTAGTTGAGGGCTAGCCTTGAGCAAAAGCAGCTCAAGGGCTGTGCCCAGATCCTGAGTTCAAGGTCAGGGACTGGCAACAAACAGACAAACACAACAATCTGTGCAGCCATCCAGCTAAAGCAGGTCACCCTCTTGTCCTCAACTGGACTGGACAGAGTTTCATATGAAAGGGGTGCTGTCATCTTGACTCTGCCCATTCTGCCTGCATCACAGGAATCCATCCACACCCCCATTCTTTTATGTTTCTCTCTGACCAATGGGAAACAAGAATGGTGGACACGCCCATATTCCATGCTGCCCAGTAGCACCTGGATTCCCTCAATTGGTTGACACCACTACTAGCAGTTGAGGAAGGTAGAGGTGGCTGAGTGGTGAGCAAGATACTCGAGGCCACATTGGAGTAGAGTAGGAAATTGAGGTCCTAGACAGTGAGTGGGTGAATAGAGCATTTTCCAGACCCTGGGAAAGTGGCCAGCACATCTTTCCCAGCGCTCAGATGTCTGAAACAACAGGATTCCATGAGAGAGCTGCGGGCAAGAAATTGCCACAAGAACACTGGCAGAAGAATCCTCCCAACAGATCTGCAACATTCAAGGAAACTAAGAACATTAAAAAGTGAAGGATCCCCAAGACAAACACCACTGGGGAGTGTGACTCAAAGGAGAGTCCAGCCAAATATGATGCTGACCATGGGCCTCCCCTGCCTTTGGACACAGCCACAGCCACCAGGGTCCAGAGTGTCAATGGTCCCGATAACACCAAGGATCTGCAGAGGTGTACTGACATGTGGTGCCCACCCTGGATCCCAGCAAAAGAAGAAAAGAGGAGCTCTGTGCCAAGATCCAACCACTGAAGCAGGAAAAGACAGACTTGCAGGATGAACGGGAGTAAGAGAGGAGAAGATAGCCCAACTGCACACAGCAATGAAAAGGGAGCTAGAGATCCACAAGGCACCCATAGAGAGGTTGGTTTGGGAAGAAAGTGATTTACAATGTTCACCAGCCCGCGTGCAGCAGGCGACCAATGATAGAGAAAGGGACAATGAAGCTCTCACCAGCTGCCTGCAGACCGCAGAGTAGCACATGGCAGAGCTGGAGATGGCAGCTTCTGTGGTCACTGCTCACAGAATGAGACCGAAATGTTCTTTGAAAAGCTGAATGATGTGACCCTTCAGCTCAAGGAAAAGATCAGAAGTTTCAATGACTTGGAGCAAGTGAACACTGAGTTGCAAGAGAAGCTGGAAGCACTCTGGACACAGTGGAGCAACATGAAGAGCAGAATCGGCAAGTTCCAACAAGTGCTGGCAGGGCGTGAGGTACTAAAGAGACTACTGGACAACCTGAGCTGGATGGTGACTGCAGCGAATCTAGAGAGAGACACCTTCACAGAAGACCTGAGCATTGAGAGGTCTGTGCATAAGGAGGAGGCCCGGCGGCTGACCCACTGGGTGAACCAACTGCCAGAGGAGAAGAATAGAGGGGCAAGGCAGGTGTTTAACCTAGAGAAGGAGCTGGGGGAAATGAGAAGGAAGCTGGCAGAGACATGGCCCCCTTTGGGACCATCTCCGGTCAAGCAGCAGATGAAAGCCCAGGCCTATTGCACGCAGATGGAGTTGAAAAACCTGGAGGAACAACTTCACATCCAGGTCCAGGAAAACCAAAGGCTCCATTTCCAGAACACGGAGCAGAAGAAGCAACTGTGGAGACTGGAGAAGGCCAAGGATCAGCAGGAGATCTGCAAGATCCCACGATGCGCATGTGTGCAACGGACAGATGGAAGAACAGCTGGCACTGCTGAGGGCCTCTCTCCACATGATGAGCAGTGAGAAGGAGAAGCTGGCCAGCATCTTAGACTCAGAGCAGCAGGTGAAGAAACATCTGTGAGAACAGCTGGACCACACAGTGAAGAAGATAGAGGAATGGAAAGAGGTGGCTGAGAGAAAGAGAGTCAAGCAGCTTGGGAGCTGCAGGAGCGGCAGGAGCAGTCCCTGGCCCAGATGCAGGAGCTCAGAGCCACCTGTGAGCTGCACATCACCTCCAATGAGCAGCTGAGCTCTGAGAACGAGGCCCTGCAGCAGCACCTAGAGAGGCAGACCAGCTGCTGGAGCAGCTGAAACAAGTGCAGGCCCCACCAACTGTCGGGACCAGGTGGTGCCCCCAAAGTGGCAGGACACCCTCAAATGCCTGGAAGTGACCAGACCATAAGAGGAGAGCCTGCAGGCCCAGCTGAGCTTCCTGGCTTTCCATGGGGAAGGGAAAGTTGAGAGCCCTGGAGAAGCAAAAGGTGAGGAGGCAACTCCCCCAGACATGACCATCGCAGAGGATGGAGACATCCCCCAAACCGAGAGGGACGTGGATCTGGGGGCACTCTCCATGGCTGAAATCCACAGGGAGAAATTCCTGCACCAAGAGTTGCAGGCCCACTGCGGGTGCCAAGTCCACTTGGCAGCTCAGTGCCAGAGAAACTGGAGCCACTGGCCCCCCACCCTGCTAGCTGGCACCACAGCATACGTGAGGATAGGAAGCAGGACACGTGGGCATCCGAGAAGAAAATCTGCTTTGTCCATGACCTGCCTATTGATGTGGACTTCTGGAATCCAGTGGATGGGCACCACCATGGATGCAGCCATCTGTTGGCACACATCTGCATCATCGAGGACTCCCTCGTGGCGTGTAAATAGCAGATGTTCTTCCTGTGAGCTGTGCCAGGAGAAAGCTGGGCACATGTGCTGGCTGTCCCAGGAGAAGATGAAGAGGAGAGAGCTGTGGGAGCCCCTGTGATTCCTCTCAGGGGAAGGCATGGACAGCAGGCACCAGATGCCAGCACAGGCTGAGTCCCCCGCCACCACCACCGCTTCAGACACCTCAGACTCCACGGTGGTCAAAATGAGGGAGGAGCAGAAAGGTTTGGAAGAATTGCCACTTCAAAGCAGTGTGGAAACTGCCAAAGGACAAGTCGGGGTACCCTACCCCATAGAGGACTCCCCCATGGAGCACATCCTGCCTCAGAAGCCACAGATGCAGATCACCCACAGCTCACAGGCTCAGGCAAGGAGTATTCCCTCCCTTTCTTCTGTAGACTGATGCAGATGATGAATCTCTATGTGACATACTGACTCTTAAAAGCCTCAGCAGCCACCACAAGTAGGTGGCCAGGTGGCCTTCTCTCAGGCCTCCATCTCCAGGTGATGGGAAGGGAAACTGAGGGTCAGGTAGGGCAGAGGCTTCCGGGAGGTGGCCCATATTCAAGGGACATCTAATGGACCATTCGTGGCCAGGGAAGAGGCCCATGTTAAGCTTATCGCAAAGAATGAAGAGTTTTCAAAGGGTAAACAAGCCTCCAACAAAGATAGATTTGTTCTTCCCATCCTGGGGCTTGAACTCAGTGCCTGGCCACTGTCCTTGAGATCTTTTTCTCATGGCTAGCACTCCACCACCTGAGCCACAGTGCCACTTGTTGTTTTCTGATGGTTCCTCGAGGATAAGAGTCTCACATACTTTCCTGCCCAAGATGGCTTTGAACCGAGGTCCTCTAGATCTCAACTTCCAGAGTAGCTAGGATGACAGGCATGTGCCACCAGTGCCCAGCATGTGATGCCTTTTGAAGGCATCTTGGCTATTCTGTAAAAGGAGCCCCAAAGGGCCTGGATAGACCTTGACCCAGTCAAGGAGCTGGGATGTGGGAAGGCTGATATTCTAGCAATTCTGTTCCCCAAAATAAAAGATGCCAGCTGGTGTTGAATGCATCAAATACCTAGGTCAACAGCCACCAGGCTTAGTGGGGAAAAGGTAGAGAATACCCAAAGATTGCAGTGTAGAAATCTCTCATTTTGCATGCATGTGGGGTGTGTGTGTGTGTGTGTGTGTGTGTGTGTGTGTGTGTGTGTGTGTGTGTGTGTGAACTCAGGGCCTAGGCTCTATTCCAGAGTTTTCTTGCTCAAGGCTAGTGCTCTTCTACTTGAGCCACAGCCACACTTGCTTTTTGATGGTTAATTGTAGGTAAGACTCTCAAGTACATTCCTGTCCAGGGTGGCTTTGAAGCATGATAGGGGCCCAGGGAAGCAAGAGTAAACACAACTCCCAGGTACAATCCCTATGGTGGGTGACTCCTGCCCCCTTGTAGCCAGATGCGGGACATGTGGCCCCGTGTCATCGTGGGGGACTATCGTCATGTAGAGTTCAATTGGGGGAAGTGACCAGGGCCAAGCTGACTTTTGCCCACCCTAAATGCTGATTCCAGAGCAGATCTGTTCCATCTTATGCCAAGAGAGCTCCAGGAGGCCCAGCTTCCAGGGACACAAGGAAGGGAGAGGTCAGCTCCAGGCCAAGCTAAGAGCCTTTGTCCATGGACACCACAACTTGGCCTTCCTGATCACTGTAAGGCCTGTCAAAGAACAACCCCCACCTCCCAAAAAAACAAAATGTCTCAGAGTGGTTGAGCTCTAACATTGAATCAAAGAGCTCAGAGACAGGGCCCCCACGCTGTGAGTTCAAGACCCCCAGCTGACCCTCCCCCATAAAACAGGTTAACTAAAGGTGAACTAGTAGGATTTGTGAAGTGTTTCTGAAGAATGGTGATACAGAAGAAAGCACCCTAATTCTAATGACAGCTGAACTTGTGACATACAGCTATGTGCTGAGTCCTTCACAGAGTGCTATTTTCTGGGTCCTTCCCACATGGGGGTTTTGTGCTGAGTCCTCCAAAAGCATTTGTGTGCTGAGTCATCACAAAGGGTGCTATATTATGAGTCCTTGAGAAGAGTGGGCCTTACTGGGTTTTTCAAAGGGTGCTGTGTGCTGAGTCCATTAAAGAATGTACTTTATGCTGAGTCCTTCAAAAGGTGCAGTGTGCTAATTCATCCCAAAGGGTGCTATGTGCTGAGCCCTTGAGAAGGGAGGGACAGGTGAATTTTTCAATCGGTGCTGTGGGCCGAGTCCTTTACACAGAGTACTTTTGCTGAGTCCTTCAAAGGGGGTTGTATGCTGAGTCATCCCAATGGATGCAATGTGCTGCATCCTTGAGAAGAGTCGGATGAGGTGAGTTTTTCAAGTGCTATGTGCTGAGTCCTTTATACGGGGTGCTCTGTACTGTCCTTCAAATGGTGCTGTGTGCTGAGCCCTTCTACAGGGTGGTATATGCTGAGTCCTTCAAAACTCTGCTATGTGCTGAGTTTTGTAAAGGGTGCTGTGCACTGAATGTTTTACACAGGGTGCTACATACTCAGCCCTTCAAAGAGTGGTGTGTGTGGAGCCTTAACACAGGGTGCTATGTGCTGAGTCCTGGAAAAGTGTTCTATGTGCTGAGTTTTTCAAAGCTTGCCATGAACTGAGTCCTATACACTGCATGCTATGGACTTCCTCCTTTAAGGGGAGCTGTATGTTGAGTTATCCCAAAGGTTACTATATGCTAAGTGCTTCAAAGGGCACACTGTGCTGAGTCTTTTACACAGGGTGCTTTGTGCTGTTTTTTGAAGTGTTCTGTGTGCTGAGTCATCCCAAAGGGTGCTTTGTTCTGAGGTAGTTATCCCCAACAATCTCTCTCTCTCTCTCTCTCTCTCTCTCGCTCGCTCGCTCTCATACACACACACACACACAAACACACACACACACAAAGGCACCTACATACACACGCACAGGGGTCACCGTGTACCTGCTTGATGTGTGGAGTGGAGAGGAATGGAGGAGAGTCTCTTCCAGTGGTGGGGCTGAGGGGAGATTTGATTCCCTGGGCAAGTGTTAGGGTTGGCGGGGAGTGCTGAGCTGAGGTGAGGCTGCAAATCCCATGGCCTGGAAGCCTTAGGGCCCAGGCGGGGCTGCTCTTGTAGGCAAGGGTGGAGGGCGGGGATGAGGGGAGTAGGGGGGGTTGAGGAGAGGAGGGGGTGGGGCAGTGGGGAGGAGGAGGCAGGGCTCAGAGGGCTCACTGTGGTGGTAGCAGTGGCAGGGGCTCTCAGTGGCAAGCAGGCATGCGTGGAGGGGTCGAAGTGGCCCGCAAGAGGAGTGGAAGCAGAGAGAGAGAGAAAGCAGAGAGGAGTAAGTACATGCATGAGAGGAAGTGGCTTCAGTGGCTGGCTGAGGCCTCAATTGAAGTGAAGTTCCTGACTGGGAGCGCAGAGCATGAGGAGCTAGCACAGCAGAAACATCACCTCAAGCAGCCCCATGGTGGCATGGTGGCCATGGGCTGTCCCAAGTCCAAGGTTCCAATTATCATGGTGGTGGCAGTGGCCACAGAGGAGGAGGCCACTGAGGAGGAGGTAGCTAAAGAGGCAGCCTTGGGGGCAGCAGTGGCAGGGGTGATGGCGGCATCGGCGGAAACAGGTCTGGCTGTGGATGAGGCGGGAGCTGAGTTGTCTGCAGCTGAGGGGGACGAGAGGCCATGCTTGCCATACCATGAGCCCTCAGATCCCGCCCCTCCCTCCCCGACCCTCCCCAAGGTGCCATGTTTCAAAAATGGCACTGCTAGCCTAGACCCGGCGAGCCTCTCTCATTTGCCCAGCTGAGATAACGTGCCCCTGGCTGGCTTGTTTCAGTGACCCGGTCCAGGTCGCTGGTCCTTGGATTCTGGGCCTGCCACACCTGGAGCCACTGCCTAAAGCTTCTCCCAGCAGCACACGTGAGTGGCCACCCTGTGGGCCCATACCCTGGGACCCCATTGCCCAGTGAACCCCTCGACCCCCCCTCATAGTCTCCCCCATTCTGCGAACCCGGATCCGACCCGTGCCTCCCGCCTCCCCTCTCCTGTCCCACCTGTGCCTCCCCTGCATCCCATAGTACACCCTGGCTCTGCCCCAAATGCACCCCAGGTGTGGGGGGTGGGGGTGAGTGGCAACCCGAGGATCCCTCTCATGTCCCTAGTGGCCAGTGTCCCAGGAAACGGGAAGATGCAGGGTTGGGTGAGGAGGGGGCACCAGAGAGATCCTGGCCTGTAGTAATGGAGCCACACAGCCACCCATCTGCACCCTTCCTCACCTTGGTGGGAACCTGGTGGCTTCAGTCAGAGGTGGGGAGCAGCATCTCCAAACCTGCCTTCTCAGGTCTTTTCCTTTATTTCTGGGGGTGGGGGTGTTGGATGCAGAAGATAGACCCCCTTGCTGTGTGAGCCCTTGTCCTCTATGCTTGGTCACCCTTTCACCTGAGGAGGGTCCCAGAAAAGCCCACTAGGGAGGTGAGGACACTGGGGATCAGATAGAAGATGAATATCTGGGAGAAACACACCCCCTCTCACCCACACCCAGCCTATTCTCCCCACCCCAGCTGTCATCAGTTCTCACAGGGTGATCACATTTCCCAGCTCTGCCAGAATCTGCTGGTGCTCCCAGTCCATCTGGTCTCCTCATCCTCCCCAAGAATGCACCAAGTCACCCAGAAGCATCTAGGCTGGAAGTAGGAAGTCCATCCATGTATGTAACATTTAGGAGCCCATCCATTTCCCCAAAACCGCCCCCATCCCAGGTCAGACACCCCTCTGGGGGAACCATGAACCCCTGCTTGTTATCTGTCCTGGCTCTGAGGAGCCACCTGTCTCAGCACTCTATCCAGCATCCTGGCCTAGGGTTTTGGTTTATGTGGAGTTAAGGTTTGTTGTTCTCAAGAGGAAGATTCTGACTCTGGAGAAAGGGAGAGGCAGGGTGGTTCTTTTTTATTAGAATGGTGCTCCCCTTTGGTGGGATCCCCTGGTTCTGACAAGAGAACCCCATGCCCCAGCTTGTACATTGTCCCAGATGAGGAACTGACAAACTCAGGAGAGGCACTGTTCTGAGTCTGTGTGTGTGTGTGTGTGTGTGTGTGTGTGTATGAGAGAGAAAGAAAGAGAGAGTGAGAAATGGAGGGAGAGAGGGAGGGAGAGAGATCATCTTTCAACTTGTACAGCATGACTGTGCTCAGGTGAGCGATCAGTTGGCAAATTTCAGGTGCTGCATGTACCAGTCTTCTGTCACTGTTCTGGATTTTGTGTGTTTGTGTGTGTGTGTGTGTGTGTGTGTGTGTGCGAATGCATGTTGTGCATGTTGGGAGAGCAGGGAGATGAAAACAATGGAAACATATTTAAGTCACCATGTCTAAAAAGAGCGAAAGCATTTTATTTTTGTGTATGTGTATTGTTCTTTTGTCATCAATGCCATGTATGCTCCCAGCCACAATTTTTATTTTCTCCTTCACCATTACATGAATAGTTTGGGGAAGGTTTTAGTAGATGTTCCTTTCCACCTCTTTCCACCTCTCTCTTCCCCTTTCCTGTAGCTCACAGTAGCTTCGGGGTCTGCGTGGGTCTCCACTTGGAGGTCTGTGTGAATCACAGACCAGAGTGGACACCTGTCCTTCTGTCTTCAGGCTGGTGAGGCAAGTGTGACCACAGCCACACTCATACAGCCAGATAACCTGCTCTGGTGTGTAAAGTTGGAGCTAATTCAAGGGTTGGGAATGTGTCTGCCAAACATAATTAGGGAATGTGATGGGGGGAGTAGGGCAGCAGATGTGAAGCTAGGAGGGTCTGGTGGGTGGCAAATGGTGTGACATAACAGATGGTTCACTACAAACAAGGAAGAGAAGGGAACCTTACCCAGGGTTTGGCGGTGTCCATGGGCATCTGGGCAGGGGGCTTCAGGCCCCCACTGGTGGCCTGGATTCCCTCCTAGGGCTGTGCACCGGTGGGCAGTCCTCCCTGGAGTCCTGTAGACTCCAATCTGTGTCCTGCCTCGGTTGTTTCCAGCTGGGCAGTGGTAGGCAAGTGCGTTCCCCCTAATGAAGCCTGCACGGTAACAGGCCACGGCAGTTAGCTAGGGCTGGCTGAATGCCAGTTTCTGTAACCTGCTGTTGGCTGTCTAGAAGGAAAAGGGGACCACTGACTTTGGAAGCCTTTAAGTTTGATTGGGACAACTGAAATGCCAGCTTTTCCAGGATTTTTTCTTTAAGCTGGCAATTAATACTAATGATTGGAATTTGGGTCAAATTAGATGGACCATTTCAGCTGCCAAACAATGATGTTCAAGGCGGCGTAGGCAGAGTTCCCAAGCCAGATCGTCTCCTGTCAGGAACATCCTGCTTTGACTCCCTTCCTCCAGCAGCTGCTGATTCTCCTCTGGTTCTCTCTAGGGTGACCACCACAGTCAAGGACACCATGGGGAGCAGAGATGGTGACCTCGCAATCCCCAGGTTGCCAGCTGTGAGCCGAGACGATTCCCAGCACTGCACTGGAATCTGGGAGATTCAGAGAACTGGGAACCCTCAAGGATTCTTTCTCTGCAACATGAAACTTGGGGGCCAGATGTGGTAGACCATCATGTCTGGCCCCAGGGGGAGGAGAGGAGGCCCCTTGAGCCAAGCTTTCACCTCACGTGCCTCATTCACACCTGAGGGTGGAATTGAGTGCCAAACTGTGAGTTAGCCTCTGGACAAAGATTTTTGAGAAGAGAGGCATCGAAGAGCCCCAGAATCCAGCAAGTACATCGTGGCTCACATCCTCAGAGCCTAAAGAGTTAAGTGCGGTGGCTCCAGGAGGGCAGGAAGTGGGACTAGGGAGAACTGTGGAAGAGCTACTTCAGGCTTTAACACCTCCCCCACTAACCCCTCCACCCCCAGGATGCTTACCTGAGTTGGATTGGAGTTTTCTGTAGTATTGTCATAGAGAGATGCTCATTTATTTATCCAACAAACCGTTAAAGTGAGTGCCAGGTCCAGGAATCATAGACAATGAAATATTCTAGTGCTGGTTCCACAGCACATGAAGAAATCTTGGTTTGAGCTAGATGCCGGTGCTTCACACCTGTCATCCTAGCTACTTAGGAGGCTGAGATGGGAGGACTGAGGCTTAAGTCCCAGGAAGAAAAGCCTGTAAAACTCTTATCTCCAACAAACTACCAAAAAGAAAACGCCAGAAGTGGATGAGTGGCTCAAGCTGTAGACTGCTGGCCTTGAGTAAAAAGGCTTAGAGACAGCACCCAGGCTCTGAGTTCAAGGCCCAGGAGTGACACAAAGAAAGGAAAGAGAAAGAGGAGGGAAGGATGGAGGGAGAAAAGGAGGAAAGGAAAGAAGAACGGAACATGCAAGCCTTGGTTTGGAGTCCCTGGATCAAGGGAGCCAACCACTCACAATCTCTGTGGGGACAGTTTCAGAGCCTAAAGCCAGTATGTAGGACGAAGCCACGGACCCCTCAGGAATTTCATAACATCCAGGAGCTGTGTGGTCGCCGACTGCAGAGGGAAACAGCCTTGGGTGGACCCTAGGGCTCAGGGTGTGTCACCAAATTTCAGTCTCCCCTGGCCCACCAAATTTATTTTCTAGTCAGATAAGAAGAAATTGTCCAAAGTATAGGGAGGTATAGGCTGAGGGAGTGTCAAGAGGGGGGGTGGCAAGTGCTAAGCAAGAAGATGAAGAGAGAGGATGATCCCAGGTCAGGTGTGTCAGGCCATTGGAACCATAACCTCATCTAACAACTTAGACCATCAGTGATAGAGACTTTGACCCAGCCACATGGCTGTTAAACGTCCTGACACTTTGGGTTTACAATTGACCAGCTGGCTGTCATCCACTGCTGGATGCCTGTGTGGTACATCCTTGGGGACTGGGACTTTTGCTGGCTCAATCTGAAGATGACACTCCCAGTGTTCATTCCTCGACCAGAGACAGAGGTAAGCCTGCCACTGGCACAGGACATCCAGAGAATGAGGGGGGAATCAGACCCGTGTTGCCCCAAGACTTCCTCTAGGGGACTGTAGAGCCCCGTGACTGCATTCTCAGAGATAGAGGTGGGTCCCTTTGCTGGCTCAAACTTTAGTCTAGATGGCAGATCTGGGATTCAGAGAGGGCCGACTGAAGGTGGGACAGGGCTGGTTAGGGGGTGGTGGGAAAACCAGAGGCACTGAGCTCTGAGCAGGGTTGTTTCATTGAGGATAATCACAACCCAGGAACATTCCTGGGATGGATAGGCCTTTTCTCCTTCCCGAGAGAGAGGGACCTACAGCCCTTCAGTCTGCATCCCTTGACCAAGAAATCCTTTCAATCCCATATCTTGTGGCTGGATAACTAGACCTCAACTGACTGCCCGCCCAGTGTCGAGGGATCTTGAGGCCTTGATTAGGTCACGGGATCCTCAGTATGAGATTGTACTTGAACGTCCTGACTTGGTGCATGGTCTGTCCCATCTAAGACTGACATAATCTAGGACATAGAATTTAGAGAATCAGAGCAGGATGGGGTCTATTCTGTGAGTCTTGAGTATTACGTGTGAGCTTTGAGCTCCCGTGTGCCTACCTGCTTCCCTTTCTTGGGTAGGTCTATGCTAGAAAAAGTTTGTAACTAGGGCCTGGGTCCCATCCCTTGTGTTATGCTCAAAGCTAGCACACTACCATTTGAGCCATAGCTCCACTTCCAATATTTGGGGGTCTTTAATTAGAGATAAGAGTTCCCATGGTGCTCAGGGACTGCTGAGGCCTTGGGCTACTCCTGTGTGTGTGTGTGTGTGTGTGTGTGTGTGTGTGTGTGTATTTTTCCCTCATCTTTCTCTGTCCCCTTCCTGGGCACCGGTCTGCCTCTTCCTGACTTCAGAGGGAGCCCCTCCTCCATGGCATGGCACCCTGCCTATAGCCCCCTATCGGGGTCTACAATGAGTCCTAAATTGCCAGAGACCTGTATATTCTAGCTTTTTGTTGGGGCCTAAATCTGGCTGTCCATAACTTTGGCCACCTCCAGAGGATTCTGGGTCAGCAGGGCCAGCTGACATAGGTTCTCCCCTGCCCATGGAGGAGAGGGGCTCAGTCATGCATGTCCTTTCCTTTTCCTCAGCTGGGCCTCTGGATGCATGTCCATCCTAGCAGGCTGGCAATGGAATGGGGGAAGGGTGGTTGCCAATGCCTCTGGCCAACTTCAGCCTGATAGCTGACTGAAGGCCGCCCAAACAAGTGGATCTGGGGCTACATGGAAGGTGAGGCAAAGTTGTCTTCGAAGTACCCATTGGTGTCTAGGAAATGTAAACGTACCTTATCGCAGGAAAGTCTATCGCCCCTCTCCCCGCTGCCCAGCTGGGCCTCTCAGGTCCTTCTAAACAATTCCGGATAACCATAATACAGAGGCACAGAGTAGATTCCAGGGTCAGGGAAGAGGGGGTGAGAGACAGGTATGGCCAGTACCTCAATGTTCTGGGGCATGAGCCTTGACCTGGTTATGTCCCCCTTGTGTAACTTCCATTCTTAACCCAGTGCTAGCCACACACAGGCTACTTGTGACAGTGCTGTGGAAGTAGCAGGAACGGAAGTGAGATCTAGGATGACCAAAATCTGGATTTATGGCCTGTGGGGTTGGGGATGGCAAAGGGTATTTATCTTTTAAAAAAATCTCAGAGGGCTTGGAAGGTAGCTCAGTGGTAGAGCGCTTGTCTTGCATGGCTGAGGCGCTGGGTTCAATTCCTCAGCACCACATAAGCAAAAAGGAAAAAGCCGGAAGTGGCGCTGTGGCTCAAGTGGTAGAGTGCTAGCCTTGAGCTGAAGAGCTGAGGGACAGTGCCCAGACCCAGAGTTCAGGGCCCATGACCGGACCCCCCTCCCCCCCCAAAAAAATCTCAGAACTGGAACTCTGGGCCTAGGCACTGTCCCTGAGCTAACACTCTACCACTTGAATCACAGCTCACCTTTCATCTTTTTTAGTAGTTTAGTGGAGAGAAGAGTCTCACGGATTTACTTGCCTGGGCTGGCTTCAAGCTGCCATCCTAAGAGTTCAGCCTATTGAGTACTAGATAGCTGGTTTGAGACATTGGCATCTGCTAAAGATGTTAGTGTGTGTGTGTGTGTGTGTGTGTGTGTGTGTGTGTGTGTGTGTGTGTGTGTGTGTGTTTACTGGGACTTGAACTCAGAGCCTAGGTGCTATCCTTAGCTTGTTTGCACAAGGTTGGTGCTGTACCGTGTGAAATAGTATAACTTTCCTTCCCAGTTTTTTGATGATTCATTGGAGATAAGAGTCTACCCAGGCTAGCTTTGAAACTTGATTGATCCTCAGGTGTCAGCCTTGAGTAGCTAGGATTACAGGCATGAGCCACTGGCACGCAGCGGCAAGGATGTCTTTTCATACACTCTTCTGTTCTACAGCTGTCTACTTGCCCTGGCCTAGATTTCTGATCTCTATATCAGCTCCTAGCAGCCCCTGACTGTGTGGAGAACATTAAGCTCAAACCTGATCCCATTTCTTTGTCCTCAGTGGAGGGTACGTTTTGTCTGAAGCCTGGGTTGGAGAAGTAGCTGAACATGGGTGCTCAGCTGGGACAGAGAGGTACTCTGTTTTATCCAAGAAGGAAAGTGTGGCCAGTTAGATACTAATAGCTCATTCTCTCATATTCCTATCTCCTCAGAGGCTGAGATCTGAAGATTGCCTTTCGTGGCAGCCCAGCTAGAAAAGTCAGTGAGACTCTTTTCTGCAAATAACCACAAAAAGCTGGAAGAAAAACTGTGGCTCAAGTGGTAGAGTGCTAGCCCTCAATGAAAAAACTCAGGGACAGAGCCTGAGCCCTGAGTTCAAACCCCTGTACAAATATGTGCACGCACACATGCATGCACACACACACACACACACACACACACACACACACACACACACACAGAGGTGTTAATGATGAGCTCAGGTAGAACTGTGGGCAGTCTTGAGGCATAATCATAGTAAACTCTCAAGGCAGATCAAGTTGTTTCTCCCTAAGTCCTTCTTGGGCTAAGGGGTCTGGGTCATGGCAGTAAGTTCCATGGAACCTGCCCCTCCATTCATGCACGGAGCCACAGGACCAAGAGAAGGACACTATGGATGTTCTTTGTAGTTGGCCCACGATTTCAGACCTTCATCTGCCCCTGAGCACTGGTGAGGAAAGCAAGGCTCCAAACCCTGGGACTCCAGGGGTAGTGACTGCTACAAGCAGCAACCAGCCACCCGTGGATTCCTAAGCCTACAAGTCTTTCATGAGCCCAACTCAACACCCGTCAAAGGTGTGCCTGATAGATTCACACTTTTGTGATACTTGTGTGAGTGGGCATTACCTGTTGTATCATCTTGCAGCTCCTGCCCCTCCTGGCCCAGAACCCTGGTATGAGACGTAGATTTACTGCTCAGATCCATAATGCACCCATGACAGATGCCATTCTGATGACTCGAACGATGACCTCCATGCCCCAAGGTTTGACCCTTCTCTGATACTGTGGCCTACTCTGTAGGGAAAGATATCCAAAGAGGCTTCTCTGAAGACTGGTGGGACACCTAGACATTGGGAGTCCATCAGAGGCCCATTGGGAAATATTCTGCCACAGAGTGAGGTCCAAGCAGGCCAGTTGTTGGTCATGGGGCTTGAACTCTGGGCCTAGTTGCTCTTCCCCAGCTCTTCAGCTTACCACTTGAGCCACCGCGCAACTTCCAGTTTTCTGGAGGTTCTCTGGAGTTCAGAGTCTCCCAGACTTTCTGGCCCGGGCTGGCTTTGAACCATGATCCTCAGGTCTCAGCCTCCTGAGGAGCTAGGAGGACAGGTGTGAGCCACCGGTGCCGGGCTGATCTGGAGTGTCACTACAGTGGACTAGGAGCTCCTGAAAGCTTTTTTTTATTTTTTTAGGAGCCAGTACTGGGGCTTGAATTCACGGATCTGGGCTTTGGTCTCAACTTTTTCCCTCAATGCTGGCACTCTATCACCTGAGCCACAGCTCCATTTCTGGCTTTTGGTAGTTCATTGGCAAGAAGAGCCTCAGTAATTTCATCCCTCTGATCTCAGTCTCCTGAGTAGCTAGGATTTACAGGGGTTGAGCCACTGGTGGCATTAGGCTAGAAGCTTTTCTTTTTTTTGGGGGGGTGTCCAGTCCTGGGGCTTGAACTCTGGACCTGGGCGCTGTCCCTCAGCTCTTCAGCTCAAGGTGAGCGCTTTATCAATTGATCCACAGCACCACTTCCAGCTTTTTTCTTTTTTGCTTATGTGGTGCTGAGGAATCGAACCTAGGGCCTCAGGCATGCAAGGCAAGCGCTCTACCACTGAGCCACCTTCCCAACCCCTAGAAGCTTTTCTTAAGCAAGCTTTCCTCCCTGCATTTGCCCTGACTCCTCCATGAAAAGGAGGCCTGAGGGTCAGGAGCTATGCAAAACAGGCTTCCAGCTACAGGAAATGGCTGGGGTCCATGGTGAAAGACAAGATAATCTTCCCCCTGGGCCCCATTCTGGGACCCCAACCTCTGCCCTACCTGTGACTCAAGTACAAACCTTGACACAGCCTTGAATGTCCTGCCAGACTTGTCTGAAGCCACAGAACCTTCATTCCACCCACACCACCTGCTCTAAACCACACCTCAGGACCGTTGCCCATGCTGGACCTTCTGCCTGAGGCTCTCTGTCCTCTTTCACAATTTAGAACTCCTGTGGAATTTTGGCACTGGGTATATCATCTCATGGAGCAAGTCTTTCCTTCCAATCTCCCTCTTTATTTTAGTATTAAGTTTCTAGAGATGGAACTTGTGCAGGCTGAGTGGCAAATGCTCTATCTTGATGTGTGTGTGTGTGTGTATGTGTGCGAGGTTGTATATGTGTGTGTGTGTGTGTTGTGTGTGTGTGCGCGTGTCATTCCTGGGGTTTGAATTCATGGCCTTGATGCTATTCTATCCCTGAGCCTTTGTGCTCAAGGCTAGCGCTCTACTACTTGAACCACAGCTCTACTTCTGGCTTTTTGGGTGTTTAATTGGAGAAAAGTGTCTCATATAGACTTTCCTGCTTGCAATTGTCATCCTCAGATCTCAGCCTCCTAAGTAGCTAAGATTACAGGGGAGAGCCACCAGCACCTGTACTCTACCCTACCTTTACCTATAACCTCGGGCCTCCTCTGAGTCCCAGAACAATATATCTCACCAGGCTGACTTTTTTTTTTGCCAGTCTTGGGGCTTGAACTCAGGGTCTGGGCATGTTCCTGAGCTTCTTTTGCTCAAGTCTAGCACTCTACCACTGAAGCCCCAGTGCCACATTTGGCTTTTTCTGTTTCTGTGGTACTGAGGAATAGAACCCAAGGCTTCGTGCATGCATGTTATGTAAGCACTCTACCACTAAGCCACATACACAACCCAAGTCTCACTTCTAATGGGAGTTATGAGGGTGAGGTTAATTAGCTTACCCCTTTTGTTGTAGAAATCACTGACTATTTCATATCTTTGCCAATATTTGGGACCAGCCTGTGACTTGAAAATGAGAAATGATAAATGAGTGATAGCCACTAGGCCCCGGAGGTCTAGGCTCACATCATACAGAGGGATAGAGAATATGAAGTCAGAACCTTTGACAACTTCTGTAGCCTAGAACTGTGGTCTCCCTGGAGGCAGTGTCTGGCTTCTAGGTGTCCCAATGGGACACCTCAGCCAGAACATAATGCTTCAGTTCTTTAAATGGCAGAGAAAGATGCTTTGTTCAAGTTGCCGGCTCAGACTTAGTACACTCTGAGGGCTTGTCCCAGCTTGCCCAGGTTGGATGTCTGGGTATGGGCAACCTGCTGAATGCTCATCATCCATACAAAGATACAAGGACTTATTGCCTCCTCTTTTTTTTTTGGCAGGTCTGTGGTTGTACTATGAGCCTAGGCTCTGTCCCTAAGCTCCTTTTGCTCAAGTGTAGCACTCTGCCCTTGAGCCACACACCCATTCATGGTTTTGCTTTTTCATGTGACCTCTTAGAAAGAAGGGTATCATGGACTTTCCCACCTCGACTGAATTCAAATTGGCATTCTTTACATCTCAGCCTCCTAAGGAGCTAGGATTACAGGCAGGAGCCACTGACACCTTACTTTCTTTTCTTCTTGTTCTTTTTATAAATCATAACAATCTGAAATCTTCATGGTGTCATTGCAATGGTTTGCATTCAAATTAAACTACTCAGGCTTGGAGTTTGAATGCTAAGTCTGGTACCCACAAATGGAGGGATACCCTGACAAACTCATTCCTGTTCATATGAATGCTAAGGGAATGTTATAAAAGTAATAATTAAATGTGCATTTGCTTCATGATTCTATTTTCGAATGCCACAGAATAATTATTGGATTTATATCTTCCGTTCTATCATCATGGTATGATTGAGGATACTGACTAATTTTTAATTAATGCTTTTATAAGTATTCAACCAGGATACTTCATAAAATGGAAGCACTAATAACTAATAGTTGGTAATAATAATAATATATATATATATAATTTAATATCCTCACAGACCCTCTCTCTCTATATATATGTACATATATATATATGTATATATACATATGTATCTCAATCTACACATCTATCAACATATATATGTATATTTGTATATAATATACATATATCATTATTCCTATGATCAAGCCACACACACTAATCCCATATATATATATATATATATGGTACTATATATATATATATATATATATATATATATATATGGGACTCAGATCTTCCTGGCAGCTCAGTTTGCCAGAGTCCGGTCTGCTAAGACTGTGACACCATTTATGGATTGGGCATTTTAGTCCATGATTTGAAATCCCACGATGGCCAAAAATTTATTCTTTGTAGTAAGAAGCCAGTTTTGACACATTGTTTTCCTTCTCTGTGAAAGTCCTTGGTCTCAGTATGATGTATAAAATATATCCTATGTTATATGATATAATAAAAGTAACATTATATGTGTAATAATGCTAAATAAATAAGGGTAATAAATGTCAACACAGTAAACCCATGTATGTAAATAGATCTCATATATGAACATTATTTTTTCCAGTGCTGGGGCTTCAATTCAGGCCCTAGGAACTGGTCTGAATTTCTTGTCTTCAAGGACAGTGAGCCATTCCTCTTCACCCACAGTGTCACAGAGTTACCCAGACTCTGAGTTCCAATCCCATACCTGCCAGAAAAATTGTGCAAATCCAAGCCTGGGTATTACTACTACTACTACTACTACTACTACTACTACTACTACTACTACTACTACTATTATTGCCAACTACGGGGCTTGAAGTCAAGTCTTGGCATCTCTGCCACTGCCAGCACTGGGATCCTAGGACCTGAGTTCAAATCTCGGGACAGGCAAAAATATAAAAAATAAAAAAGAGAAGCATAGTACTGAGAAATTCAAGAAGGTAGTTTTACATTTTTATTTCCTTTGTATTGTAACCATCCTGGGTCTAAATGCCAAGGCGCAGAAAGTGTACATGACCTTGCATTGCTCATGTTTGGCGGCTATTAAGGAAGCCATAGCCAAAACCGGCAAATTAGGTCTAGAGCTCGAATCCCAGGACTGCCACTAATGAATGGTGGGAGATTCTAAGAAACCCATTCCCATATGCATCCATAGGAATGGAATGTTATAAAAGTAACAATTAAATTAGTAGTTAGTGTACGATTATATTATTATAAAATTATACACAACAATTATACTACATTGACTAATTTTCAATTAATATTTTATTATGTATTCAATCATGATACTTTAAAAAGGAAGGAATTTAATTGCCAATAATCAGTAGTAATATTCTATATGCATTTACATTGTATACAGACACATCTCTCTCTTGTTGTATACATATACATCCATTTATCTGTCAACCAATCTATACATTTATCTGTTCATACTTTTGTCACTCCTGGGGCTCAGTGGTAAGGTGCTTGCCTAGTACGTACAAAGTCCTGGGTTTGATTCCTCACTACCGTGTACACAGAAAAATCTGGTAGTCATGTTGTCCATCAAGCAGTTGAGCACTAGCTTTGAGCATAAAAGCTTAGGGACTTTGTCTAGACCCTTACTCAAGACCCAGGACTGGCACCCAAAAAAAGAAAATAGAATGTTCTAACTGCAACGATAAAAGGATAGGACTGCAAATACCTCATCACAGAGCAAACCAGGAGTCTGGTGGTGAAAGTTGACATCTAACCTGACTTAGCCAGAGGTAAACCACTGCAACCCAGCACCACGGAGCCAGATGCTGCTGGCTCACTCAGCTCTGTCATCCAAGATACTCAGGGGCTGAAATCTGGTGGGTTTAAAACCCAGCCCTTGAAGGAAGTCTCCAAAACTCTGAACTGTGGCTCACAGTGGTAGAGCTCTAGTCTTGAGCAAAAGATCTTATAACAGTACCCCCAACATTCCAGTGCATTTCCTGTGGCTGACACCCAGCCCTCCCAAAAAGACCCATCCCTCTAAATCATTAGATGTGAATTTTGTGTGGTTTGTGATGTGTTTCTGAAAGAATGGTGATACCGATGAAAGCAGTCTCCTTCTAATGACTGCGTGTGGGTTACAGCTATGTGATGAGTCCTTCATGAGGTGTGTTCTGAGTCCTTTATGGGGTTCATTCTTTCATCTGATCCTTGTAAGAGCTCCACAAGTAAGATGATGGTGCAGATGAGAAATTTGAGGCTCACCAAAATTATGTATGTACTGAAATCTAGTGAGTTGTCTCCTGCAGACAATTGTTTATTTTTCTCAGTCGTGAACCTTGGACTCAGGGCCTAGGCACTGACCCTTCCCTGTTGGCTCATGGCTAATGCCCTACCACGTGGAGCCAAGGACCCTCTTGCAACAGAGAGTTAGATCTAGGCGTCTGTAGCTGAGGTCTGTCACCCTGCCTACTCAAGAAGCTGAGATCTGAGGATCTGGGTGCCAAACTATCCCAGACACAAAGCGTCCCATGAGAATATTATCTCCTATTCATCACTTAGAAACTTGAAGTGGAAGCTGGGCACCACTAACTCACGCCTGTCCTCTTAGATACTCAGGAGCCTGAGAGCTGAGGATCAGTGTCCAAAGCCAGCCTGGGCAGGAAATTCTTGAGATGGACTCTACTCTCCAGTGACCCAACAAAAACCTGAAGAAATGCTGTAGCTCAAGTGGTAGCACACTTGGCTTTAGCTGAAGAATTCAAGGACAGCGCCCAGGCCTAGACTTCAACTTCTCCAACATACAAGAAGAGAAAGAAAGAAACCTGAAGAGGAAGCATTAGACTGCTTTGCATGTATGAATCCCTGGGTTTGATTCCTCAGTACCGCATCACTAAAAAAAAGCCTGAATTGGCCCTGTGGCTCAAGTGGTAGAGTGCTATCCTTGTACAGGAGAATCTCAGGTACAGTGCTGAGGTCCTCAAGTTCCAGGACAAGTGTATGCACACACACACACACACACACACACACACACACACACACACACACACACACACACACAGAGGTATCAGAACTGAAGCTGTTACACCAAATTGTGGTAAAGCACTGAGCTTCGTTTTCTAAGCTTATGGTTAGCACCTAGGCCCTGTATTCAACCCCAAAAGCTAGCCATCCAGGGCTCAACTAGGAGGGGTCAAAGGTTTCAAAACCTGATGAGCTTCACCAGCCCTAGATGACAGGAAGCATTGTGATATTACCCATGTGCTTAGATTCAGTGAGCTTCTGATAACCTAAGGAGGCAACTTTGCCAATTAGGAATCTTTTAATTCGGTTCAGCTCTCTAGTTGTCTGCCAGAACGACCCTTGAATTAATTGTAGCAGTTTGTTTCAACACTGGGAAATAGTCTAACAAAGACAGGATAAGTACAAGGAACTTGGCCTGCCAGAGGAGGTGGCACAAATGAAGGCTTCTTGTCCAAACAGAGCACTGGGGAAAGAGATAGTTTTGGATACAAAGAGGTCGTTTTCTCCTGGCCTTCAGAGCCCGCCCACACTCATCCTCACTAATTGGCCCAGATGGAGTTTTTTATTACACAGCTGTACAGGAGTGAGGCCTTTTGTCTGCCTGCTCCAACAATGAGGCAGACTTCTTCCAGCAGCCTGAGGTTCGCAGAAACACTCAGGCTACACTGGGAACAATGAGGGGAGCCCCGGAATATGCACTGTCTTGAAAGCACTCTCTGTGCTATGAAAGCATTTTATTCAAAGCAAATTTCCTAGCTGAATGCCTTTCAACATAGGGACTCTGGATCTTCACAGATAGAAATACATGCATACATACATGGGTAGACATGGAGTTACTGTTTTTTGTTTTTGGCAAGTCTGGGGATTATACTATGAGCCTAGGCACTGTCCCTGAGCTCCTTTTGCTCAAAGGTAGTGCTATGCCCTTGAGCCACAGCCCCACTCATGTTTTTTTTTTTTTTTTTTTAATTCCTGTGATCCCTTAGAAATAAGATTGTCCTGGGCTTTCCTGTCAGGACTGAATTCAAATTGTCATTCTCTACCTCTCAGACTCCTGAAGAGCTAGAATTACAGGGAGGATCCACTAACACTCGGCTTTCTTTTTTTCTTGTTCTATTTTTCTCATGACAATCTGAAATCTTCACAGTGTCATTCTAATGGTTTGCATTTCCGAGTAAACTACTCAGGCCTGGAGTTGGAATGCCAGGACCGCCACCTACAAATGGAGGGAAATCTTGAGCAAATCATTCCTATCCATGGGAATGCTTAATGGAATTTATAAAAGTTACAATTAAATTGACAGTTCATGATTCTTTTATAGAGTACCACACAAAAATTATTGGATTATGTCTTCCATTCTAACTCCCTGGTTTGGTTCTGCTAATTAAAGAACACTGTCTTCTTTTACATTAATACTTTAGTAAGTATTCAACCATGATACTGCATTAAATGGAAACCTAATTTAGTAACTAACAATTCATAATATATATATAATTTAATATCCTCACATTGTCTCTCTCATATATGTAGCAAACTACGCATCTATCTATCTATCTATCTGTCTATCTTTCTATCTATCTATCTATCTATTTATCTATCTATCTATCTATCTATCTATCTATCTATCTATCTATCTATCTATCTATCTATATCTATCTATCTCTCTATGTCTATATCTATGCCTATATCTAACAATCTATTTATATATATATATATATATATATATATATATATATATATATATCCCACTACTATGGCTTAATCTCAGGTCCTCAGAACTGGCTGGCAGCTCAATTTGCCAAAGGCTTTTGTTCTACAATTGACCCATTCATAAATTATGGATTGTGACCTCTGAGTTCAAATCCCAGCATTGCCAAAAGTTTATATGTGCAGTAAGAAGCCAATTTTGACATATTTTTTTCCTTCTCTGTAAAAGTCCTGTGTCTCAGTATGATGTATAATCCATATGCAAATATATTCATGTGATAACATATAATAAATGAAAAAAAGTTATATATGTAATAATGCTAAATAAAATAAACAATGAAAAAAGAAGGGTAATAAATGTCATATGGAGTAAACCCACGTATGTAAAAAGATCTCATATATGAATATTATTTTTCCAGTGATAGGGCTTGAATTCAGGCCCTTGAAACTGGTCTGAAATTCTTGTCTTCAAAGACGGTGATCTTCCCCTCCCCTACAGTGCCACAGAGTTCCCCAGACCCTGAGTTCAAATCCCAGCCCTCCAGAAAAATGGTGCAAATTCCAAGCCAGGGCCTTAATTTTTTTGGCCAGGCCCGGGCCATGAACTCAGCTTGTGGCAACTCTGCCTCAGCCTTGATCACTCTAGGCTGGGGTGCAGCCTCTGGACCCACAACACATCCTGAGGTCCTAGGACCTGAGTTCAAATCTTTGGAGTGGCAAAAAAAGGTGAAGTGTTGGGAAGGTGGATCAGTAGTAGAGCGCTTGCCTTGCATGCATAATGTCCTGAGTTCAATTCTTCAGCACCACATAAGCAGAAAAAAACCGGAAGTGTTGCTATGGCTCAAGTGGTAGAATGATAGCCTTGAGCTGAAGAGTTGAGGGACAGTGCACAGACTCAGACAAAATAAGAGGGTGAAGGAAGGAGAAGGATAAAACTGGGGAGTTCCAGAAAGTGGTTTTACATAGTTTTTTCCTTTGAATTGTGACCATCTTGTGTCTAAATGACAGGGCCTGGAAAGTGTACGTGACCTTGCACTGCTGAAGTTTGATGGGCTATCAGGGAAACCATAGCCCAAACCAGCAAACTAGGTCCGGGTTCAAATCCCCACCACCTACGAATGTCAGGAGATCCTAAAAAATGCATTCCAATAGACAGCCATATGAATGGAATGTTGTAAAAGTAACAATTACATTAGTACTTAGTGTATGGTTATATTATAAAATTATACACAGTAATCATAGTACATTGCCTAATTTTCAATTAATACTTTATTATAAATTCAAACATGGTACCTAAATAAAGGATGAAATAATTTAATTATTGATAATTGGTAGTAAAATAGTATATATAACTTAATAATATACAGACACCTCTCTCTTGTTTTATATGTGTATATATATATATATATGTATATATATAAAACAAACCATATCTATTTCTACACTTGTCACTACTGGGGCTCAGTGGTAGAGTGTTTGCCTATTATGTATGAAGCTCTGGGTTCATTTCCACACTATCATATGCAGAGAAAAAGCCAAAAGTGGTGCTGTCACTGAAGCACCAAAAACAAGTTAGAATGTTATGACTGCAACTATAGAATGACAGGGCTTCAAATACCTCATGACAGAGCAAGCCAGGAGTCTGAAGCTGATGGCTGACATCTAACCTGACTTAGCCAGAGGTCAACAGCTGCAAACCAACTACATGGAACCAGACGCTCCTGGCTCACCCCTACCTGCTCAGGGATGAGTTCTGAAACTGGTGGTTTGGATACTCAGCCCTGGCAAGAAATCTGCGAGACTGTGAGCTGAGGCTCAAAGTGGTAGAGTTCTAGCCTTGAGGAAAAAGTCTTAGGAGAGTATCCACAACCTATGAGTGCAATCCCCAAGGCTGAGGACCTTCCCCTCCATTAACCACCCCTTTAAACCATTAGATGTGAACATTTGTGGTTTGTGACGTTTTTCTGAAAGAATGGTGATACTGATGAAAGCACTAATGACAGCTTGTGGGATAGAGCTATGTGATGAGTCCCTCCTGGTGTGCGGGTTGCTATGGTGTTATGTGCTGAGTCCTTCATGGGGTGTATTCTTTCATCTGGTCCTTGTTAGAGCTCCACAAGTAAGACGATTGTGCAGATGAAAAAGTTGAGGCTCAGATATGTCCCCAAGGCAGGGCCAAATTTATGTATGTACTGAACTCTAGTGACTTGTCTCCTGCTGACAATTGGTTTGGTTTCATTTCCTCCATCATGAACCTTCAACCCAGAGCCTCGACGCTTGACTTTCCTCTTGGGCTCATGGCTTGTACTCTACCACGCGGAGCCAAAGACCCCCTTGCAGAAAGTGTCACAGCTTAGGTGTTTTTAGCTGAGGTCTATCATCCTGCCTGCTCAGGAAGCTGAGGATTTGGGTTCCAAACTATCCCAGAAACAAAAAGGCCCATGAGACTATTATCTCCTATTCACCACTTAGAAACTTAAAGTGGAAGCTGGGCACCAGTGAGTCGCACCTCTCATTCTAGCTATTCAGGAGCCTGAGAGCTGAGTATCATGGTCCAAAGCCAGCCTCGGCAGGAGATTCCTTGAGATGATTATCTCCAAAGAAACACCAGAAAGCCTGAAGGGGCACTGTAGCTCAAGTGGTAGAGTGCTAGACTTGAGCTGAATTGCTCAGAGACAGCACCCAGGCCCAGGCTTCAACTCCTCCAACTTACAAGAAAAGAAATCAAGAAACCTGAAGTCGAGTGCTGGGAATGTGTCTTAGGGGTAGAGTGCTTTGCATGTATGAAACCCTGGGTTTGAATCCTCAGTACCACATACCTAGAAAAAAAGCCTGAATTGGCTGTGTGGCTCAAGTGGTAGAGTGCTGTCCTTGTGCAGGAGAAACTAAGGTACAGTGCTCAGGTCCTGAATAAAAGCTCCAGGGCTGGTGTATGCACACGCACACACGCACGCACACGCGTGCACACACACACACACACACACACACACACACACACACACACACACACAATGATACAAGAAATGAAGCAATGACGCCCAATAGTAAAGCAAAGAGTTTCTCCTCTGAGCTCAAGGTCAGCACCCTGGCCCTGTGTTTAACCCGAAATCTACCTACCCAGGGCCCAACTCGGAGAGGGCAAAGGTTTCAATACATGATGAGCTTCACCAGCCCTAGATGACAGGAAGCATTGTGATTTTGCACAAGTGCTTAGATTTAACAAGCTCCTGGAAACCTAGGGAGGCACCTTTGCCAATTAGGAAACTTATTAGGTTCAGCTCCCTAGTTGTCTGCCAGAAGGACTCTTGAATTAATTGTAGTAGTTTTTTTCAACACTGGAACATAGTCTAACAAAGACAGAAAGAGTGCAGCAAACTTGGCCTGCCATGGGAAATGGCACAAATGAAGGCTTCTTGTCAAAACAGAGCACTGGGGAGAGAGATAGCTTGGGTACAAAGAGGCCTTTTTCTCCTGGCCTTCAGAGCCTGCCCACACTCATCCTCACTAATTGCCCCACATGAATTGTTTGTTACACAGCTGTACAGGATTGAGGCTTTTTTTTTGCCTGTTCCAACAATGAGGCAGACTTCCCCCAACAGCCTGGGGTGTGCAGAAACCCTCAGGATACACTGCAAACAGTGAAGGGATCACTCTCTGTGCTATGAAATCATTCTATTCAAAGCAAATTTCCTATTGGGGTGCCTTTCTTCATAGCGACTCTGGATGTTCACCGATAGAAATACATGCATACATACACAGACACACAGACTTAATGGCTCATTTTTTGTGTGGCCGCTCCTGAGGCTTGAACTGTGAGCCTAAACATTGTCCCTGAGGTCCTTTTGCTGAAGGAAGCACATTATTGTGTCTTAAACCATGGTTACCCTAGGCTGGGGTGCAGCATTTACACCCACAGATGATCCAGGGATCCTAGGACCCGAGTTCAACTCCTAGCACTGGCAAAATTCCATCAAAGCAAAAAAATGGAGGAGGAAAAAACCAGGAAGTTTTACACAACCATTTTACCTTTGTTTCCTTTGCACTGTGACCATCCTAGGTCTCAATGACTCAGCTTGAAAATTGTACATGACCTTGCATGGCCGAAGGCTGCGTGCTGTCAGTGAAGCTTGAGCCCAATCCAGACACCTAGGCCCTGAGTTTGATCCTGAGACTGCCACCTACACATGGCTGAAGATGCTAGGAAACTCATTCCTATCTATTCCTATCTATAGGAAGACTAATAGAATGTTTGGCATGTACTAATTGAATTACTAATTAACTAGTCAATCTAGTATAAGATTGTACACAATCAATATAGGTCATTGATTAATTGAATTAATACTTTATTAAGTCTTCTACCGTGATTAATTAATGGACGCATAATTTTAGACCAAATAATTGGTAGCAATAGAATATATAAGAATAAGATATAGACATCACTTTACATATAGAGTTATGCAATAGAATCTACACAAATGTCTATCTGTCTCTGTATACATTTATTTATCGATGCATATACATATGTAAATACACACACACACTGCAATCTACACATCTATCTGTTTATATATTGGCCACTCCTAGGGTTTGATCTCAGGTCCTCAAATTTGCCTGCCAACGTCACTTGCATCATACTAGTGTGCTAACATTGACCCATTTATGAAGTGGGTCTTGTTCAAATCACAGAAATGCCAAAAACTTAATTCTGGTGGAAGAAGCTAATTGTCCCACTTGTTTTCCTTATAGGCAAAGTCCTGGGTCTCAGGAATGATGGATAATACATAGGCAAATCTATGTTCTATGTAATAGGATGTAAAAAATATTATATGTGTAATCATACTCACTAAAATACATAAGAAATAAGTAAAATACAAAATAAAATCAATAACTACATGAACCGCAATATGCAGTAAACCTGTAAATATAAATCATGTATTTAAAATATATACAAATATTATTGTTTTCAAGTGCTAGGACTTGAATTCAGGTCCTGGGAACAGGCCTGACTTTCTTGTCTTCCAGCATAGTAAGCTTCCCCTTCCCCCACAAAGCTGCAGATTTCCCAGACCCTGAGTTCAAATCCCATGCCTGGCAGAAAAAAATGGCGTCAATTCCAAGCCACGGGGCCTCATAATTTTTCAAATATTTTAATGTACTTATTTATTGATTTTTATTTTGTCAAGCAT
This sequence comes from Dipodomys spectabilis, assembly GCF_019054845.1. Lineage (NCBI taxonomy): Eukaryota > Metazoa > Chordata > Mammalia > Rodentia > Heteromyidae > Dipodomys > Dipodomys spectabilis. The sequence goes on along the minus strand of NW_024871356.1, from coordinate 1,319,277 downwards.
AGAGCTTGAACTCAGATAATGGCAACTCTGTCTCAGCTTTGATCACTCCAGGCTGGATTGAAGCCACTGGACTCACAGCCAAACCTGGGTTCCTGGGCCTCAAAGACTGACAGGAATAAAAATAAATAAAACGACACAGATAAAGTTTGCCTTATTTGCAATAACTAGTATATGTCTGAGTCAAGCAGAAAAGTTCAGATAAGTTGATGTTAGGGAAATGAACCCAAAGATAAGTATTCAAAAGGTTTTTTATTTCATTCAATTGTTTCTAACATGTTTATAAGATGATTTCTATGTTGCTTTATATGTCCCTTCCCCATGGTATAACCCGTGCTTTCACTGTATTTGATGGTGGTATAATTTGTGGAGGGGAAGGGAAAAATCAAATCGTTTAAATAGGGATACAGGTGGACCTATTGCAACAATGAGATGTACAAGTCATTATGTCGAAAAACGAACTTTACAACATTGGTGGGGAGGAGGATCTGGTAGGAGGGGCAGGGAGGGTATGGAAAGGGATGGGAAGGGGAAACATAGGAGGAGGCAACAATGTTTGACAAGAAATGTACTCATTATCTTGCCCCTGTAATTGTAACCCCTCTGTATGGTATTTTTACAGAAAAAAAAAAACAAAAATAAAAACAAAAAACAAATCGGCAACTTTCAGATGGCTGCCTGTTTTACATTTGTTTTATTTGCAAGGTGACCATACTGGGTCTGAATGACATGGCTGAAAAGTGTTTCTAACCTGGCATTGGTGAAGGCTGGCAGGCTACCAAGAAAGCCCTAGGCCAACACAGCCACATAAGCCCTGTGTTCGAAGCCCGGTCCTAACCCCTACCAATGCAGGGAGATCCTAAGAGCCTGGTTCCTATGCATAGGAATACCGATGGAAGGTTATGAATGTCAAGGTTGTATTAGTTGTTCCTGAATGATACTACTATAAAACTAAACAGAGTGATTTTAGGAGGCCAATGGATTTTAATGGATATTTTTTGACACATTAAAAGAATACTATTAATTACATGGATGCAATAGTTTCAAGACTGTAGTTGATTTAATTAATATTTCATTAAGGATGAAAATGAAAATATTAATTACATGGAGGCATAATAAATACCCAAGAATTGCTAGGAATGTAGTTCATATAACTGAAGAATGTATAGACATCTCTGGCACTCTTTAAAGATCTATATTTATTTGTGTAGTACCATCTGCATGTCAATTTCTTCTTATTTTGTCAACCCCAGGGGCTCGATCTCAGGTGCTGGGAACTTCTTGTAAGCTCTATATGCCACAGGCTGGTGTGCTGCAACTCACCCATTCATGAATTGGGCCTTGCAGGCTATGAGTTCAGATGCCAGCACTCACAAAAATTGAATGGTGGAGTAAGAAGCCTAAGGTGACACATGTTTTCCTTTTCTGTGAAATTCCTGGGTGTTAGGTATGAAGTTTCATACATAGGCAAAACTATATCCTATGTAATACATGTAGTAAATGTTTCATGTGTAATGAGTCAATAAAATAAATGGTAAATAAATGAATAAAACAAAAAATAAAATGAATAACTACACTAAGTGCAATATGGAGTCAACATACAGGGCTCGATCTCAGGGCCTGGGAACTGCCTGCAGCTGAATTGGCTAGAGGCTCCTGTGCTGGCAGTCACCCATTCATGAACTGAGCCTCTAGGCCCTGAGTTTAGATTCCAGCACTGACAAAAATGTAATCATGGAGTGAGAAGCGGAGTGAGACAGGTTTTCCTATTCTTTGAAAGTGTTCGGTGACAGGTAGGATGTGTAAATTTTTTGCAAATCTATATGCTATGAAATAGGATGTCACAAATGTAAGAAATGACATAGGTGGAAGAAAAACAGATTGAATTAGTAGTGAATCATTCTGGGATAAAATTAGACACAATAATTATAGGACTTGGATTAAGTTTAATTAATATTTTATTGAGCATTAAGAGAGTAAAAATTATATGGAGACATAATTAAATACTTAATAATTCGTAGTAACACACGATGCATAATTTAATTTGTCTCATTTATGAAATATGTAATTATATGTATGGATGTATGTACATATATGATAAATAATTACAGGATATTGAGTAATTATTAATTAATGCTTTATTAATTGTTCAACTGGGACACATCATTAAATGGAGACATAATTTAAAACCTAATAATTGGTAGTAATATTATCTATAATTCAGTAATATACAGACATCTCTCCTTTTGTGTATATAATACGTATATACAGGAAGCTCTATCTATTTATACCTCGCTCACTCCTGGGGCTTGATGGTTGAGTGCTCACCTAGTAAGCAAGAAGCCCTGGGTTGCATTTCTCAATGCCACATAAACAGAAAATCCAGAAGTTCTGCTGTTTTTCAATCAATTGAATGCTAGCCTGGAGCACCAACACTTAGGGACATTTTCTAAGCCCTTACTCAAGCCCCAGGACTGCCGCCAAAAAAAGGTATAATGTTCTACCTGCAATGATATAAGGACAGGACTTCAAATACATCATCACAGAGCAAGCTATGAGTCTGGCGCTGATAGCTGCCACCTATCCTGACTTAGCCATATGTATACCGCTGCAACCCAGCTGCACGGAACCAGATGCTGATGGCTGGCTTAACCCCATCATCCTAGCTGTTTGGCGGCTTTAAAATCCAGCCGTGGCAGGAAGTCTGTGACACTCTTTAAAATGTGGCTCCTAGTGGCAGAGCTCTAACCCTGAGCAAATGTTATTAGAACAGTATGCACATGCTTTGAGTTCAAGCCTCATGGGTAACCCCCCTCACAAAAAACACCCCTCTAAACCATTAGATGTGATCTTGTGTGGTTGGTGAAATGTTCCTCAATGAAGGGTGATACTGATGAAACCACCCTAATTCTAATGACAATTTGTGGAATAGCGCTATGTGTTGAGCCCTTCATAGGGTGTTCTGTGCTGAGTCTTGCACAGGGTGCTATGTGCTGAGACCTTTACAGGGTGCTGTGTGCTGAGTCATGCAAAGAGTGTCATGTGCTGTGTCTTTCACAGGGTTCATTCATTCATCTGGTCCTTGTAAGAGCTCCACAACTGAGATGATTTTGCAGACAAAAAATGTGATATATATATAGAATTCCGTATTATACACACACACACACACACACACACACACACACACACACACACACACACACATATATATATATATATATTATGGAATTCTATGCCTCCATAAGAAAAAATGACATTGCCACATTTGTTAGAAAATGGAAAGACTTGGAAAAAATTATATTAATTGAAGTAAGACAGGCTCAAAGAAACATAGGTCCCATGGTTTTCCTTATTTGCAATAACTAGTATAGGCCTGAGACAAGCAGAAAATGTCAGATATGTTGCTCTTAGGTTAAATGAACCACACCGTAAGGATTCAAATACTTTTTCTTTCATGGATAGCCCTCAACCACGTGGAGCCAAGGGCCCCCTTGCAGCAGAGTGCCACAGCCTAGGGGTCTATAGCTGAGATCTGTCATCCTGCCATCTCAGGAAGTTGAGATCTGAGGATCTGGGTTCCAAAATATCTCAGACACAAAAGGTCCCATGAGACTATTATCTGCAATTGACCACTAAGAAACCTGAAGTGGAAGTTTGGTGCTTGTGGCTCATGCCTGTCATACTAGCTACTCAGCAGGATGAGATCTGAGGATCATGGTTCAAAGCTAGTCTGGGGCAGGAAAGTCCTTGAAACACTGAACTCCAATGAACCACAAGGAAATCTGATGTGGTGCTGTGGCTCAAGTGGTAGAGCACTAGACTTGAGCTGAGGCACTCAAGGACAGCACCCAGGTCCAGACTTTAACTGCTACAACAGAAAACAACAACAAAAAGAAAAAGACAGAAACTAACAAACCTGAAGTAGAGGGCTGGGAATGGGCCTTAGGGGTTGAGTGCTTTGCATATATGAAACCCTGGGCATGGTTTCTCAAGACCACATCACTAGAAAAAAGCCTGAAGTGTCTCTGTGGCTCAAGTAGGAGAGAGATATCCTTGTACAAGAGAAACTAGGTACACTGCTTAGGTCCAATGTTCAATCTCCAGGACTGGTGTATGCATGCATGCACACGGACACACACACACACACACACACACACACAGATTAGAAGTGAAGCTGTGACACCAAATGGTAGAGCACTGGGCTTCTGCACTGTGCTCATGTTCAGCACCCAGGCCCTGTGTTCAACCCCAAAACCTACCCACCCAGGGCAAAACTAGGAGAGGTCAAATGTTTCAAAACATGATGAGCTTCACCAACCTTAGATGACAGGAAGCTTTGTGATATCTGACATGTGCTTGGATTTCCCAAGGTTCCAGAAACCTTGGAGAGGCATCATAGGCCCATCATCGACGGCAATTAAACATGTCATTAGGTTCAGTGCCCTAGTTGTCTGCCAGAAGGACTATAGTCTATAGTCTCACAAAGGCAAGATAAGTGCAGGGAACTTGGCCTGCCAAGGCTGGTGGCATAAATGAAGGCTTCTTGTCAAAACAGAGCACTGGTGAGAGAGATAGCTTGGGGTACAAAGAAGCCTTTTTCTCCTGACCTTCAGCGCCTACCCACACTCATCCTCACTAGTTGGCCCAGATGGAGTTGTTTGTTTCACCGCTGTACAGGGGCGAGGCCTTTTGTCTGCCTGTCCAGACAATTAGAGACTTCTTCCAACAGGCATGGGATGCAGAGAAACCATCAGGGTACACTGGGAACAGTGAGGGGAGCCCCCGAACATGCAATGTCTAGAAAGCCCTTTCTGTGCCATGAAATCATTGTATTGAAAACAAATTTCCTAGTTCAGTGCCATTCATCATAGCTACTCTGGAGATTCACCTATAGGGATACATCCATCCATGTACAATACATGGAGCTACACCGTCTTTTTTTTTTGGTGGGCGGCAGTTCCTGGGGTTGGACATTAACCCTAGCTGTTGTCCCTGAACTCCTTTTGCTCAGAGGTAGCACATTAAAATTGAGTCACAGCCCCATTTCTGGGTTTTTCTCTGAGCTCATAGATGTAATATTGTCAACTTTCCTACACTGGCTGGATTCAAAATAAGATTCTATACATCTTAGCCTTCTGAGGAGCTGGGATTACAGTCAGCAGCCACTGGCACCTGCCTTTCTTTTCTTCTTCATTTTTACTCTGTACATCTGACTTCTTAACAGGGTCATTCCAATGGTTTGAATTTATAAGTAAACTACCCAATGTCCTTTATAGCTGCTTTCTCTGAGAAGGATTTTCTCTCCTTATCTTCCCCTCTGGCCACAGGTTTGAAGCCAAAAATGAGAAATGAGTGTCCCAGGATTTTGGAGCAAATGTCCACAGGACATGCCAGTTCGGTCACTGAGCATTGAGCTGCAGTGAATTTACTGTCTCAGGACGAAAGGACTGAAACCTTGAGCGAATTTCAGACTGTCTGCATTGCTCCTTTTGTGTATAAAATGACCTAATAATTATGAATGTTTTGTCTACACCCTTAAGTATCTAGAACACACTAGAAGCATCTTCTTGTTTCTGTTTTTCTCTAGTTCCTCTCAAGATTTAGACTAAAGGTTTTGTGGAGTGGCATGTCAGCGAATCCCTAAGGAAAGGTGCTTAAATCCTCCTCAGGAGATAACCATTCAAAGCCAGCCTGAGCAGGAAAGTATGTGAGCCTCTTATCTCCAATAAACCACCAGAAAACCAGAAGTGGAGCAGTGGCCCAGAGGGTAGAGCTCCAGCTTTGAGAGAGAAAGCCAAGCAGGAGATACTGTCCAGAGCAGGCAGGAAAGCCTGGGAGGCGCTTATGTCCAATTATCAACCAGATGGCTGGACGTGGAACTCTGGCGGTGGTAGAGCCTCAGCCTTGAGCAAAACAGCTCATTGCATTGGGCCCTGTGTTTAAACCCTGGGATGCCAACAAAAAAATCAAAAAGAGAAGGTCAAGTTTTGTATCAATGTCCTCCTACCAACTTATGTTTGTATATTACTTCCCTGAGTGAAAACAGACCATAGGCAATGCTTCTGCTTTTACTTACTGATTTGTTTTTCAGATATGCTTGTTGGGCATACTACACCATTCTCTTCATTTCAAGCCCAACGCTTTTCTCTTCCAGGGCTCCACACCTGCATCCTTATATGATGCACACTTAAGCTCTCAGCAGCCTTTATTTACATTTTATTATGAAGCCAACGCAGGAACAGTCACAAATCAGGCAGGGGAAGAGAAGATCAGGATTCACATTTATAACAGGTATTCAGAAAAATTAACTTGGGGATGAAAAATGGCAGGGTACTTATGTAAAAACTACCATTAAGAAAAAGATGAGGGGGCTGGGAATGTGGATTAGTGAGAGAGTGTTTGCCTAGCATGCAAGAAGCCCTGGGTTTGATTCCTCAGTAGCACATACACAGAAAAACCCAGAATTGGTGCTGTGACTCAAGTTGCAGAATGCTAGAGACAGTGCCTAGGCCTTGAGTTCGGCCCAAGAACTGCCAAAGAGATACCAGGTAGGTAGGTAGGTAGGTAGGTAGATAGATAGATAGATAGATAGATAGATAGATAGATAGATAGATAGATAGATAGATAGATAGATAGATAGATAGATTGATAGATAGACTGACAGACAGACAAGCAGACAGACAGACAGACAGACAGACAGACAGACAGATAGACAGATAGATAGATAGATAGATAGATAGATAGATAGATAGATAGATAGATAGACAGACAGACAGACAGACAGACAGACAGACAGACAGACAGACAGACAGACAGACAGACAGACAGACAGACAGATAGATAGATAGATAGATAGATAGATAGATAGATAGATAGATAGATAGATAGATAGATAGATAGATAGATAGATAGATAGAAAGAAAGATAGATATATAGACAGATAGATAGATAGATAGACAGACAGACAGACAGACAGACAGACAGACAGACAGACAGACAGACAGGCAGGCAGACAGACAGACAGACAGACACATAGATACATAGATACATAGATACATAGATAGATACATAGATAGATACATAGATAGATACATAGATAGATACATAGATAGACAGATAGATAGACAGACAGATAGACAGACAGATAGACAGACAGATAGACAGACAGATAGACAGATAGATAGACAGATAGATAGACAGATAGATAGACAGATAGACAGACAGATAGACAGACAGATAGATAGATAGATAGATAGATAGATAGATAGATAGATAGATAGATAGATAGATAGATAGATAGATAGATAGATAGATAGATAGATAGATAGATAGAAATATGATAGGTGAGTCTGGTCTTGGATGTCAGTAGGAAAGAAGGGAACACTTCCCAACCATGAGGCCTTCTGCAGTGTGCCAGGACACCAGCATCACCTTCACATAACCACAGAACAGGAAGACTGTCTCTCTCCCACTTCTAAGGCAGAGGAGGGCCCCAGAGTCAAGAGGGCAGAGCCAGGTTCTAACTCAGGTGCTTGGAGGCAGAAGAGAAAGGGCCCTGTCTCTCCTTGGACTGGGGATTTACTTTAATGATGTGGAGAATGAAGGAAGAAGAATGGACTGGCAAAGGTAGAAGAAGGGCCTTCAAATCTGACAGATGGAGAGTAAAAAACCCACTCCCTAAGACCAGAGAGCAGGGCTTTTCTACTCTATTCCTCCCCTCTCCCTCACTAAACTGGCTCTCTATTGGTAACTTAAAGATAGCCTGAGGCTCTCTTCACCTGAGGGAGGAAGGTTAGTCATTTTTTGAGGAAGCTGAGAAAAGCCTGATCCTCTAACAAATGTTTCAGGTTTGCCCCCATTGCTGGCTGTGCCTGGAACGAATGAAGTGGTTTTGCAGCTCACTTCCCTGTTGAGTGTGTACATTCTGCCTCCTAATCCTGCAGGCCTAGGTCTCTGCACCTAGCCTGTTTTCTTGAAACTGTTTCCAGTCCTTCAAATACAGAGTTACATTGGAGTTCTTCCTGCTAACTGGGCTAGGTCTTGGATCCTGAGAACTTCATTTATACCCAGGATGGGTCAATGATATTTCTTTCCCCTGCTTCTATAGCTTGAGAACTCTAAGAACATTTAGAGTGCAAGTAACTTCTCATCAGCAAGGGAAACCCAGGAATTCTTGAACATGTGACCTTTTGGAAGCCCACTGGAAGACACAAGATGATTATAATCCACGTGAGTGGCTGGGCAGATGGATCTGCTACACTTGAACATTGAACTCAGCCTGCTTTCCTAGTCCATGTCCTTCTTTGGTGCTTGTCCTGTTAGCTCCTAGAAATAGATTGATCAAACCCAAAGGGAGTTGCTGGCTTTTTCCTTCTTTTTCTGTCCTTTGCTTTTAATTTTTTCAGGTCTTTGGGCTTGAATTGTGGATCTAGGCTCTTTGCCTGGGCTCCTTTGGCTCAAGGCTAGCACTCTGCCACATGAGTCCCTTTCTGCTTTGTCTGTGGTGAAGTGGAAGTCAGAGCCTCATAGACATTCCTGCCCTGGCTGTCTTCACCCTGTGATCCTCAGACCTCAGACTCCTAAGCAAGGGTGACAAGCATGAGCTTATGTTGCTCTGCTAAGTTCAGAACTGTAATGACATTGAAAATACAAGCCAACTGCTCACCATAAAGGGCTTGGGGAGCATATTAACCCTTTCAACATTTGACCTTTCAGAACCCTGTAGCACACAAGGTTATAATCCTAGAGACAGATAGCTTGAGCATATAGATCTTCAATACTTGAACATTGAGCTCTCATTCCAATTCTGGTGTACACCAGCATTCATTTTCCAGAAAATGTTTTCATAATTAACAAATAGGAAAAGTAATTTGATTAACCCTCACATTTTTTCCAGGTATGTATCTCGAACTCTATCCCTAACTCTATTCCTAACACTATCCCTAAGCCCTTTAGCTCAAGGTGAACACTCTACCACTTGAGTCACAGCTCCACATGGGGTCTTTTGGTGGTTCATTGGAGGTAAGAGTCGAACAGGCTTTCCTTGCCTAGGCTGTCTTTGAACTGTGGTCTTGAGGTCTCAGCCTCCTGATTAGCTAGGGTTGTAGGTGTGAGGCACCGGCATCTGGCCTCTTGTTTTTGCCAGTTCTGGGGCTTGAACGTAGGTCCGGGGTACTGTCTCTGAGCTTCTTTTTCTCAAGAATAGCACTCTACCACTTGAGCCATTCCACAGCTTCTGGCTTTTTCTGAGTATGTGGCACTGAGGATTTAAACCCTGGCATTCATGCATGCTGAGCAAGCTCTCTACCTATAAGCCACATTCCCAGCTTCACTCTTACTATTTTATCCCTCAACTTGCCTATCCTCAAGAAAAAGCCTCTGAGTATAAATCATTTAAAGAAATCCCTGTGGGAAGTTGTCCAAAGATGAATAAGACAAAGCTCATACTTGAGACAGACTCTAAACATGTGATGACTGTGACAAATGCCTCCATTTAATTATGTCTCATGTTTCAACACTTAATAAGGTATTAATGAAAAATGACTCAATGTCCTAAATTATTGTATATAATTTTATAATAGATGTACAAAATGTAATAAATATGTATGTAATAATACTAAATACATTAAACAATGAATAAATAAATAAAATAAATAAAAAACAATGACAATAATCGTAATATGTAATAAACATACATATGTAAGTATATATCATAAATATTTTTCAATTGCAGGGCCTTACTGCAGGCCTTGGGAACTCTAGCCTGAATTTGTTTTCCTCAAGGACAGTAAATTTTGCCTTTACCCATGGTGCAAAAGCGTTACCTGGAATGTGAGATCAAATTCCAGCAATAGCAGAAATACTGGCCCCATTTCCAAGACAGAGACAATTTTTTTAATGAAAGCAGTTATGTTTATTCAGTTCAATACTGAACATTTCAAAAAAAATAGCAGTGTAGAATTTTGTATAGCTACTCAGACATCTTTCCTTTACCCCTAAAGTGCTTCTCTGAGCACTACATTGTTTATTTTTTGTATGATGTTTATTGTAAAAATGATGTACAGAGGGTTACAGTTATATGAGCAAAATAATGAGTACATTTCCTATTGAGCATTGTTGCCTCTTCCATTGTTTTCCCCCTACTATCCCTTCCCTCCCATCTCCAAAACTACCTCCCCCTGCCAAGATCAGTGACTTAATTTTTTAATTTTGGCTTGGCACGTGGTTTGAACTAAAGTAGTGGTGACTCTGCACCTTCCCTCACATTGGTATGGACTTACCAAGAACCTGAGTTCAAATCCCAGGATAGGAAATAAAAATAGCAGAAATTCCAAATCAGGTAGCTGTATTTTTTTAATTTAGTTAAATAATTTATTTATTTGTTTGTTTGTTCTTTTTTGCCAACCAGTGGTCTTGAACTCAGATCATGGCAACACTGCCTAAGCTTTGATATCCCTAGGCTGGGCTGCAGCCTCTGGACCCATAACCAATCCTGGGATCCCAAGCCAAGAGGGCTTGCAGGAAGAAAAAAAACTGGAACAGCACCAAAAGTAGTGAGCTGCAGAGGTTTGGAGGGGTTTATAATTTTTTTTCTTTGCAGGGTGCTCCTACTGGTTCTGAATGACACAGCTGCAAAGTGGACCTGACCTGCCATTGCTGAAGGCTGGCGGGCTATCAGGGAAGCCATAGGCCCATCTGTCAACATAAGCCCCAGGTTCAAATCCCTGTCCTGACACCTACCAGTGGTGGAGATCCCAAGAGACTCATTCCTACGCATAGGATACTGATTGAAAGAGTAGTTTGTGTATTGGTTTAGTCTAAAATTGGATGCAAGAATCCTAGGATGCTGATTGATCTTAATTAATAGTTTATTAAGCATGAAAAGAATAATATTCCTTCAATGGAAGTATAATAAACACCTAAGAGTTGGTAGGAAAGTAGTAGATGTCATTTAATAATACATAGTCGGCTCTGACACTTTTTACCATGTATCACTGTTTTGGCCAAACCTGGGGCTCAATCTCAGCACCTGGGAACCACCTGACAGCTTCATTGGCTAGATGCTGCCAGGCTCACACTCACCCATTCATGAATTGGGCCTGCTAGGCCCTGAGTTCATATCCTAGCACTGTGAAAATTGAATCTTGAATTAAGAAGCCGAGTGTGACACATGTTTTCTTTTTCTGGGAGAGCCCTACGTTTCAGGCATGATGGAGAACACATCTAAAAATCTAGATGCTATGTGATAGGATATAAACAATATAATAAATGGTATAGGTGTCATCAGAGTCAATAACATAAATGGTAAATAAATGAATAAAACAAGAAATAAAATGAATAATCACACTAAACACGATATCGACTGAACATCCGTATGGAATTATAAGTGCTATCTTTAAAATGTATATAAGTATTTGTTTTCCAGGCCTGAGGCTTGAATTCAGCCACCATACTAAGATGGTATGGAGGGAGATCCCGAGATATTAGTTTATGGACCTAGGAAGAGCTATGGAATGTGATTGATGTCATCTTTGAATCAGTAGTTTATGCGTGATGGGAGTAGGAAATGATAGGCAAGAATCATGGGGTATTGCTTATTTGCAATGAAGAGTTGATGAAGCATGACAATAATCATCAGTTGTGAAACGGAGGCATCAGGAAAGATCCAAAAATCGGTAGTCACACAGTAGATTCAATTCCATCACAGGTGGCCATCTCTCCTACTCTCTCTCTATATATGTACTTATTTGCATACTATCTTCAGCTTATGAATGGATGACTGCTGTACCCCCTCTCCCTCCCCCCACCTGGGGGTTCAATCTCAGGTCCAGGAACAGCCTAGCTCCTTAGTGGCTCACATGCTGGTGTGCTCATGTGGACCCATTCACCTCTTGGGCCTGCTAGGCCCTGAGTTCAGACCTCAACACTGCCAAAAGAATCATCCTGATATCAGAAGCCAATCGTTGCACATGTTTTCCTTTCCTGTGCAAGTTCGGGTCTCAGCTAAGATGGAGAATGCATGGGTTAATCTGTGGCCATGGGAACTGGTAGTCATCCATGTCAGCGCAATTATACCTGTCATCATGTACTCAAGAAAATACGCACTACATCCATGAATAGCATACAAAATAGAGAGAATAACTACACTAAATGATCGATGCAGTCCACACACAGATGTGAATATACATCCCATGTTTCAATGATGCATTGATGTCTATTGTGGCCTCCCTGGGGCTTGATCTCAGTTTCTGGGAACCGCCCAGCTCCTTCATGGCTCACAGGCTGGAGTGCGCACGTGGACCCATTGGCCAGTTGGGCCTCCTAGGCCTCAAGTTCAAATCCCAGCACTGCCAAGAATTCACCCTGATGTGAGAAGCCAGTCTTTGCACCATTTTTTTCTGTGCTGTGCATGTTCTGGGTCTCAGCTAAGATGGAGAATGCATAGGCAACTCTGTAATTATGTGAATAGATTGTCATCCAGGTCAACACAGTTATTTTTTTTTCTTTTTTTTTCTCTCTTTTTTTTTTTTGAGGGTGGGAGTGTTCCAGTCGTGGGCCTTAACTCTGGTCCTGAGCACTGTCCCTTGAGCTTATTTAGCTCAAGTCAAGTTAGCACTCTAGTACTTGAGCCACAGCACCACTTCCAGCTTTTTCTTCATATGAGGTGCTGAGGATTCGAACCCAGGGCCTCATGCATGCAAGGCAAGCGATCGACCACTGAGCCAACTTCCCAGCCCAACACAGTTATATTTGTCATTTTATGCTCAAGAAAATACACATCACATGAATGAATAAGGCAAAATAATGAGAATGACTACACAGAATGCAAGGTACTGCCCACCCATGTATGGAAATAGAGGTCCTCTGTTTAAATTGGGAATTTATGACTATATTGGCCCCCACCCTGGGGGGATCGATCTCAGGTCCTGGGAATGGCCAAGCTCCTTAGTGGCTCACAGGATGGTATGCTCACCATGTCCTATTAACCAATTGGGCCTGCTAAGCCTTGAGTTCAATTCTTAGCACTGCCAAAAGCTTCACCCTGATGTGAGAAGCCAATTGATCAATCTGTTTTCCTGTCTTGGTAAAGTCCTTGGTATCAGCGCAGATGGGGTATACTATATAGGCAACTCTATAGCCATGGGAATATGTTGACATCCATGTGAGCACAGTTATATCTGTCATCATACTCAATAAAACATACAATACATCCATGAATAAGACACAAAATAAAAAGAATAACTACACTGAATGCAAGTTGCATAACATACCTGTAGATAAAGAGAGATCCTATGTTTAAAAAAGATGGGCTTGTTATTTTGTCCAATGCTGGGGCTTCAAATCAGGCCCGGGACCAGGCCTGACATTCTAGTCTTCAAGGATGGTGAGCTTCCCCTTCCATCACAGTTCAACAGAGCTACCCAGACCCAAATTCACATCCCATCACTGACAAAAGTTTCATCCTAATGTCAGAAGCCAGTCGTTGCAAATGTTTTCCTCTCCTGTGAAAGTTCTGGGTCTCAACTAGGATGGAAAATGAATGCATAGGCAACCCTATAACCATGGGAACAGGTTGTCATCCATGTCAGCACAGTTATACCTGTCACCAATAAAATACACAATACCTCCATGAATTAGGAACAAAATAAGGAGAAGTGCACTGAATGCAAGATGCTGCGCACACATTTATGTAAATATAGATCCTATATTTAAATTATGAATTTATGACTATCTGGCTCTCCCTGGCACTCGATGTCAGGTCCTGGGAATGGCCTATCACCTTCATTGCTCACAGACCTGTGTCCTCACCTTGACCCTTTCCTCAATTGGGTCTGCTAGGCTCTGAGTTGAAATCCCAACACAGCGAAAATATGAATCCTGATTTGAGAAGCCAATCGATTCAGCTATTTTCCTGGCTTGCGAATATCCTGTGTCTCAACTAGGATGGAGAAAGCATTAGAAACAGTATGGACATGGAAATAGGTTGTCATCCATGTAAACACTGTTATATCTGTTACCATACTCAGTAAAATACACAATACCTCCATGGATAAGACACAAAATAAGAAGTACACCGAACACGAGATGCTTTCCACACATACATATATAAATATAGATCCTATATTTAAACAATGAATTTATAACTATTGTGGCCGACCGTGGGGATCAATGTCATATCCTGGGAATGGCCTTCCTTCTTAGTTGCTCACAGGATGGTGTGTTCACATTGGCCTATTTGCCAATTAGTGCTGCTAGGCCCTGAGTTCAGATTCCAGCACTACCAACAATTGGATCATGGAGTAAGAAGCTGAGTGTGAAATTTGTTTTCCTTTTCTCTGAGAGTCCTGGGTGTCAGGCATGATGGAGAACACTTCTACAACTCTAGATGCTATGTTATAGGATGTCATTAATGTAATAAACGGAATGGGTGTCATCATCTTCAGTAAAATCAATGGTAAATAAATGAATACAACAATAAATACAAGGAACAACCACACCAAACTTGTATGGACTGAACATCTATAGGTAAGTACAAAGCCTATCTTTATATAAACAGTAGGTTTTCAAAGGCTGGGGCTTGAATTCAGGCCTAGTGAACAGGCCTGAAACTCTTATCTTCAAGTACGGTGAGCTTCCCCTTCATCCACTGCAGATTTACCCAGACCCTTAGTTCAAATCCAAAACCTGGCAGAATAAATGGTGGGAATTGCAAGCCAGGGAGCTAAATTTATTTTATTTTATTTTTTCCCAGAGCGTTCCTTGAACTCGGGTCCTGGCAACTCTGCTTCAGCTTCGATCACCCTAAGCTGGGGTGCAGCCACTGGACCCACAGCTGATCCTGGGATCCTAGATCCCTAGGCCTTGAAGAGAAAAAAAATCACAGGAACAATGTGGAGATGGCCTTTTTATATTTTCTTTCTTTGTGAGGTGACCCTCCTGGGTCCGAATGACACTGTTGCAAAGGATATTTTACCTTGCATTGCTGAAGGCTGGTGGACTATCGGGGAAGCCATAGGACCACGTGGCAACATAGGCCCTGATTTCAAATCCCAGTCCTGACACCTACCAATGGCATGAGATACTAAGAGACTCGTTCCCACCCATAGGAATGTTTTCAATGTCAGGTTGAAGGAGTTGAACGTGAATGATTCTCCTATAAAATTAGACAAGATGATTTGAGGAAGCTGATTGATTTTATTTAATATTTATGAAGCATTAAAAGAATACTATTATTTACAGGAATGCAATAATTTCAAGACACTGATTTAGTTAATAGTTCATTAAGGATGAAAACAATAACATTATTTACATGGAGGCATAATAAATACCCCATAATTTGTAGAAATGTCGTCTATATAACTGAATAATGTATAGACATCTCTGGCACTATATAAACATATAGATTTATTAGTGTACTGTCATCCGCATGTCAATCTGTTCATATTTTGTCAACCCCTGGGGCTTGATCTCAGGTCCTGGGAACTGCCTGTCAGCTCAATTTGCCCCAGGATGGCGTGTTGACACTCACCCATTCATGAATTTGGCCTTGTAGGCCATGAGTTCAGATGCCAGGACTCCCAAACCATTAATCGTGGCTTAAGAAGCTGATAGTGACACATTTTTTTTCCTTTTCTGTGAAAGTCCTGGGTGTCAAGTATAAAGTGGAATACATATGCAGACATATAATCCTATGTAATCAATGTAATCGATGTTCAATGTGTCATAATAGTCAATAAAATAAATTATCAATACAAGAAAAGACAAAAAAGAATAAGTATACTGAGTGTAATAGGGATTGAACATATGTATATGAATATTAATCATATATTTAAAATATACATGAATAGGATGTTTTTTAGTGCTGGGGATCTAATTCAGGCCTAAGGAACAGACTTGAATTTCCTGACTTTAAGGAGGCAAGCTTCCCCTTCCCACACAGTGCAACAAAGTTACCAAGACAATGAGTTCTAATTCCAATTCTGGCAGAAAATATTGCATCTTTATATTATGTGAGGTCAAATTCTTAGGTAATTCATTCTGCCTCCATTTAATTAATGTGATTGTTGAAATGCTTAATGAATTATTAACTAAAATCAATCAGTGTCCTAGGATATAATTGTGTATAATTTGATCCTAGAATCATTCAAGAACTACTCATTCAATCTTGACATTGATTGCATTCCATTGGTAATCTTATGGATAAGAATGAGTTTCTTAGGTTCTCCTGCCATTTGGAGGTGGCAAGACCAGGATTCCTACTGTGGGCTCCAGCTCCCACCACTTCAACCCGAGGATAGGGAACTCAGGTCTGTGCCAGAACATCAGCAAGACCAATGATTTGCCAGGCACCAGCGGCTCTCAGCAGTCCTCCTTGATACTTACAAGGCTGTGATAGGAGGATCATGTTCAAACTCACCCTAGGCAGGAAAGTCCTTGAGACCCCTGTCCAACTTCAATACCAACAAAGTCAGAAGTAGAGCTGTGTGGCTCCAATGGTAGAGGGCTAGTCATGAACAAAAGCAGCTTACAGACTGTGCCCAGGTCCTGAGTTTAAGGTCCAGGACTGGCAACAAACAGACATACACAACAATCTAAGACCAGTCACTCTCTTGTCCCCAACTGAATTAGTAGACAGAGTTCCCTGGGAAAGGGGCTGAGGAAGCCACTGTCATCTTCACTCTGCCCATTCTGCCTGTATCACAGGATTCCGGCCACACTCCCATTCTTTCATGGTTCTTTCTGACCAATGGGATATAAGAATGGTGGTCACACCCACATTCCATGCTGCTTGATAGCACTGGAATTCCTCTGTTGGTTGACACCACTACCAACAGTTGAAGAAGGTAGAGGTGGCTGAGTGGTGATCAAGAGACTCAAGCCATAGGAGGAAAGGCCTTGCTCAGCACTGCCATGCACCTGCCCACTCACCGGTCCCCTTTAGCATTCCACACGGCACTGCATTTCAAACCGAGCACTGCTTGCTTGGACCCATGGCACCTCTTGGAGTCCTCAGGTGATGGCACTCCACAGGCAGGCTTGTGGCCCCAACCTGGTCCAGCCCCCCCGTCTCTGCTCCAGACCTGAGTATTTGTTTGCCATGCTACTGCCTTTGCTGCTCAAACCCACCCGGAGCTGCCTCCAAAAGCTTCTCCCAGCAGCACAAGTGAATGACCTCCTCCTGGGCCCATACCCTATGACCCCCAAACCACGTGATCCTCCCCCTCCAGACTGGATCTCCGGATCCCCCATGCCCTACAGTCTGGCCAGGGCTGTGCCACAAATGTGCCCCAAGGGTGGGAGTGGGTGTTGACCAGTGTATCCCACCCCCATCCCTAGTTGCCAGTGTCCCAAGAAACAGGGAGATTCAGGGATGGGTGAGGAGGGGGCACCACAGAGGCCCTGGACTGGAGCAGTGGGAGCCACACAGCCACCTATCTGCACCCTTCATCTTCCTGTTGGGAACCTGGTGGCTTTAGTCAGAGGTGAGGAGTAGCACCTTCACACCTGCCTTCTTGGGTCTTTTCTTTTTCTGGGGTTGGGGGCACTGGAGGCAGGTCTCTCTTGCTGTGTGAGCCCTTGTCCTCTGTGCTCGGTCACCCTTTCACCTGAAGAGAGGGTCCCAGAAGAGCCCATTAGGGAAGTGAGAGTGCTGGGGGTCAAGGCAGAATGTAAATATTGGGAGGAACACCCCCCCCAACACACATACACATACACCCAGCCTGTCCCCTCCCCCAACTCTCAACTGTTCTCACAGAGTGATCACATTTCCCAGCTCTGCCAGTTTCTGCTGGTGCTCCCAGTCCATCTGGTCTCCTTGTCCTTCCCAAGAATCTGCCATGTGGACCAGAAGCATGCAGGCTGGATGTAGGGACTAAATCCATGTATGTATCCTTTAGGACCCCATCCATATCCCCAATACCGCCCCCACCTCATGTCAGATACCCCTCTGGGGTCACCATGACCCCCTGCTTGTTTCCTCTCCTGGCTCTGAGGAGCCACTTGTCTCAGAACTCCTTCACCCAGCGTCCTGGCCTATGCTTTTGGTGAATGGGGAGTCAAGGGTCTGGCCCTGGAGAAAGTGATAGGCAGGGTATGCTGCATCATTAGAGTGGTGCTCCCCTTGGGTGGGAGCTCCTGATTACTCCAAGGGAACCCCCGTGCTCTAGCTTGTACATTGTCCCAGATGAGGAACCAACAAACTCTGGAGAAACACTGCTCTGAGTCTGTGTGTGTGTGTGTGTGTGTGTGTGTGTGTGTGTGTGGTGCTGCTGCATCATTAGAGTGATGCTCCACTTGGGTGGGAACCCCTGATTCTTCTAAGGGAACTCCTGTGCTCCAGCTTGCACATTGTCCCAGATGAGGAACCAACAACTCTGGAGAGGCACTTCTCTGAGACTCTGTGTGTGTGTGTGTGTGTGTGTGTGTGTGTGTGTGTGTGTGTGTGCATGAGAGAGAGAGAATGAGAGAGAGAGATATAACATCCTCCTCCTTGTATAACCTGACTGTGCTCAAGGTGAGTGATCATTTGGAAAATTGCAGGTGCTGCATGGACGAGTCTTCTGTCACTGGTCTGGATTTGTGTGTGTGTGTGTGTGTGTGTGTGTGTGTGTGTGTGTGTGTGTGTGTGTAGAAGTGGATTGTAATGAGGAGGCGTGGTCCTTTGGTAACTTCTGCTTGCTACATTTGGGGGATGCATGGGCTTTGTGACTGAGGTCTGGGGACCTGGAAGTGTGAGAAACTTGAAGGGGACTCAGCAATATTATATTATAAGACCAAGGGACCTGTGTGCCTTGGAGCTGTCTACTCCTTTGGGCCTGGTTGGTGGCAGCTGGAGCTTGGTAGGACCTGAGTATGGGGCCCACAGGGGTTGGCTTCCCAGGGGGACAGAAAGCATGGCCAGCACTTACTAAGGATGTGAGCCCTGCTGGTATGGAGTGCACCAGCATAAGTCAGACTCCGGGTTTTCTCATTATGACTTCTGATGGGTGAGGCCAAACCTATTTTAAATTTTTTGCTGTGATCTTCATATCTCAGCCTCCTGAGTAGCTAGGATTATAGACATGAGCCTCTGCCACCGGGACTCTTGTTCTTTTTGGTGTATTAGGGTTTGAACTCAAGGCCTTACGCTTGCCAGTCAGGTTTTCTACCACGGCAGCCAAGCCTTTCTGTCTTGGGCATTTCCGAAATAGAGACTCACTCAATATGTGCATAGGCTGGGCTGGATCGTGGTCCTCCTATCTGTGACAGGTGTGCACCACGAGGCCTGGTCCTCCTTAGTTGGGATGGTAGACATATAGCGCCATGCTCAGTCATCAGTTTAGATGATTGTCCCAAACTTAGTTTACAGCAGCCATAAAGCTCTGGGTTGGGCCTCCACCATTGTACCTCAGGCTCATCTTGGGACAGTTGTGAGGAAACAAGGGATCAATACAGAGGGATCTCTGGAGCAGGGCCAGGCACAGAAGGAGCGGCTGTCAGATACGGTTCTTGGCAATATTGTGAGCATACGACAGTAAGATAACTGGGAAAGGGCTCAGATGAGGCCTGTTATTATTCCTGTGACATGTACATGTTTATGAAACAAAACACGGTTCTCTTTCATCCTTATCCTATTCCTATGAGGAAGGAGATCCTTCCCTGTGTTCAGTTATGTACCTGGGGAAAATGAGGCACGGAGAAGCCAGGTGACCAACTCATGCCCTTCAGTTGACAGAAAGCTCAGCCTGACTTCTTTGCCATGGTCCCTAGGAAAATGTGTGGTATTCAGCAAACTTCTTGTGGTGGGAAGTCCAATTCTTGTCAATCGTGGGGCTTGAACTCTGGGCCTGGGTGCTGTCTACGAGCTTCTCAGCTCAAGACTAGCACTCTACCACTTGAGCCCCAGTGCCACTTCAAGTTTTCTGGTGGTTCTTTGGAGATTAAGGGTCTCATGGACGTTCCTGGCTGGGCTGGCTATGAACCATGTTCATCATATCTCAGCCTCTTAGTTAGGATTATAGTCCTGAGCCACTGGCACCCAGCTTAATTGTAATTTTGACTTTCTTTCTTTCTTTCTTTCTTTCTTTCTTTCTTTCTTTCTTTCTTTCTTTCTTTCTTTCTTTCTTTCTTTCTTTCTTTCTTTCTTTCTTTCTTTCTCTCTCTCTCTCTCTCTTTCTCTCTCTCTTTCTCTCTCTCTCTCTCTCTGTCTCTCTGTCTCTCAGGAACTGGTTGAATGGGGACTGAATAGGTGGCCCAGTGTCCCCATGTGGCTGGAACCCAAGGTGGCCCTCTCATTCTGGAGGTGGGCTGTGGGTCAGCAACTGTCTTACTCAGCCTGTTGAACCAGCCCTATGAGGTAAGCCCCTCTGTGCCCTGGCTAGACCGTGACAGTTACTCATTGTCCATCCAGCCTTATTGAACTTAATATTGTTTTCTATGTCCTTTTCTAGCAACTGGCCAAATTTATGATACATATTTATGGAATGAAAATATAATACCATCTTAAGAAAGTCATTTAGAGCTCTGGGAATGTGGCTTCATGGTACGGTGATTGCTTACCATGCGTGAACCCCTGGGTTCCAGTCCCATGACCAACAAAAAGTCCAAATATGACTTTAAGTTTCCCCAAGTGGGAACATGAAGTATGAGGCCACTCCCTTTCTAAATCACACTTCCAATCGTGCAAATTTGTAAAAAGTAGAATAGAAGTATGATTCTGGTTCCATGCAATTCAGATATAAGAGAATGGACTTAACTGGAAAAAACATCCATCTTGAAAGAGCAGGGATTATACTAGCAATGAACCTGGAGGCAAAGATCATATTCCTTTTTATTTCCTTTATATATATATATATATATATATATATACATACATACATATATATATATATATATATATATATATATATATATATATATATATATATAGTTGTTGTTGTTGTTTTTGGTCATGGCACTTGAACCCTGGGCGCTGTCCCTCTGCTATTCAGCTCCAGGCTAGTGCTCTACCACTTGAGCCACAGTGCCACTTCCAGTTTTCTTGTAGTTAATTAGACAAAAGAGTCTCTGGGACTTTCCTACTGTCTTTGAACCTCAATCCTCAGATCTCACCGCCACCCAGCTTAAGATCACATTTCTAACAGTGTACATTCAGCATATGTAATGTGTATGTTCATCTACCTTTATATGAATTCTTGAGCTAAAAATCTGGGCTACAGGTTAGACTTAACACTCACAAAAATGTTTGTAGTTTGTAGTTTGATACTCTTGGAAAAGTAAAACTTAAGAATGTAAAGGAGTCTGGGAAGTTCAGTTTGCATCCCGCCTGGGCAGAACAATCTTTGAGACACTATCTATAATTAACAGCCAAATCTGCATTGGAAGAACAGTTCAAGTGATGGAATACCACTCATGAGCAAGATTGTTGAATAAGAGCTTGAGGCTTTTGCATACATACATACAAACATACGCATACCCACAGAGGCACTTATATGTGCACCCACGAATACACAAATGAAACAACTCTCCGAATATGTAGAAAAGTTACAAAGCAATAGAAAATATGTCCTGAGTAATACTAGAATCAAGTGATAAATTTTAATATTAAAAAGTCCTCTAGTGAACTTTCTTCAAAAAAGTTTGAGACTATTATATAGGTAGGGACCAGAGATAGTAAGAAAGTCAAGAATTCATTATCAAAGGGATCAGATCCATGGAGGAATGAATCAGAGACCCCTGCAGGTGCATCTGAAAATGTTCATATCCTGTGTCAAATGTTAGAACATCTTTCAAAACTGTACATAAACAATCTGAGCAGTCAATGGATAAGATCATCAGAGAAGTTCAGAATTGCTAGTGTGTTTCTAGATTAAATAAACCAACAATCTATGGCAGGGCAATGTGATACAAGCCTGGAATTCTAGCACTCAGACTAAGACCAGAGATTAGAGAGTGGAATTACATAGTGATACCTTCCTTGGACCAGGTAGTATAATTTTGTCTCAATAAAACAAACCAAATTACAAGAAAGAAATACACAGTTGGAAGTTTGGGCTAATTTTGTCATTATGTTTTGAGTAGTGAAGTTTCCAGTTGAAATGCAACTAATATATAATCCTCAGTTGTGTTTTAAATCTCTCTTCATTACAGAATATTCTTAGATGCAAAATAGCTCATGATTCCCATCCAAAATTTGAAAAAGTAAGTAAGCGTCATTCTGTTGGATGCCAAAGAAATGATGAAGTTTTACAAAACTTAAGCCCGGAGAAATAGCACAGTTCTTCTAATGTAGGACTTTGTGGACCTTGCAAAATTAGAATTTAGATTCAAAATAAATTGTTTCTTTTTGTAGTTCCATATTCTATTGGATACTACAAAATTCTTTTTAAGTAGAGGTTTTAACTGACAAATTCACAAATGATTCTGGCATTCAATTTGCCTAGAATATTCTTTCAAGAGAGTTATAATTAGAACTTAGTTAATAGATCATTCCAACAGTTCATGTATAAAATGATAATGTGAATAATCTAGACAGAGTTGCCAACGAATGGATGATATTAATTTATAAATAAAAAAAAACACTTTTTGAGGGTTTGGTATAACATGGTATGAAGAGAATAATTGTGTGACATCTTCTTTCTTCTACTTATATGTTACACTGGAAGCAATTTCCTTAATTATGTGCCTCTGTATACAATGAGAAAATTGCTAGATTTGGGTTAATTTTTAGTTTTTTTGGGGGGGGGTTCAGGTCGTGAGGCCTGAACTCTGGGCCTGGATGCTGTCCCTCAGCTCTCCAGCTCAAGGCTAGCACTCTACCACTTAAGCCACAGCGTCCCTTCCGGCTTTATTTCTTTTTGCTTATGTGGTGCTGAGGAATCGAACCCAGGGCCTCATGCATGCAAGGCAATTGCTCTACCACTGAGCCACCTTCACAGCCCAATTTTTGTTTTTGTTTTATTGGACTTTAACTCTGGGCCTTGACAGTGTCTCTGAGCTCAAGGCTCCTGCCCTACCACTTCAACCTCAGTGCCACTTGTGTCTGGCTTTTTCTGAGAAGTTTATTGGAGATAAGATTCTAAGGGACCTTCCTGCCTGGATGGCCTTTGAACCATAATCATCTGATCTTAGTATCCTGAATATCTATGATAGTTAAAAAGTATAAATATAAATAATATTTGCAAGAGTTCTGATCTCAAGAATACCACTGGGGGAAAATTGATGCAACTGAGTTTATTGTGGTGTTCTTTGCAGAACAAGGAAGGCATCACAATACCAGAGATGCAGTATTTTTTCACAGTACAGATAAGCTATTCATGATGTGAAATAAGGGAATTTTAAGGTGCACCTTACAAGTTGGAAACTGTTGGGCTAGGATGACTTTATGGCATAAAGCTTGGGATTGCTTACTCTTGAAGAATTATTACAGATGCTTCATAGTTTTATCCTCTACAAGAATGTGGCTATTTTTCTGTTGACTTCTCAATGTGTAACACCCCATTGGAATCTGCATCCATGGCAGAATTATATAACATGAAAACAAGTACTGTTTTGAATCTCTCAGGTATGGAATGTTCAGAATCTGAAAATGAGTAGTTATTAGTTATAGGAATTTTGAAGAACACATATATTCTGTCCTCACAACTTATTTAATTTTAAAAGTTATGGGTTTCCATAGAAGTAAATTGTTTTTGGTTTTATGTGTGTGAAGTGCTAAATTTATTTTTTTCCAAAATATGCAAATATATTGTGAAAATATTGTCTAGTTGGATAACATTCAAGTTGACGACCTTCTGATAAAGAAAGGGTAATTAAATTAGATGCCAAATAGTATTGATTTTTTTAATTTTACTATATAAAAAATAATGTTAACTATACCAATACAGTGAAATTTTATTTTATGCAGCTTATTTTTTAAATATAATTTTATTGTCAAAGTGATGTACAGTCGGGTTACAGTGATTGTAAGATAGTGAATACATAACTTTTCAAACTTGTTACCCCCTCCCTCACTTTTCTCACAATTTTCCTTCACCTACGTATCCCCTCACAAGTTGTAATGTATATTTCCAACATATTGTCTTGTGAGTATTGCTAATGCATTGGTTTGACCTTTGTCATTTGTGTCACCATTGTGATGTTCCTCTTCCCTTCCCTAATTAAGGTAAATGTATACACAATACACAGGGTACCAAAATCAAATACAGCAAAGGATAAACCAAAGGGGAAAAACCAAAGAAAATAGAAATCACATAATACATAAAAAAACAACAACCGCAAATAAAATTCTCTGATTCCATATCTTGGAGTTCATTTTGTTCAACATCAGCTTATATGGTCATATATATGCATAACGAAGCCACTGGAAAATAATAGTTGCATGGACACTATATCGTGAAAACAACATGTTAACTGTTTTTGATGGTAAAGGTGGAATTAGAATTGGTGAATTTGCGGTTTTGATAAAGGAATTTCAAAAGAGTTTTAAAAATATGACACATAAATTTTAATTGTTCAAACTTTTAAACAACGTAGCCTATTAAGAAAATTTAAAATTGCCTGGGAAAATAGGCTTTCATGCAAAGAAATCCATGGAGACTTAGTGGAAAGGGAGCAATGTGAGTGAAGATGGCTCATTTTCACACTAAACAAACAAACCTCAGAAACCTTGCTGTAAATCCTGTAGCTTTCCTTGAAAACTGTCCTTACCCAGGAAATATTCTCTCACTGTGTGAAATGAGGTTATAGTGCAATTTAATTCAAATTTCTTAAAAAAAAAAAAAGACATCAAAATTTGTGAATTGACCTTTAATTACCAAACAGTAATCCTCTGAAAAAGATAATTTGGATCAAAATATTTAGGGAGAAAGTGCCCTCCACAATGAAAAAAGCTATTGGGTTTACACTTTTTGTTTGTAATACTTTCCACAATTTCTTTGCACGTGAATCGTTGAAACACAGAAAAAATTCTGATTGGATACTTCAAACCAGTGATTTCACATTTCTAAGTGGCTCACAAATATAAATCCTTATTAAAATGAGATAGTGAATACTTCTCTTATTACATAAGCCAAAAAGTTTTGGGATCAGAAAAGAATTGACCACATGGAAAAAGTAAGAAAAGAGTGTTCTTAGAAGCCCTAGCTAAGCAAATTGGCTTCAACAGTGGAGGCAGGCCAAAACTTTTTGATATAGATTGTAATATTTTTGCTACCTAAAGTGATTTTACAGATTTGGCTCACTACAATGCAGAACTGATTGAATGAAGACATGAAAATAAATCCCACATCCAATGGAGGCAACTTAAAAGAGTTTTAAAGGAGAAACCATGAAGATGTAGCAGTGGGGGAGGTCTTAGAGTCATTCACCTTCACTAGACTTGGAGCCAAGAAGCTGTGATTAATCGGAAATCAGGCAAGAGCTAAGAGGAGGACATAGAAATAGGACATAGAAGCATTGTCCTTTGTAACAGACACTGTCATCCAAGGTATGGGTGCTTTAACTTTATTCTCTTCCATATATCTTGTTGACCAAATGCAAGACTAAGAGAAAAATAATCTATTGAAATAATTTTGCAAAGAATAACTTCACTGTTTCTGATATGGTATCTAAGGAGAGTCTTAAGAGAGAAGATAAAAGTGGAGTATTCTGCGGTTTCCTCTAAGCATCTTATTAGCAAAGGATATCTTTGAGGTTAGACGTGATTGAACCAAAAAGTGTTGGAGTACTTATGTTTGTGGGCACTTTAGACACAAGAAGACTTTCTTTCTTTTTTTTTTTTTTTTGGGTCCGGTCGTGGGACTTGAACTCTGGGCTTGGGCGTTGTCACTCAGCTCTTCAGCTCAAAGCTAGTGCTCTACCACTTGAGCCACAATGCCACTTCTGGTTTTTTTCTTTTTGCTTATATGGTCCTGAGAAATCGAACTCGGGGCAGCAAGCATGCAAGGCAAGCACTCCACCACTGAGCCACCTTCCCAGCCCGACAAGAAGACTTTCAAGGCAAAAGAAAAAAAGAAAAACGGATATCCAAACATTTGTGATCACAGTTTCTTGGACTGGTTTTTTTGAAGACAAAGTTTTACATTACAGTTTGTCCTGATTAACATCAATGTTGGGTTCTTATGGCAACCAAATGCAGGGGTGAAGTTTAATGGACTCCCTTGAACAAGTAAACAGCATGATAAAAAAAATTGCAAATAATATTTAGTGAATTACTTTCACCAATTACTTTTCCAGAATAAAGAAGGAAATATATAATTCAAAATTAATTGACTTAAAAGTATGAAGAAAGAGTAGTGAAGAGAGATGAAAGAAAACATAGAGAATTGTTTTCTTTCCAGCGGAGTAATGGGTTCTTGATCTTTTCTCTTGCATTCTATCTTCACAAGCTATCAAGTGTGGCTCAGGAGTGGAGTATCCAGTTCAGAGAGAACTCGCAGAAGGAAGATAACATTTGCAGCAGATATAGGTGATTTATAACCTGAGACAATCTATTTAAATCTGTTCAAATTTCTCCCCTACCCCAAACGGCCCTCTTTTAATAGTTTTGTTTGCTTTTCTTAATACTGCCCTTCATTAACTGCTTAAAATTTTGAGAGGTCATATTCATACTCTCTAGAGATTGCTGTTTGGTTATAATTTTTGTGTGTTTTTTAACTGAATTTCAAAAGGTTGTGCAAGTGTGTTACAATTAAATATGTCCATCTAATTGTCCAATGCTCCTGGATCAGATTTCACTCCTTCTATCATAGTCAACCAACTCCTTCTACAAGATGTATTTCAGATTTACCACTTCCTTATCACTTGTGTACATTGATATTCTAGCTGTGCTTGCCCCTTGTTCCATTTTTCATTCATTCTATGTATTTACAATTATTCCTCTCTAGCTTCAACTTCCTGATAGTCATTCTGTTAAACTCTCTGTTGATAGTTTGAAAGGTTTATATACATTCCATGGAGTTTCAATCCTGCATATACTTGAACTTATGTCAGCTTATATTTCCATAATTCTTTCATCTGCAATAATAATTTGCAAGACTGGAGGCGTGAAGCACCTAGACATGATTTAATTCTCATCCATTTAGAAGATTAATCGTTAGTCAACAAGAAAGTTTAAAAATGGTTTAGAATGTATTCCAAACAACCAATTTTTATAAATGGCTTTGTGCAAGGGTGTGTGATTATTTTATTTTACATGGGATAATATTTTGTAGTACATTTAAGTTTTGAAAAAAAGAAAATTAAAATTTACTATTATAGAGGAATATGATAGAAATAGAAGACAGATTTTATGTTTGTCACATCTCTGACGAGTACCCATATTCAAGATTTACTATGTCAGACAGATAGGAAAAACATAAAATAACATATGATAAGGCAACTCTTTGTGACTTTTTAAAATGTACCTTATTAAATGATGAAATTTACTTTATCATCTAACGTTTGGGTTTGAAATATGGGAGGCTGATACATTTAACAAATTTGAAAGGCACCTAATGAATAACACAAATGGTGGGTGGTACTATTTCTACAGTTTAATGAATGGTTGAACCTGATTGGCATTAGTGCTGGGTAAGTAAATCAACTCTATTGTACCTCTATTGTAACTCTATTGCCACTAAGTATCATTTATTTGTCAAATGTTATTTTGGCGAATGTGATTTTTTTTTTTTTTGGTAGTTCATGGGGCTTGAACTCTGGGCTTGGGCACTGTCCTTGTGTTCTTCAGCTCAAGGCAAGCACTCTATCACTTGAGCCACAGTGCCACTTCTGATATTCGAGTGGTTTATTGGAGATAAGAGTTTAACGGACTTTCCTGCCTGGGCTGGCTTTGAACCGTGATCCTCAAATCTCAGCCTCCTGAGTATTTAGGATTACATGCGTGAGCCACTAGTACCTGGTTTGCGAATTTGAATTTTCAAAGATTATTTGAAAAAGAATACACTTTCAGGAGATTAAATATTTTGAGAATGACAACATTTTTATACCACAGAACCAAGTTTTACTGAAGTACCAGTGTATTTTTTTTTATTGTGAAAATACTGTACAGAGGGGTTACAATTACGTGGGGAAGATAATGAGTACATTTCTTATCAAGCATTGTAGCCTCCTCCTTTGTTTCCACTTCTCATCCTTTAGCATCCTCCCCCTGCGCCCCGACCCAATCTTCCCTCCCCTCTCCCGCACCCAAGTTGTAAAGTTTGTTTTCGACATGGCAACTTGTACATATCACAGTGTTATCAAGCACTAAGGATATTCTCAATTAATTTTTTTCTGAATTACATTTGACCTCTAATTCAAGTTTTCCTGACCTTTAAAGACCAATTGTGAATCTATCCTTCCAGGAGCTATTTTTCAGGCCCACTTATGCTGGACTGAAATCGTTCATTAATCATTAGGGAAGGGGTATTAAAAATAGTCTTGTGACACTTTGTGATCTTGTTCACTCCTATGGGCTAGTCATCTGTAAACCGAAAGTTTGAATTGCAGTACTTTCTCATAGATTTTGTGGTCTCATCCTTTATTTTAAGTTGACTTGCATTTCACTATTGCTTACTGCTAATTCCTGCTTCTCAAGGAATTGGGGCCCTGAAATATTATTGGAAATGAGAAATTGACATGGCTCTTCAATTATTTCTGTTGGCATGTTGCCTGGGCCTAGTTGAGAAGTCTTGACCCTGTTATATGATGATGCGGGTAACTGGGACATGGGATCCTAGGACCCATACATCTTGCAGAAGATAATATCTTGTATACATAATATCAGAAAAATTTGGGTATAATCAATAGGTATGCTTCAGAAATATGGAGAAAAACCAGTTTGGAACAAGCGAGTTGAAACAATAAACAGAGCAGCAGAGTAAAATTCCTTATACTTTAGAGGAAATCAACATTTTTTTTTTTACCATGTGAATTCAGAAGAACAAGAACACTTAGAAGGTATCACAAGTTTATAGTGAAGACATTACATTGATACTTTTTATATTCTAGTTTGTATTCTAAACCTAATTATTTGTATTCTAATTCTCTTTATTGGAATAAATAATTATCAATTTATTTGTCAAATTATCAATTAATTCTACTAAGTTTCACTGTGTGAAATATGAAATCAGCACATATAAGTATAAAATATATAACTATATATAATATAATAAAAAGGGCACATGTTTTGCATTGTTCTGTTGTGGTTAGGGTATCAAAGACAACTCTGTTTTAAAGTATTATTGCATTATCTGTACCTCAGTGATAGGGAGAGTTAGACCTAAATCTTTAGCATTTGTAGATTTACAGCCTGAAGGCAAGAGGAAACACTGTGATTAAACATTACCAATTTAAGGCTTAATAATGAGGAGAAACATGGACTTCTCCTGGAGCTATGGAAATATTTGGTGATAGAAAGGCAGTAGTGTAAGTTCCTGCCTGGTTGGAAGGTAGACAGTCCAGACATTAGGAAATCATGCATAAGACGAATTTTTTTCACCTTGGCGTTAGTTACTTTTGAAATGGTAGGTATAATAGACACTTAAATTTTGATAAAATACCTTCTAGTCTGAACAGTTCTGCTGAACTGTTCATCTCTCTATGATCCCTTGTAACTAAGATTAGTTTTGTTCCAGTAAGACAATCTATGCTGTCAGGGTAGGATATTCTGGTTGGTCTGTTCCTACATGGAAGAAGGATAAAGGGTCAGGTAGAAATTTGTGCCAGTAAGACCTCATTTGGAAAATTTAAGCTGAAGAAGTTTAGAAGTAGCTCTTAAGCAAGGCTTACGTTGAATCTATTAGCTCCACAAAGCTAACTCAGTTACATAAATAAGAACTTGAAAAAGCCATCACCTTAGGACCTAGCTATAAGTGCTTCAAAGTATGATCAAATCTAAAATGAAAAAGCCTTAAAATTGTCATTGACAAAAAAACGCAAATGTGAGCAATCGACCGAACAATGTAATTTTTTTTCCACTATACACATTATTTTAGGGAAATAAGATAAATAGTATTGTTAGGAACAATAAGGTTTCCTTGCTACAAATAGGCACCCAAGGATATAAGCCTGTATAAAGATTGCATCATTAACTACTTAAATTTAGAGGATACTACATGCTTCAGCAGCACGTATACCCAAATTACAACAATACAGAGATTAACATAACACTTGCACAAGGATAATATGAAAATTTGTGAAGTATTCCATATTTTCCATTGTTCAGTTGCAGAAATGAAAAACAGTTATTAAAAGGTTAATTACAAAATTACAAGTGTAACAATATATGCAAGTGTTAGAATTAAACGTTAGTTTGACATCAGTGTATTAAATCTTCACCTTAGAAAGGCCTTTACATAGAACTTCACAAAACTTTTGAAATTAGTTAACATTATCATTTTATCCCAAAGAAACAAACTACTATAAGAACCTAGAAAAAGGGGCTGGGAAGGTGGCTCAGTGGTAGAGCGCTTGCCTTGCATGCTTGAGGCCCTGGGTTCGATATCTCAGCACCACATACGCAAAAAGAAAAAAGTCAGAAGTAGCTCTGTGGCTCAAGTGGTAAAGTGCTAGCCTTGAGCTGAAGAGCTGAGGGTCAGCTTTCAGAGTTCAGAGGCCCAGAGTTCAGGCCCATGACTGGACCAAAAAAAAAAAGAACCTAGAAAATATAATCTTAAATTTTCTATATGAAATGCAATCTGAAAGGACACATTTATTAATAAATAACATATTATAAAACAATGTTGAATTCAAAGTATATCTAGGAAAGAATTAAATAGATTATGGATATTATGCAAACACAGAATATAGAATATTTTAAAATATTCTTTTTTCAGTCAAGAACCAGAAATATCTTTAGGTTCTGTACCACTCATTTCAACAGATAGGATCAAATTATTTCTGATTAAAAAATCACAAACTCTGCAGAAATCATTATAGATGTACACAAACAACTCAAATACATTTTGACATCAAAGTCAGGCAATTCAATTGGAAAAATTCCACGGAATTTTTACAGTAAGATATTGCTGTTATTTGGATTGTGAAAATATTTTGTATGGACACAAAGAATGGACCGGCATTTTGATGTTTAAGAAACGTAACTGATATCTTAGCTATGCTAAATAATGCTGCGATAAACATAGTTGTTCTGGTAGCTTTAGTATGGTCTTGTTTGATGCCCCTAAGTAGATGAATGGATTAAGAAAATAGAATTCTATGGAATGGAATTTTATGCCTCCCTCAGAAAGAATGCCATTGCCCCATTTGTAAGGAAATGGAAAGAATTGGAAAACAATATATTAAGTGAAGTAAACCAGGCCCAAAGAAACATAGATCCCATGGTTTCCCTTATTAGCAATAACTAATATATGTCTGAGACAAACAGAAATGGTCAGATAAGTTGATATTAGTTGAATTGAACCCCAAGATAAGGATTCAAATGTTACTTTTTTCTTTCTTGCAATTGTTTCTAACATATTTATAAGATGATATCTTTGCTGCTTTGTATGTCCTTCCACCACCGTAAAACCCCTACTTTAATTTTATTTGATGTTGGTATGATTTGTGGATGGAAGGGAAAAAACAAATTGTTTAAATAGGGATACAGGTTGACCCATTGCAACAATGATATATACAAGACCTCAGGTAGAAAAACGAACTTTACAACTTTGACGTGGGGAGGGGTAGTGAGGGGGGATGGGAGTGGGGGGGAGATGAGAATGTATGGGAAGGGGAAATAAAGGAGGAGGCAACAATGCTTGATAAGAAATGTACTCATTACCTTGCCCATGTAATTTTAACCCCTCTGTATGGTGTTTTCACAGTAAAATAATAAAATTCAACAAAAAAAAAGATAAAAGAAAAGAAACTTAACCGAACCATTACAACTTAATAGAACAATTTGTACAACCTTCCACAACTTCAAAGAGTAGTGATACATACTTATCCTTTTGGTAATATTAAAGGCAGTTTCTTCCAAGTTTTTCTTCAGACCTGGTTTGATATAATGGTTCAACAGAAGGAGATCTAGTGTATCTTTGCTATCTATATTCCCAGCAGCAAGATGCAAGGGAGTCAAGAGGCATTTAGTTTGGGCATTGGTATTTGCATCATGATGAAGTAAGAAAGACGCCACACTGGTATTATTCCACGAGTAAGCATTGCGCAGGGGTATCCAGCCATTAACAATTATTGCATGAATATCTGCTGCTTGAGCCACCAACTCATGGACAATGTCTACATGTCCACTGTAGGCTTCCCGATGAAGAGGGGTATATTCATTGTCATCCCTAGTATTCACGTGAGTGGCCTTTATGGAAAGTAGTCACCACACTATAGTAAGCCGATTATTTTCAGCAGCACAAAGAAGAAATTTGCTTGGATCCTACTCCATTTTTTTTTCTTGCAATTGATACAATTTCTCACTTTTTCGTTTTGTTACTCATCTTCATCAGAATTGCCTAACTAGAGTCTTTCAGTGCCAGTGAGAATAAGGTGTCCATGTATTTCCCCAATAGTTCATAATGGTTGAACTTGTGGGAAAAATACAGTGAATTTTCTGCGTCT
The DNA here is from genome assembly GCF_019054845.1 of Dipodomys spectabilis. Classification (NCBI taxonomy): domain Eukaryota; kingdom Metazoa; phylum Chordata; class Mammalia; order Rodentia; family Heteromyidae; genus Dipodomys; species Dipodomys spectabilis. Next base: position 1,286,754 of record NW_024871356.1, on the reverse strand, counting down.
GTTTTTTTCATGATGATTTATTTTCTCTTTTTACATTTTTATTATTCTAAGTCATTCTAACTGGAAAGTAGGGAATTGATGGAGAGCAAAGGAGAGATGTTCCTCCGTATCCAAAGGTACAGACTGAAAATGAGGATCATGTGCAGCTTCTCCCAGGAATGAGAAAATAGAAGGTGGCTCAGTGGTAGAGTGCTTGCCTTGCATGTATGAGCAACGGCAGGTCATGTCCACTTTGTAGCCTTGTCATTCAGACCCACGGTGCAAAGAAAAAGACATAATACCCCAGCCCTCTGAAGCTCGCCACTTTTTGTGGTATCCTACTTTTTTTTCTTCCTGCAAACCCCCAGGGCCTAGGATCCCAGGATGGGCTATGGGTCCAGAGACTGCACCACAGCCTAGGGTGATGGAAGCTGAGTCAGCATAGCCACAGCCTGAATTCAAGCCCCGTGGTTAAAAATAAAGAATTAATAAAACAATTAATTAATTATTTAACTAAATTAAAAAGAAATAAAGATCTCTGGTTTGGAATTTCTGCCAGTTTCCTTCCTTAACCTGGAATTTGTACTCAGGGTCTTGGTAAATCTGTAGCAATGTGAGGGAAGGTGCAGCGTTGCCACTACTTGAGTTCAAACCCCGTGCCAAGCCAAAAATAAAAAAAAGTCACTGAGCTCGGCAGGGGGAGTAGTTGTGGAGATGGGAGGGAAGGGAAGGTAGGGGGAAAACAAACAAAAGAGGAGGCAACAATGCTCAATAGGAAATGAACTCATTACCTTGCTCATGTAACTGTGATCCCTCTGTACAACATTTTTGCCATAAAAATGTACAAAAAAAGAAAAAATGTAGTGCTCAGAGAAGCACTTTGGGGATAATGGAAGGATGTCTGAAAAGCTGTATAAAATTCTACACTGCTTTTTTTTTTAAATGCTCTGTATGAAACTGAATGAACATAACTGCTTTCAGTAAAAAAAAAAAAAAAATTAAGCTACTCTCGTGGAACTGGGGTCAGTATTTCTGTAATTGCTGTGATTTGATCTCACCCTCCAGGTAACTCTTTTGCACCAAGAGTGAAGACGAAGCTTACTGTCTTTGAGGAAAACAAATTCAGGCTAGAGTTCTGAAAGCCCAAATGAATGCCCTGCAATGGAAAATAATATTACTATACATGTGTAATATATGATATATACTTACATATGTATGTTTATTACATATAAATTTTATTATTGATTTTGTATTTTATTTTTTATTTGATTCATTTATTTATTGTTTATTGTATTTAGTATTATTATACACATAATATTTAGTACATGTTTTACATCTATTATAAAATGATTCACAATAATTTAAGACATTGATTCATTTTCATTTATACTTTATTAAGTGTTGAAACATGATACATAATTAAATGGAAGCATTTGTTACAGTCTTCACATGTTTAGAGTCTCGCCCACAGATGAGCTTTGTCTTCTTTATCTTTGGAAACCTTCCTATAGGGATTTCTTTAGATGATTTATAATCAGAGGTCTTTTCTTGAGGATAGGCAAGTTGAGGGATAAAATTTAAGGGTGGGGCTAGAAATGTGACTTAGTGGTAAGGAGCTTGCTCAGCATGCATGAATGCCATGGTTTGAATCCTCAGTGCCACATACTCAGAAAAACCCAGAAGCTGTGGAGTGGCTCAAGTGGTAGAGCTCTAGTCTTGAGATAAAGAAGCTCACAGAGAGTGCCCAGGCCCTAAGATCAAGCCCCAGGATTTTCAAAAATAATAGGCCAGATTCTGGTGCTGACATCTGGAAAACTAGCTTCTCAGGAGACTGGGAGCTGAAGAACACAGTTCAAAGAAAGGCTAAGCAAGGAAAGCCTGTTAGACTCTTATCTCCAATGAACCACCAAAAGACACTGTGGCTCAAGTGGTACTGTTTGCCTTGAGCTGAAGGGCTCAGAGACAGTGCCCAGGCTTGAGTTCGAGACACACAACTGGAAAAATGTGAGGGTTAATCAAAGTACTTTTCCTATTTGCTAATTAAGAGAACATTCTCTGGAAAATGAATGCTGATGTATACCAGTATTGGAGTCAGAGCTCAAGGTTCAAGTTTAGTAGATCCATATGCCCAGTCTCTGAGACTCTAGCATTATAACCTTGTGTGCTACAGGGTTCTGAAAGATCCAATGTTGAAAGGGTTAATATGCTCCCCAAGCCCTTTGTGATAAGCAGTTGACTTGTACTGAAAATGTCATTACAGTTCTGAACCTAGCAGAGAATCAGTAGCTCATGCCCATCACCCTATCTTAGGAGGCTGAGGTCTCAGGATCACAGGGTAAAGTCAGCCAGAGTAGGAAAGTCTATGACACTCTGACTTCCACTTCTGAAACCTCAGATGTTCAAGAGCTTCCTGGGTTTCCCTTGGTGATGAGAAGTTACTTGCACTCTAAATGTTCTTAAAGTTCTCAAGCTATAGAAGCAGGAAAGAAACATTATTGACCCATCATGGGTTCAAATGAAGTTCTCAGGGTCAAAGCCCTGTTAGCAGCAAGAACTCCATTATATCACTGTATTTGAAGGACAGAAAATAGTTGCAAAAGCCAGGCTAGGTGAAAAGACCAAGGCCTGCAGAATTAGGAGGCAGAATGTACACACTCAACAGGAAAGTGAGCTGCAAAACCACTTCATTAATTCCAGGCACAACCAGCAACGGGGGAGGGGGGACTTCAAACATTTGTTAGAGTTATACCAGGGTCAGGCTTTTCTCAGCCTCTTCAAACAATGACTGATTAACCTTCCTCCCTCAGGTGAAGGGAGCCTCAAACTATCTTTAGGTTACCAACAGAGAGCCAGTTTAGTGTGCGAGTGTTTGTGTGTGTGGGGGGGGAAGGAACAGAGTTGAAAACCCTGATCTCTGGTTTTAAGGAGTGGGTTTTTCACTCTTTATTTCTCAGATTTGAAGGCCCTTCTTCTACCTCGGTGAGTCCAATCTCCTTCCTTCCTTCTGCACATCATTAATGCCAATCCCCAGTCCAAAGAGAAGCAGGGCCATTTCTCTTCTCTCTCCACGCACCTGGCTCTTCCCTCTTGGCTCTGGGGCCCTCAGCTGCCTGAGAAGTGGGAGAGAGACAGTCTTCCTGCTCTGTGGTTATGTGAATGCGATGCTGGTATACTGGCACACTGCAGAAGGCCTCATGACTGCTAATTGTTCCCTTCTTCCCTCTTGACGTCCAAGAGCAGATTCATCTATCATGTTTGTATCTATCTATCTATCTATCTATCTCTCTATCTCTCTATCTATCTATCTATCTATCTATTATCTACCCACCCACCTACCTACCTACCTATCTATCTCTTTGTCAGTTCTCCGTTGAACTCAAGGCCTGGGCACTATATGTAGCACTCTATTACTTGAGCCACAGCACCAATTCTGGCTTTTTCTGTGTATGTCCTACTGAGGAATCGAACCCAGGGCTTCTTGCATGCTAGGCAAACAGTCTCTCACTAATCCACATTCCCAGCCCTCTCATCTTTTTCTTAATGGTATTTTTTACATAAGTATGCTGCCATTTTTCATCCGCAAGTTAATTTTTCTGAATACCGGTTACTTCTAAGAAACCTGATCTTGTCTTCCCTTGCCTGATTTGTGATTGTTCCTGTGTTGGCCTCATAATAAAATGTAAATAAACCCTGCTGAAAGCCTAAGTGTGCATCATATAAGGACACAGGCCTGACACCCTGGAAGAGAAAAGCGATGGGCCTGAAATCAAGATTAAGATGCAGTTCGTGCAACAGACATCTCTGGAAAATAAATCAGTAAATAAAAGCAGAAGCATAGCATATGGTCTGTTTGCACTCAGGGAGGTAATACACGCATAAGTAGTAAGGCACTGATACATAACTTGGTCTTCTCCCTTTGAATTTTTTTGTAGTCATCCCAGGGCTTAAACTCAGGGCCCTATACAATCCTGAGTTGTGTTACTCAAGGCTGAGGCTCTACCACCACCACAGCTCCACTTCCAGCCATCTGGTCGATAAAAATTGGACATAAGCACCTCCCAGGCTTTCCAGCCTGCTCTGGCCAATATCTCCTGCTTCCCTTTCTCTCTCAAAGCTGGAGCTCTTCCCTCTAGGCCACTGCTCCACTTCTGGTTTTCTGGTGGTTTATTGGAGAAAAGAGACTCACAACTTCCTGCTCAGGCTGGCTTTGGACAGCGATCTGAGGAAGATTCAAGCAACTTTCCTCAGGGATTCGCCGAGGAACCGCTCCACACAAACCTTTAGTCTAAATCTCTAGAGGTACTGGAGAAAAACAGAAACAGGAAGATGTTTCTAGTGTGTTCTAGATACTTAAGGTTGGAAACACTCATAATTAGTAGGTCATTTTATAGGCAAAAGGAGCAGTGCAGACTGCATGAGGATCATTCCAGCTTTTGTTCCACTCATCCTGAGACAGTAAATTTACTGCAGCTCAATGCTAAGTGACTGAACTGATGTGTCCTGTGGACATTTGCTCCCAAATCCTGGAACACTCATTTCTCACTTTTGGTTGCAAGCCTGTGACCAGAGGAGAAGATGAGGAGAGAAAATCGTTTTCAGAGAAAGCAGCTATAAAGAACATTGGGTAGTTTACTTATAAATTCAAACCAATGGAATGACCCTGTTAAGAAGTCAGCTTGTCCAGAGTAAAAAATGAAGAAGGAAAGAAAGGGAAGAGCCAGTGGCTGCTGACTCTAATCTCAGCTCTGAGGAGGCTGAGATGTAGAGAACCTTAGTTTGAATCCAGCCAGTATCGGAAAGTCCATGACACTGTTATTTCTAAGAGCTCAGAGAAAAGCCCAGATGTGGGGCTTTTAATGCAATACCTGAGCAAAAGCAGCTCAGGAACAATGCCTATGCTCATAATCCAACCCCAGGACCTGCCCCCACAAAAAGGTCCTGTACCTCCATGTGTTTGCGTGTGTATGGATGTTCCTTTAGGTGTAGCTCCAGAGTAGTTATAATGAACAGCACCAAACTAGGAAATTTGTTTATAATACAATGATTTCATAGCATAGAGAGTGCTTTCGAAACAGTGCATGTTCAGGTACTCCCCTTACTGTTCCGTGTAGCCTGAGGGTTTCTCTCTACCCCATGCTGTGGGAAGAAGTCTCACTCATTGTCTGAACAGGAAAACAAAAGGCCTTACTCCTGTACAGCGGTGAAACAACTCCCTCTGGGCCAATTAGTGAGTATGAGTGTGGGTAGGCTCTGAAAGCCCAGAGAAAAAGGCCTCTTTGTACCCTAAGCTATCTCTCTCCCCAGTTCGCTGTTTTGACAGGATGCCTTCATTTGTGTAACCTCCATTGGCAGGCCAAGTTCCCTGCACTTATCCTGCCTTTGTGAGACTATATTCCGGTGTTCAGATACAGTGCTCAATAAAATTCAGGAGTTCTTCTGGCAGAAAACTAAGATATTGAACCTAATGAAATGTTTAATTGCAGGTGATGATGGGCCTATGATGCGTTTCCTAGGTTTCTGGAAGCTTGGGAAATCCAAGCACATATCACATAACAGAAAGCTTCCTGTCATCTAGGGCTGGTGAAGCTCATCATGTTTTGAAACATTTGACCTCTCCTTGTTGGGCCCTGGGTGGCTAGGATTGGGTTGAACACAGGGCCTGGGTGCTGAACATGAGCTCAATGGAGAAGCCCAGTGCTTTACCATTCTGTGTCTCAGTTTCACTTCTGGTCTGTGTGTGTGTGTGTGTGTGTGTGTGTGTGTGTGTGTGTGTGTGTGTGTGTGTGTGTGTGTGCGCGCGCGCGCACGCATACACCAGTCCTGGAGCTTGAACTCAGCACTGTACTTTGTTTTTCTTGCACAAGGATAGCTCTCTCCCACTTGAACCACGGAGCTAATTCAGGCTTTATTCTAGTGAGGTGGTCCTGAGAAATGAAGCCCAGGGTTTCATATATGCAAAGCACTCTACCCCTAAGGCCCATTCCCAGCCCTCTACTTCAGGTTTGTTAGATTTTTTTCTGCTTTTTTGTTGTTGTTGGTTGTAGGAGATGATGCATGGGCCTGCGTGCTGTCCCTGAGTTCTTTAGCTCAAGTCTAGTGCTATACCACTTGAGCCACAGAGCCACTTCAGGTTTTCTGGTGACCCATAGGAGCTAAGTGTCTAAAGGACTTTCCTGCCCCAGACTAGTTTGAACTATGATCCTCAGATCTCATCCTCCTGAGTAGCTAGGATGAGAGGCATGAGCCAAAAGTACCAAGCTTCCACTTCAGGTTTCTTAGGGGTCAATTGGACATAATAGTCTCATAGGACCTTTTGTGTCTGGGATAGTTTGGAACCTAGATCCTCAGATCTCAGCTTCCTGAGAAGGCAGCTATCGACCCCTAGGTCATGGCACTCTGCTGCAAGGGGATCCGTGGTTCCACATGGTGGAGTGGTAGCCATGTGCCCAAGAGGTAAGGGTCAGAGCCTAGGCCCTGAGTTCAAGGTCATGACTTAGCCAAAGCAGAACAAAACAATTGTCTTCAGGAGACAACTCACTAGTCTTCAGTAATACATAATTTTGTCCCTGCCATGGAGACATATCTGAGCTCAAACTTCTTGTCTGCATAATCGTCTCAGTATGTAGCTCTTACAAGGACCCAATGAAAGAATGCATCCTGAGAAGGACTCAGCACATGGCACTCTTAGCTTGACTCAGCACACAGCATCCTGTGAAAGACTCAGAACACAGCACCCAATGCAAGACTCAGCACACTGCACACTATGAAAGACTCTGCACATAGCTCCCTGTGCAAGACTCAGCACAGAGCATGCAATGAAGGACTCAGCACATAGATCTATTCCACAAGCTGTCATTAGAATTAGGGAAATACTAGAAATATACTGTGACATCATGAATATTGTGACATCACATTGCTAGATGTAATGACTGTTGTGTCACATTGTCACATCACAAATCTGTTCTGACTTCATCACATTTGTGCCAACAAATGCCTTTGGAATCCTCACAATCACATTCTAAAATTATATACTCATTTTGAGTTAATGACAATTGAGGTCTGGCATGCCATTGTCACATCAGCAATCTATTGCAACATCACAAAGGTATTTTGAACTCATCACTATTATGGCATCACCAACTAATTGTCACATAACACTCATGACACAATTTGACATCATATTGCAGTTGTAGTATTACTGTACCATCATGCTTTCACAAATCTATTATGCCCTCATCACATCTTAGAAAATTCATGGCCTTTGGGATATCAAGCTCTTTCTATGAACGTGTTTCATTATGAACTTGTAGCAATTGAAATTTGAAATAAGATGTGACATTACAAACTAGTTTTGACATCACTAACCCATTTTTATATCATTAACATTTTGAAAACTGAAATCTGTTAGGAATTTTAGCACTTTTGACAAAAACACATGGCCTTTGTGTCATCACAGTTCATTTGTGTATGTCATTATGATTTCATTCTCATATCCTCACTATAAACTAATGGCAATTGAGATTTGACATGCCATTTTGACATCACAAACCCTTTGTGACATCATCACCAATTTGACATCAGACTGTCGTTATGACACCATCAGCTCATGGTGACATCACCAAGCTACAGTGACATCATAGCATTGTCATTTTGCTGCCATAGACACACTGTGAAAGTATATCCTGTGATTTCATAATATTTCAAATGTGGCATATCAGTTGATATCAGAAACACATTGTGACCTCATAACCATTGTAACATTATAAACCCTGTGTGACGTCATAACCAGTGTCATATCACATTGTTATTATGACATCTTTAGCTTATGGTGACATCACAAATTGACAATGACATTATAGGATTTGCCATTATGTCATTGTGATATCATAGTCACATTATGAGTGCCTGATCTGTGATTTCATTGTATTTGAAATGTGGCATATGGGTTGATATTAGAAACTCATTGTGATGTCATAACCATTGTCACATCAAAATCCCTTTGTGACATAAATTTGGCAATGTGACATAACAAAGGCAACGTGATGCTACTAAGGCACCGTGATATCACAATGGTCATGAACTCACAATGGGTTTCTGATATCAACCAACATGCCACATTAGAAATAGAATCAAATAACATAATAGGCAAACACAACGTGTATATGACATCAGAATGACAATGTGATGTTACAATGCTATGATGTCATTGTAGTTTTACATGTGAAAATTAGCTGATGGTGTCATAATGGCAACATGATTTCACAATTATGATGATGTCAGAAAAGATTTGTTATGTTTCAATGGTATGTCTAATGTCAGTTGCCATTAGTTCCCCATGAGGATATGGATACAAAAAAGTTCTGTGATGTCACAGAGGTCACGTGTGTTTTCAAAGGTGGTAAGAAGTCATAATAGGTTTGTGATGGCAAAATGTGATCCATAATGTCACAATGGGAATGAGATGTCACAATGGAAATGAGATGTCTTATTGGGTTTTTGATGTCACAGTGGTGATGAGGTCACAAAAGTCTTGTGATGTCAGTTTATTTATAATATCAGAATGATATATCCAATTCCAATTACTCATAATTCAATGTGAGGATACCAGGTGATAGAAGAAGCTTCATAGAATGAGGTCATAGCATGTGAAAACCCAATAGGACAGTGATTTTACAATGACAATGCAATGTCTTAACATCATGTTATAATAATGTTTTGAGGTCACAATTGGTGACGCCATATGGATAAGGGGTCTCAATAGATTTGAGATGTCCCAAGGGGTTGGTGATGTCACAATGGCATGTAGGATCTCAATTGTCATTAACTCATCATACATATATGAGTTTGGGAAGGGATTCTGATGGCACCAAAGTATATGTAATCAAAAAGGTGAAGAACTTACAGGTCTGAGATGTCCAAAGTGACACAATGGTTATGATGTCCAGTGCTGTGATATCATGATGTTACATTGGATTTTAGATATCTCATGTCATATCTGAAATATGAGGTCAAACACAGTATTTCAACTGACAAAGGGCCTAAGATATCACAATGGCATGTCAGAAAAATTATGAGGACAGGAGAGGTATTTGATGTCACAGTGGGTTAGTGATATAACAAAAACAATGTTCTGTGACAAAGAAATTTGATGTCACAAAGGTTATGAGTTCACAATGGTTTCCTGATATCAACTCACATGGCACATTTGAAATTGAATGAAATCAAAGAATACGCATTCACAATGGGTCTATGACATCCAAATGACAATATAATGTCAAGACAGCAATGTTTGATAGGATATGTACTCATTACCTCGCTAATGTAACTGCAATCCCTTTGTACACTATACTTACAATAAATAACAGAGAAGAAAATAAAAAGAAAAAATGATATGGTGTCATTGGGGTTTGGTGATGTCACAATGAGATGAAGATGTCATGATGACAATGTGATTTCACAGTCATAATTATTGCTCAAAGTATTTGTGATGATACAATGCTATGTGTGATCACAATTTTCATTAGTTCACTATGAGGATATGGGTACACAAAGGGTCTGTGATGCCACAGAGGTCATGTGTTTTATAAAGGTGCTAAGAGTTCACAATAGCTTTGTGATGTCACAATGTGATTGCAAAGGCACAAAAGCAAGGTGATGTCACAATGGGTTTGTGTTGTCACAGTGGTGATGAGACCAAATGAATTTGTGATGTCACTATGAGTTTGTAATATCACAATGACATGTGTAATTTCAATTTCTACTAGTTCACAATGAGGAAACAATTTTGAAGAAAGAAATTTAAGCTCCAAAGACCTTGAGTTTTTAATCATAACTTGTGTGATATGCTGCCTTTAGTAAGCTTATAATGTTTTCAAACTCATAATAATTCTGGTATGACATATGATATTCGAAATTGACTCTGACATCATGAATATTGTGACATCACAATGATAGCTATCAGGACCATGGTATCATATTGTGAACTCACAAATCTGTTAGGACTTCATCACATTTGTGCCAATACATGACTTTGGAGACAACACAGTCCCTTTGTGAACTCATATCTTCATTGTGAATTAATGACATTTGAGATCTGGCATGGCATGGTGACATTTCCAACCAATTGTGACAACACAAACCTATTATAGTAGAAACACATTGTGTTCTAATAGCCATTGTGGTAGCACAATCCCTTTGTGATCCCACATTTTCATTGTGATATCACTAACCCACTGTGAAATTGCAATCCTCTCATACCCAATCCAGGAACGAAATGTGATACCTGAATTCAGTTGACATCTAGATCATGGTGACATCACACTGATAGATGTTATGAGTATTTTGTCACATCCTGACAACACACGCCTGTTAGGACTGCATCACTTTTGAGACAACGCATGCCTTTGGAGACATCACAGTCCCTTTGTGAGCTCATATACTCATTGAGAGTTAATGACAATTGAGATCATATGTGTCATTTTGATAGCACCAACCTATTGTGACCTCAAACACCTCTTGTAAATTCATCACCAGTGTGGCCTCACCAATTGTGATATCAAAACTATATTGTCATCATATTGCAACATCCATTACCATTGTGATATCACTGTTCCATTGTTTTTTCAAAAATCTAGTATGTCTTCATAGCATTTTAGAAAATTCATGGCCTTTTATATTTCATTCTTCTTCTGTGAACTCATATCCTCATTGTGAAATAGTTGCAACTGAAATTGGACATGTGATTATGAGATGTGACTTCACAAAACTATTTGATTTCATCACCAATGTGACATCACAAACCCATTGTGAGCTTTCATTGTCATTTGACATCACTATCACATTGTGACATCCCAAACCTATTAGAACCTCTTAGCACCTTTGAAAAAATACATATACTTTGTGACATCACAATCCCTTTGTGTAACTATACCCTCATTATGAGCTGACAATTGATATCAGACATGCCATTGTAACATAACGAACCCTTTGTGACATCACCAATGTGATATAACATTCTCATTATGACAGCATGGACTACTTTTGACATCACAAAACTACAGTGATAAGAGGACACATTTTCATTGTGATGTTATAGACAGAATGTGAATGTCTATTTTTAATCTTTTTGTGTGTGTGTGTGTGGGTCGTGGGTCGTGGAGCTTGAAATCTGAGCTTGGGTGCACTCCATGCTCTTCAGCTCTAGGTGAGCATTCTATCGCTTGAGCCACAGCGCCACTTCTGGTTTTCTAGTGGTTTTTATTGGATATAAGAGTCTCATGGACTTTCCTGCTTGAGCTTGCTTTGAACTGTTATCTTCAGATCACAGCCTCCTGAGTAGCTAGGATTACAGGTGTGAGCCACCAGCCCCCAACTTTTTCATTGTATTTCAAATTTGACATGTGTGTTGATATCAGAAACATAATAAATCAGCAGTGACATCAAATTGTTATTATGACACCATCAGCTCATTGTGACATCACCAAACGATAATGGCATCATAGCATTATAAATCACAGTGACATTGTTACATCATATATGTAACAGTGTGAAGGCCTATTCTAGGAATTCATTCTACTTCTGAAACCCATTTTGACAATATAACCATTCTGATATCACAATCCTTTGTGACATCACATTGGCATTGTGATATCATTAACCTACTGTGCCATCACAAACCAGTCCTGTCCTTATAAGTTTAGTGACATGTTGCCATTGTCATATATTAGGCTCTTTGCGAGCTCACAATCTGTTTTCAATTTCATGTTTCTGGTATGACATGTGATATCAGAAATCCCCTGTGACATCATACTGCCAGAGGTCATGACCATTGTGTCACATTGTGATATCACAAAACTGTTAGAATGGCATCACATTTGTGACAACACATGCTTTTGGGGACATTACAGTCCCTTTTTGAACTCATATATTCATTGCCAATTAATGACAATTGAGAACTGCCATGCCACTCTGACATCATGAACCCATTGTGACATCACAAACTTATTGTAACCTCATGATGACAATGGCATCAACAACTAATTGTGGTCTTAAAGCATTGACATGACATTGTGGTATTGCCAGCATGATATCACTGTCCCATTGTGTTTTTACAAACCTATTATGGCCACATCACATCTTAGAAAATTCATGGCCTTTGAGACTTCAAGCTCTTTCTGTGAACTCCTGTACTTATGACCTCTAAGGCAAGGAGAAAAACCATTGAGTCACATTTAATATAATAAACCAATTTACACTAGAAAGGGGACTGATTACCTTACCCTGGACTTGATACCCAGGTCCAAGAGCAGCCGTAACCACCAAACCTCAGACCTCCAATGGGCACCCTTTCTTAATTGGTCTGCAAACCAACATCCAAAAAATTATCATCTCCAAAGCTCCAAACTTCAATGGGCAAGGCATTTTACTTTTCCATTCCTCCCTCCTTCGCCACAGACCTGTCCTTCCTTCCTGGTCTTTCCCTTCCACCACTTCTTTCTTCTGTTCAGGCCACTCCACTCTACACAGGCCTGCCCTTCTCTGTGCCAGTGACCACTTGCCAACCTTCTGCTCTCCTTCAACTTCCTCTCTTCTCAGATTTTTTCCTTCCTGCTGTCCCACCACTTTCTTCCATCCGTGAGCTCCCATTTTTATCTCCCCTTCCAGTGCTCTGAAAATGCAACCTATATATAGGTTGTAACCCTCCTCACTCAAACGGGTCTCCTGCCTAACAGTTTTCAACCATCACTTCCCAAACTGCCCAATGTTCAATCACTTCTTGACAGCTTACCATGTGAGGTTAGACACCTCCACCTTTGGCAGCATTCCCCACACTCTCCGGGGGGCCAGGCCAAGAATTTAAAATGATAATCAGCTCCCAAAGATAATTCTGTCCCCACTGGTTATTACAGTATCCTCATAGTGAATTAGAAGAAATTGAAGTTGTATATGTCACTGTTATATAACAAACTTGATGAGACATCACTATCCCATTGTGACCTCATCACCACGGTGACATCACAAACTCATTGTGATATCACATTGCCATTGTGTCACCATGAACACATTGTGATGTCTCAAACTTACTGTGATCTCAAAAGCATTGAAAAAAGCCTGCCCTTTGTGACATCACAGACCTTTGTGTACCCATATCACTTTGAGCTAATGACAATTGAGATCTCAAAACCTTTGTGACATCATTACCAGTGTAACATCACATTGTCATTATGACAACATCAGCCCATTGTGACATAATAAAACAACATTGACATCGCAGCATTATGACATCACAATGTCATTGTGATGTTACAGATACCTTGGAATGCCTATTCTGTGATTTCATTCTATATCAAATGTGGCAGGTGAGTTGATATCAGAAATACATTGTGAGGGCTGGGAAGGTGGCTCAGTGGTAGAGCGTTTGCCTTGCATGCTCAAGACCCTGGGTTCGATTCCTCAGCACCACATAAGCAAAAAGAAAAAAACGGAAGTGGCGCTGTGGCTTAAGTGGTAGAGCGCCAGCCTTGAGCTGAGAGCTGAGGGACAGTGCCCAGGCCCAGAGTTCAGGCCCCACGACCGGACCCAAAAAGAAAAAAAAAAAAAGAAATGCATTGTGACCACTAACCATTATGATATCACAATACCTTTATGACACCATATTGGCATTATGATATCACTAACCCACTGTGACATCATAAAACTGTCCTATCCTCATAATTTTTTGACATGCTTCCAGTGTGTTATCTTTGGCTTCTCTGAGATCATAAATTGTTTAACTCATAATACTTCAGGTATGACACGTGATATCATAAATCCACTGTGACATCATGACCATTGTGACATCACACTGCCAGATGTCATGACCACTGAGTCGCATTATGACACAATCCTGTTAAAACTCATTAAACTTGTGCCAATATATTCCTTTGGAGAGACCATTAACACTTGTGAACTTATATATTCATTGTCAATTAGAGATCTGGCATGAGACTGTGAGATCACCATCCCATTGTGAAATCGCAAATCTATGTGACCTCCTCACCTGTATGGCATCACCAACTGTTTGTGACTTCAAAAAAATACTATCTCATGTAATGGTAACATCACATTGTCAATGGGATTTTCACCATTGCATTTTCACCAATCTATTATTTCTTAGTATTTTACAAAATTCATGGCCTTTCTGGTTTCTAGCTCCTTATGTGAACTCGTATCTTGTGATCTAGTAGAATGAAATTGGACATATAATGGTGATATCACAAATTCATTGTGACATCACTATCCATGTGTGACCTTATCACCAAAGTGATATCACAAACCCTTTGTGACATCACCTTACCACAGTGATATCATGATCACCTTGTGACATCCCAAACCTGTTGTGACCTCTCAGCACCTTTGAAAAAGCACATGGTGTTTGTGACATCACAGTCCCTTTGGATAACCATGTCTTCATTGTGAACAAAGGACAACTGACATCAGGCATCCCATTATACCATTACAAATGCTTTGTGACATCATCTCGAGTGAGATCACGTTGTTATGATACCAACTGCCCATTGTGACATATCAAAATGACAATGACCTCATAGCATTATGACATCACATTTTCATTGTGAGGTCATAGAGACAATGTGATTAGCTATTCTGTGATTTCATTCTATCTCAAATGTGGCATATAGGTTGATTTCAGAAACCTATTGTGACCACATCACCATTGTGACGTTACAATCCCTTTGTGAACTGATGTTGACATTGTGATATTATTAATGCAATGTAACATCACAAACCTGTCTTGACCTTACAAATTTTGTAATAAGCGACTACCTTGACCTGAGCTGGATGCCCAGAGCTAAATGCAGCCTCAACCACGAATCCTCAGACCTCTCAAGATGAACCCAGCCATTTGTTAACTGGTCTGCAAACAACCAGCCCCCAACATAATGAACTCCAAAGCTCTACACTTCAAAGGAAAAGGCTTTTTCCTTTCTCTTCATCCTACTTCTATCCAGACCTGTCCTATCTTTCAGGTCTTTTCAGTTTTTCCTTTAACCATTCCCTTCTTCTCTTCAGGCTGCTCTATTCTTGAGAGACCTGCCCTGCCCTGTCCAGGTGGCCAGTTGCCATCCTTCACCACCTGCTCTCCCTCAATTTCCTCTCCTCCCAGGTCTTTACCCTCCTGTAGTCTCATCACTTCTTTCCTTCCAGGACTTTCTCCTTTTTCTCTCCCCTTCTGTTGCTCTGAACATGCATCTTATATATAGGCTGTACCCTTCCCCCAATGGAATATATTTCCTGCATAAGGGTTTTCAAACATAACTTCCCAAATGTCCATGCCAAATCACTTCTTGGCAGCTCACCATGTGAGGCTTGACATCCGATCTCCTTCAGCAGCATGTCCTTCCCCCTCCAGTGGCATGTACTCCCCTCTCCGGTGGTCTAGACCAGGAGGCCATGATGACTATCTGTTCCCGTGGATTATAGGGGCACTGCTGGTTATTACAATGTCCTCATGGTGAACTAGGAGCAATTGAAATTGGACAAATAATTGTGATATTACAACTTGTGACATAACTAACCCATTGTGACCTCATCACCACTGTGACATTACAAACCCATTGTGAAATCACATTGTTGTTTTGACACTAGGATCACACTGTGATATCCCAAATCTATTATGACCTCTTATAACCTTTGAAAAAAATACATAGCTTTGTGGCATCACAGTCCCTTTGTGCACCCAAATCCACACTGTGAAATAGTAACAATTGAGAATCATACATGACATTTTCACATCAAAACAATTTGTGAGATCATCACAATTGTGACATCACATTGAAGTTTTGACACCATCTGCTCATTGTGAAATCACAAAACGAAAATGATATTATAGAATTAGAACTTCACATTGTCATTGTGACATCATAGACACAGTATGAATGCCTTTTCTGATTTCATTCTATTTCAAATGTGGCCTGTAGGTTGATATCATAAACAAATCATGAACTCATAACCATTGTGACATCACAATCCCTTTGTACATCACGTTGCCATTGTAATATCACAAACCCACCGTGACATCAAAAACCTATCCTGTCATCATCTTTTGTGACATGCTGCAATTCTGATACCTTAGGCCTTTTTGTCCTCATAATCTGTTGTCGACCTCATTAGATTTCACATATGACATTTGATATCACAAATTCCCCGTGACATCATGACCATGGTGAGATCACACTGCCAGATGTCATAACCATTGTGCCAAATTCTGACATCACAAATCTTTTAGGATTTCAATATATGTGTGACAACACATACTTTTGGAGAAGCCACAGTACCTTTGTGAATTCATATACTCATTGTAAGTTAAAGACAATTGAGAACCATCATGTAATTGTGACATGCCCGATACATTGTGACATCACTGATCTTTTGTGACTTCATCACGAATGTGGCATCATCAACTAATTGTGACACCAAAAGAATATTTTGAAATGATGTAGTGAGTTTATATTGCCATGGTGATATCACTGTCCTATCGTGTATTCACAAACCTAATATGACCTCATAACATTTTTAAAAATCCATGTCCATTAGGACTTCAAGCCCCTTTTGTGAACTTTATGCACATTGTGAAATACTAGCAATTGAATTGGGACATGTGTTTGACATGATATCAAAAACCCATGGTGACCTCATCACAACTGTGTATCATAAAGCTATCATGACCCCTAAGTACCTCTGAAAACACACATGGCATTTGTGACATCACAGTCCATACGTGTACCCATATCCTCATTGTGAACACATGACAATTGAATTCATATATGCCGTTGTAACACCACAAACCTTTTGTGACCCCATCACCACATATTCATTATGACATCATTACTTCCTTGCAACATCACCAATTTACAATGACCTCATAGCATTATGACATTATATTGTCATTGTGATGTTATAGACACATTGTAAATGCCTATTCTCTTATTTCATTCTATTTCAAATGTGGCATGTGGGTTGATATCAGAAAACCATTGTGATCTCATAAATATATGGCATCATAATCACTTTGTGACATCACAGTGCCATGGTGTATCACTAACACACCGTGGCATCACAAATCTGCCCTGTCCTCATAAGTCTTGAGATGTGCTGCAATTGTGATGTCTTAGGGCCTTTATAAGCTTGTAATCTGCTTTAAACCTTATAATATTTCAGTTATGATATGTGACATCATAAATCCACTGTGACATCATGATCATTATGACATCATACTGACAGACACCATGAATATTGCGTCACACTGTGACATCACAAGCCTCTTAGGACATTTGTGACAACACCTGCCTTTGGAGATACCTCAGTCTGTTTGTGAACTCTTATTCTCTGTGATTTCATGACAAATGGGATTGTTTTTATCATTTGGATATCACCAACCAATTATGACATCATAGACCTACGATTACCCCTTATCTGTATGGCATCAGAAACTAACTGTGACATCAAAATTTGTGAAGTCATAATATTACACGATGATCATGACATCTGTCAGTGTGATATCACAATGGTCATGATGTCACAGTGGATTTCTGGTATCTCATGTAACACATGAAATATGAGGTTGAAAACAAATTCTGAGGGCAAAAGGTCTAAGATATCACAATGTCAGCATGTCACAAAAGTTATGAGGACAGGAGAAGTTTGTGTTGTCACATTGTGTTAGTGATAGCACAATGGCACTGTGATGTCACAAAGTGATTATGATGTCAAAATGGTTATGTAGGCACAAAAGTGCCTTTCTCATATCAATTCTCATACCACAGAATCACAGAATAGGCATTCACAATATGTCTATGATGTTATAATGAGAATTGTTGTCATAATGCAATATGTCATTGAGTTTGGTGATGTCACAATGAGCTGATGTTTCCATAATGAAAAAGTGATATGACACTGTTGAGGATGTCACAAACACTTTTTGATGTTATAGTGGCATGTCTGATCTCAATTGTCATTACTTAACAACAAGGATATGGATACACAAAGGGCATGTGATTTTTCAAAGGAGTTAAGAGGTCATAATAGATTTGAGATGTCACAATGGAATCATGATGTAACAATGACAATGTGGTCACAATTGCTTTCTGATGTCGTGGTGGTGATGATGTCAAAATGTGTTTGTGATGTCACAACGAGTTTGTAATATCACAATCAAATTTCCAATTTCAGTTGCTACCAGTTCACAAGGAAGATACTGTAATAATCAGCATGGTCCCAATAATATATAGGGTCCAATAATCAGCGTGGCCCCATCTCCTGGCAAGCTGGAGAGGACAAAGTATGCCACCAAAGAAGGTGGGGCATTTGGTGGGAGGTGCTGGTGCATTAATCTCCACGTGTTGAGCTGTTAAGAATTTATTGGGCTGTGGGCAGTTTGGGATGTGACAGTTGAAAAATGTTAGGCAGTTGGAGTGGAGAAGGGGTACAGACTTCAATAGAAGTGGAGAGAAAAAGGGAAAAGTCCTGGAAGGAAAAAAGTGGTGTGACAGCATAAGGGGAAAGACCTCGGAGGAGAGGATGTTGAGGGAGAGCAGGAGGTGAAGAATGGCAACTGACGACCCAGGCAAAGCAGTTCAGGCCTGTGGAGAGTGGAGAGGCCTGAAGAGAAGAAAGAACTGGTAGAAGAGAAAAAGGGAAAGACCTCGAAGGAAGTATAGGACTGTGAAGGAGAGACAAAGGAAGGGGAGAAAAAGGCTTGCCCTTTGATGTTTGGAGCTCTTGATATCATAATTTTGGGGGTTGATGGCTTGGAGAACATTTATTATATTAACTGTGTCTTGATGGATTCTCTTGAGCTATAAAGGTCCTAATTTTTAGAGACCACATTGACATAATCCATTTGGATGGCAACAGGCCTTGGCCCCAGAGAAAAATCCCCATAGGAGAGAGTGTCAGCACTCAGGGTTGAGAGTTTACCTCTAGTGTTTGTCTCCAGAGGACCAAGAGGGACAAAAGTCATTTAGGAACCACTAAGGACAAGTCTGGGCAAGCTTGCCAGCTTGTTTTGAGGACCCCCTCTAGAGGTCAAGTGTGGCTTCCTTGGGAAGCCATCTGGGAACTCTTTGAGAGGCTGTGTAGGGCTTCCAAAGAAAGCCATCTGGAACCTCATCAAGAGTACATCTGTGACTTCCTCAAGAAACCATCTGAGACCTACTCTGGAGTTCATCTGGGGCCTTCTCCAGGGGCCATCTTGGACATTCTCCAGAGGTCATCTGGGGCTTCTTCAGGAGGCCACCTGAGACCTCTTCAAAAGTAGTCATTGGGGCTTCGTTATGAGGCAATCTAGGACCACCTCCTGAGGTCATCTGGAGCTTCTTTGGGTGGTCATCTCGGGTTACCTTGATGAGAAATGTATGACTATCTTCGGACATCATCTGTGACTTCCTTGAGGAGCCATATAGGACCTTCTCTGGATGTAATCTGTGGCTTTCTCAAGAGGGTTATCTGGAACCTCCTCTGAAGTTCATATGTGGCCTCTGTGAGTGGCCATCTGGGAGCTACTCGAGAGGTAATCTCAGCCATATTGAGAGGACATCTGGGACATCCCTTGGAGGTCATCTAACACTTCCTTGGGAAGCCATTTAAAACCACCATGAAAGGTCTTTTAGGGCCTCCTAGGAATGACATATGTGACATCCTCCAAAGATCATTTGTGGCCTCCTCAAGAGACAATCTGGGACATTCTCTCTGTCATCTGGGACCTCCTGTAGAGGTCAACATTGAGAGGCATGGGAGATGTGGGTTGTCTGTGGCTATTGGTCTCTGTATGTATGCTGATAGTTCTGTGTCCTGTATGCACCTCTGTTTACTCCTTCTCTCAGGATGGGAGAACAAGGCCTAAAGGTGTCATATCCAAAACATATTCGCCTCCAGGTTTACAGAATTCCTCAGAGGAAGATGCACTGATGTACTCTCTCTCCTATTCTTTGCCATCATCACCTCTAATGTTAAGTCCTCCCATACAAAAGTGGTTACTTGTACCAATCTGAGGTGGTACAATGTGGTATGTTACCCTTATTACCTTTGAGACAGGAACATGGAGGAGATGGTGGGCAAGCCCCATTTCTAATATATGTTCCCTTTACAACTAGTGACCTGTATAACTGGAAACAGCAAAATCCATGCTTTTCAGAAAAAAAGGGGCTCATTACTTCGTTAGAGACAGTAATTTTCAAACACAAGCACATCTGGGATGAGTGTCAGCAAATTTTACAGTCACTTTTCACCTGGTAGAAAAGGGAGTGAATCCTGCTTGGTGACTTGAAGGTGGTCCTTCGACCAGAGAGTAGCCCCCCTATTGAACCAGCAAGTCTTTGCACAGACTTACCCAAGCTGAGTCTAACAGCAATTGAGGTATGGAGGTGCTTACCTATTATTGCCAGGTTCTGTTAGCAGGGATACCGCAGTGGCTAAAAAGCCAAATCATCAATCTAAGGTGGGTGAGATTTTACAGTTCCCCAGTGAGTACCCTAATGCTTTTCTGAAACTTCTCCCAGAAGCCTATAGGATGTATAGGCCTATAGATCTTGAAGCCCTGGAGAATGAAAGAGTCCTCCTAAATATGGCATTTGTTACCCAGACAGCCCCAAATATTAGAATAAAGTTTCAAAAGTCAGAAAGTTTTGAGGGAAAAGTTTATTCTACTTTGGAATTAGTCGTCCAGAGGGTGTTTGTTAACAGAGATACCTGGGAAAAAGAGTCTAAGAAAAGGGTTTGAGTTTTGGTAGGAACACCAGAATAGGGATCAAGAAACCCTTGGCAAAGACAGTACAATTCATTTGCAAATGGCAATAGGGAACCTCTAGGACTACATCAGTGTGCTTATTGCAAACAAAATAGACATTGGGAAAAGGAATGCCCAAGGAGGAGAAAGATAGAAAATGACAGGTTAATTAATCACATTAACCACCTGGAAAATGTGTTCATATATCTGGAGAAACATGCAAAGGAGCTTGGGGCTCTGAATTCCAACTATGTTTAATTTAAAAAGCAGCCCTCTGAAGTTAAGAAATGTGGCAAAGAAAAAATTCCACCATTCTATCTCAAAACATAGTCTTATAAAAGACTGAGTCTCCAATATATACCAGTCAAAACCCACTAAGAGATTGAAAGCACATAGAAGAGCACATTGGAGAAAACAGAGAAAATTATTTGACGTGAAGAAAAGATTTAAAGATATAAATTAAGAAATTGTGCGAGTCAAAAAGGAGAAGAAAATCCTCAAAAAGAACCTAGAAAACACTGAAAATCAAATGAAATTCAAGTACATTAGCCTGGGTGAGCATGAGGCAAATTAGGGGACCACAGGTCAGAGGCAAACAAGCACAGGACAGCAATGCTGCCATCCTTGCTAACCACAAGTGAGGCCAAGAAGAGATCCTAATGCTGCATTAAGAAACCATCGCCATGACAAAGGAGCTCTACCTGATATAAGAATGTATTAGGCTGAAGTACATGTTGATTATAAGCTTTGAAGAGTGTCACCAGAAATTCAAAGCAACAGAGAAAGAAGGAAAGAGTAATTAGCAGAGAAGATGGGGAAGTGCTGTGTCATAGAAGAGGAGGCCAGGAAAAGTGAACTGGAAAATATCAGGCTCAAGAAAGAGATTGGTACTATTCAGAAAGAGTTAAAGGACCACATGCTCTGACAGAGAGTGCCGGGGAAAGGAAAAGAGCATTAGGAACAAAAACAGAAGAGCTAAACAAACAGTTGGAAGATCTGTCACAAAAATACACTAAAGTGGAAAACTAGAAAGAGAGACTACTAGAATAAAAAGCCAAAAAGACTGCTGAGATCTTCACCATAAATGTAATGCAGAAACTTCATGTCCCAATGGAACAGGTGGAGGTGGGAAAAATTACCTCTCAATAGCACCTTTGTGAACTTAAGGGAGGAGCTGAAGAGCAAGCAAAGGTGTTGTGAGAAGGAGCAGCAGTTGGCTAGTCAAAGAACTCTCCTGTGACCCTGCCAAAACACTTGCAGGTTAAGGAGCACATTGAGAACTAGAGTGGGATCACGAAAGCAAGTTTGAGAGAAAAGGAGGAGAATAAAATGGAAGAAGACTCCAAGGTTCAGAGTACAATACAGGAAGTAAAGAAACTAGAGACCCTAAGATACAGGGAAACATCTGAGCTGATCACGTAGCTTGGGAGACCACTCTAAAACCAGTTGGTTCTCTAGAGCTACTAGTTGTTAAGATTAAAAGAAGAAGCGAACACAATAGTAATAAGTGTGCAAATGTTGATACTGAACTTGTGAAAATAACATACAGGCTCAAGCTTTCTGTCAGTTTACATATAGATATTTGCACCCAGGTAAATTGAGTGAGGCCACTGCCTAAAACTTCTGAAACTAGTGGGGCCTCAGCCTGACAATTCTGTGTAATGTGTGTAGGTAATTTCCATCAGGTAAATGCTGAAAAGCTGGAACCTATGGAAAGAATTCATATATGAAGAACCTCAGATCATGAATTTGGGAAAGTGGACTCCACAGATGTAAAGCCTGGAAAGTATGGCTATTGGTATCTGTTAGTAATAGTGGACAATTTTTCAGGCTGAGCTGAGGTGTGTACTAATTCCTTGATTTGGCTTACCCTTAGATTTAGCGTCCAAAGATGGCCCTGCATTCATGGTCCAAGTTCTTAATTATTAACTAACAACCTAGGAATAAATTGGAAGTTACAATCCATTTATAGACCTTAGAGTTCAAGGCACTAGAAAGAATGAATATGACCTTAAAGAAAACTAACTAAATTAAATAAAGATACTGGCCATGGCTAAGTAAGCCTCCTCCACTTTGCTCTCCTTTGAGCAAGATGTAGCTTCTATGTTAAAGGATTTAATCCCATTGAAATACTTTAGTGTAGACCACCCCCTTTGGTTCCTAAACTTGGGAAGGTTATATTAACAGAAATGTCTAACTACAGACTGCAGGCATTAAAACATATTCTTTTATGTACCTATCCTTTGGTAATCAAGGCCCACTGGCCACCTAAGAAAAACTCCACCTGAAAGGGAGAGGCCAAGATGGTGATGGAACAGCAGGGAAACACCTCAGCTCTCTCCAACCAAATACAGAGTTTGGATTTCAATGCTCTGTTTCTCGAAATGACCCACAAAAAAGGCAATTACTCAGAGAGATACAGGAAGTGAAAAAAGAAAAGGGAAAAACCTACACAGACAGTAAAGTGGGAAGACCCTTCCCCCACCCGTTGTTGGTGATGGGGCTCCACACTAAGCAGCTTAATTGGTGGGGTTTCATGCCCAGCTCCTTAAGTGGCCAGGCTCTGGACTGTCTGTGGACCACACACTCACAAGCATCCCAAGGCTCTCAGAAGACTGCCAAGAGGTGGTGCCAACCTAGAGAATACAAGCAGAAATCTCAGAAGGCAGAGCCGGCACGAAAACTCGCCTCACCCTCCCTGGCATAGCACCTCTTCCTGGCTGGTACAAGCAGCCCAATCCAGTCAGGAGGAGCAGCAGCTGTCAGCAGTGGCAAATGACCCAAGACTGAGCGTGGCTCCTCTGTCCTGGTGGTTTAAACAGCCTAGCCTAACCTGGAGAAGCAGCGGCAGCTGGCAGTGGTGGCAAACCACCCAGACTCCGGGCACAATGCCTCTTGACACTAACCCACAGGAACAGCCCAGACCAGCCTGGGGCGGCAGCAGTGAATGGGGCGGGGACAGCTGCAGTGAACAACTCCAGATCTGTGACGGTTTGTGCCTCTCCATACTGGTCCGCATAAGGAGCCCAGCCTAGCCTGAGGTAGCAGCAGTGGTTAACACCTGACTGGTGGTGGGGTGCCTGGCTTGCATAAGTGGCCCAGCTGATCTTGGAGCAGTGGCAGCAGCTAAGGCAGTGGCAACAGCTGTGGCAGCAGCAGTGGCATCAACAGCAGCAGCGAACAACTCCGGACCCATAGTGGGGTGCAGCGCTTCTCCATACTGGTTTTCATAAGCAGCCCAGCCAGGCCAATGATGGCAAAGTGGGTGAACAACCCCAGACTTGAGGCAGGATGTGGTCCTGAACAACCCCAGAAAAGTCTCATGAACTTTCCTGCCTGGACTGGCACCTGAATACACATATCTGAGCCTCCTGAATAGTTAGAATTACAGGCATTCACACCAGCAAGGTCTTATTCTTGCCAACCCCCTATTTTTTTTATGAAATAGATCATTTCTTAGTTCATACAAGGAATTTAAGCAAATACAAGAGAATCGATATAATACCCTGTATTCTATCTGACCATAGTGGAATCAAACTAGTTCTCAATAATAAGGCATAAATTAGAAAAAACTTAAACACATGGAAATTAAACAGAACTCAGTTGACCAATACATGGGTCACAGAAGAAATTAAAGAAGAAATTAAAAACTTCCTACAATTCAATGAAAATGAAGAAACATCACAGCGAAATCTATGGGACACACCAAAAGCAGTCCTGAGGAGCAAATTTATTGCTCTCAGTGCACACATCAAGAAAACAAAGACCGGATTGGGAAAGTGGCTCAGTAGTAGAATACTTGCCTTGCATGCATGAGGCCCTGTGTTCGATTCCTCAGCACCACATAAGCAAAAAGAAAAAAAGCCAGAAGTAGCATTGTGGTTCAAGTGGTAGAGTGGTAGCCCTGAGCTGAAGAGCTGAGGGACAGCGCCCAGGCCCAGAGTTCAGGCACCATGACCAGACCCCACCCTCCAAAAAAAAAGAAAAAAAGAAAACAAAGATCAAGTAAACAATCTTATGATGCAACTAAAACTGCTAGAGAAACAAGAAAAATTTGAACCTAAATTTGCTAGACAGAAAGAGATAACTGAAATAAGAGCTGAAATTAATGAGGTAGAGACTAAGAAAATTATAAATAAAATTAATAAAATAAAAAGTTTTTTTTTAAAGTCAATAAAACTGAAGGACCATTGGCAAGAGTAACTAACAAAATAAGAGAGGAGACCCAAATCAATAATATCAGAGATATCCCAGGAAAATTACAACAAACATCCAAGATATCCAAACAATCGTAAAGAAGTAATTCCAGACTTTAATCACAAAGGAAGGAAAACCTAGCAGAGAGGGATAAATTTCTACAGAAATTCAAATTTCTATTCTGCCCTTTCCTTTTCAGCCATGCTTCTCTACCATGTATTGTGGGGGTAGCAGTTCGGTAAACAAACATCTTTTCCTGCCTGAATAGCATGTGGTGTTCTCTTCATTGGCTTCCTAATGAAACCTACCTATTTCATATACCTTACATATGGTGCCATGGTTCGGATGTGGTTTTTGAGTCAGAAATGTTAGAATTTCCTAACCACCACTTTTCTGTGAACCAAACTGCCTTGAGACTTTTAACCAATACCATTGCTGGCCTTCACATCCACATCCACATTACTTGTCCAGTCTGGTGAGTGAAACTACTCTCTATGGCTCTCTGTTGGTCAATCTCTCTGCAGATGTGGCACCATGACAGATAGCTCATATGGCCTTTAGCCGAAAGGCTGGTCACCTATGAAGCTGAGGATGCTAGGTTTGTGGGGCTTGGCCATTTCTCTCTAGAGGTCTCTGTGGAAAGTCGGGATGCTGCTTCTGCCTGGTCAGCTCTTCTTCATTCACCAGACTGACTCTCCTACACATTTACTGGGGTGCTGTGAGTCATGCCCGAGCCGTGAAACACCTTTGATATGCCCCCTGTGCTCTTTGGATAGCCAGAGCACCTAATGTTTTAATACTGTTCTCAGATTTAGACGATTATTGCCTCTGCAATAGTACATGGTCAGAAGTCTGTTTACTTTCAGGTTCTCTATGCTCTCTGCTATTCATGTCCAACTTTCTATATCTCTCCCTTTCTTTTCTACAACTTTTTGGGTTGTGCCCTGAAGAATGGAATATGGGCTGGGTTCCAGGGACCCCCTCTGGGTTCCCTCTCAAAGGCTTGCCAAACTAAGCTTGATTTTTTTGTTTAGGCTTTCTTTGCATTTTTTTCAGAAATTTGTCATCTTGAGTTCACCATCTTGGCCACATGGTTGATTAAGGCTTTGGCCCCACACAACCCTTTCCGCTCCACCAAGCTTACTACTCCTCCAACCACCTATTCTAATGTGCCTTGCTATCAAGTTGCTCTTTTCACAGACCCTGGTAACTGAGGCCCAACCATCTGATGTGATTTGTTAGCAAAGATGTCTAAAAAATATTGTCAAAAAATTTAGGTTTTGCGTTTTGCCTTTTTTGTTTTGTGTTGTGTTCTAGTACTGACAACATGATTCTAAAATATTGGGCATATGTGTCCTAAGATTCTCTCATCTAATGAGTTTTTTCATTGCAGAATATTTGGTCAATTCTTGATAAGGACCAGGTAAGCTCTACTTATTCTATTTGATCTCCTTGTTACTTTAGTTGGAAATAACAAAGGGCTTTTGTGGCAAAGATTGCAGTTCAAAGCCAGGCCGGGCTGAAAAATCCCTCAGACTCCATTTCCCAACTAACCTGCAATCAGCCAGGCAGGAAGCATTTGCTCAAGGCTCTTATCTCTAACCAGCAAACACTGCAAGTGGTACTATAACTCAAAGTGGTAGAGTGCTAGTCTTGAGCAGAAGTGCTCAGGGACAGTGCCCAGGTCTTGAGTTCAACCTCCTTGAATACCAACTGGGACAAACCATCCCAGTAACAAGCACCTAGATTCAGCCAGTCTGGGGAACAAGGAAAAATGGAAAGGAGTAAGAGGAGATATTATCACATCATCCATTTTGTGCCTGCACTTTAAAAATTAACCAGAGCCGGGAGATCAACAGAAGTAAGAAGACTGCCCATCTAATGTCAATACCTGTTTAACTTTCAACTGGAAAGGAATTTACATTCTTGCCTTTGTTACTTGACTTATTCTCTACCTAGTCACCAGATGTCAGAAATAGCTAGCGACATTTGTACCAACATTTTCAGCCCCAAGTCCTTCCTCTTGTTATTTATTTGCTCTATATTATTTTTTTCAGTCCCTCAATGCCTGAGTCTTCTCCAGACTACATCCAAGAGACTTGTCTCCTCTAGACTTCATCTAAGCACTCAATGCCCAAGTGACAGCTGTTTCCTGCTGCCTTCTCCTAGAGGGGAACATATCTCAGCCTTTTACCCCTACTGTTGACACCCGTGAAAACAGGAAGTAGCCAGAGAGAATCTTCGCCCTTTTTCATAATTATCAAAAGGCTGGAATATAAGGTGTGAACAGGGACACCTTCCTCCCTCGTGGCTAAGTTTCAGCCCAGTATCTGTTACATAGGTAACTGGCAGACCTGGAAGCAGTCACTTTCCCCTCCTCTTAGGTCACATCCTGGGCCACCTGTGGTCACATGCCTCCCATCTGATCTTAAGAGGGTACCAGACCCTGAGGTCACATCTGGATCCAGTGTGACCACACATTTCCCCCACTTGGCCACACCTTCTCCTGTTCTTGGCCTAGATAAGTCCTGGTCCAGAGGTGGGTCACCCCTTCCTTTTCAGCCATGCTTCTCCATCATGCATGGTGGGGGCAGCAGTTCGGTAAATAAATTCTTTTCCTGCCTGAAAAAAAAATTGCCCAAACAGAACCAAGAAGAAATAAATCAATTAAACATGTCAATAACCTACAAAGAGATAATAGAAGTAATCAGAATTCTTCCAACTGTAAAAGACCAGGACCTGATGGATTCACTACAGAATTCTATATGGCCTTTAAAGAGGAACTAATTCCCATACTCCTCAAGCTCTTCAGAGAAATAGAAACAGAGGGAGTAATCCTAAACTCATGCTATGAAGCCAATATCACCTTCACACCCAAACCAGGCAAAGACTCAACAAAAAAAGAACTATACACCAATCTCTTTTATTAAGACAGATGCAAAGCTCCTCAGTAAAATTGCAGACAACAGAATCCAGAAACCTCACAAAAAATATCATACATTATAACCAAGTAGGCTCCATCCCAGAGATGCAGGGATGGTTTAACATATGTAAGTTAATAAATGTAATCCATCACATCAACAGATCCAAGGTCAAGAACCACATGAATATCAACATTGATGCAGAAAAGGTTTTTGATGAAATTCAGCACTCATTCATGCTAAAAGTTCTGGAAAAAAATAGGAATATATGGAACATTTGAAAAGACCATAAAAGCCCTACACGGCAGATCAAAGGCCAATATTATACTTAATGAGGAAAAACAACAACCAATTCCCCTAAAAACAGGAAAAAGGCAAAGATGCCCAATATGTCCACTCTTCTTCAGTATAATTCTGTAATTCTTACCCAGAGCAATAAGGCAAGAAGAAGACATTCAAGGGATCCACACAGGAAAGGAAGAAGACAAACTATCTATTTTTTTTCAGATGGCATTATTTTATAAATTAATGATCCCTAAAGCTCAGCCCCAAACTCTTAGAGCTTATAAACCAATTTGTCAAAGTAGCAGGATACAAAATTAACCCACAAAAATCAGTCGTCTTTCTGCACACCAACAGAAATGGAAATCAAGGAAACAACCCTATTCACAATAGAAAAGTATCTAGGAATTAAACTAACCAAAGATGTAAAGGGTCTATTTCATGGAAAGTGTAAAAGCCTTAAAAAATGAATCATAGAGTGTGAAGACTCAGTGTCTATGTTGAGGGGGCAGAATGATACAGGCTCCAGTCTCAGGATTATCTGAGGACTGTGTTTGGGATTAGGAAAGCTCTTAGCACGCCGGGCTAGAGAGGGAAAATGTTCTCTCTCCCTATCTCAAAACACATGTCACAGACTCCTGGCAGCTGAGGAAGTAGCTCTTCTGCTTGCTTAAACATAGATGAACAGCTGGTCAAGCATTTTCCTGAGATTGGTGAAGTGGTTTGAGCTTGCTCTAAAATAGTTTAGATAATAATATACCAAGAAATTTTCTCATAGGTCAAGTAAAAATGTATCTGTTGAAATTTTTGTGTGAATGTCTTCTGACCAAATCTTGGCAAAGATCATGCTTGCTTGTCTTTAAATACCTATTAACAATAAAGCACAGCATGCAGTGGCAATTGCTGTTTGCACTCTGCATCCCCTGTGTCCTGGTGATTTCCTGACCCTTGCCCAGGGACCCCAATGAACTAGACGTTGACAATTGGCGCCCAAACAGGGACCCTGCATTGTTGAATTCAGGAAGGGATATTCAGGTAAGTACTTTTAATTACAGGGTGATGGGACAAGTTAAGTCTACTCCGTACTTACATATGCTTAAACATTTTCTTGCTGCCTATGGTGTAAATATTTCTTCTTTTGACATAGAAATGTGTATTAATGTAGTTAGGGAATGGAATCCTTTGTTCCCCGATAAAGGAACATTAGATGTTGATAATTGTAAACGAGTAAAGAATAATGAAGAAAGAGCTGTTCGAGAAGGGGAAGAGATTAGATTTTGGTCCTATTAGATTTTGGGCTATTTTACATACCCTTTTTAAAGCTTTGAATGAGGAAACATTAATAGCAGACTTAAAGAAAGAGGCCACCCCATCTATTGTAGATTTACAATTGGACTCTGAGGTTAAGGACGCAATAGATAAGGATGCATTGCAATTAACAGAGAAAAAACTAGAGGTAAAAATGGGCTGAAAAGGAACAAACTGAAAGTGTAAATAAAATGAGCAAATGGAATTGATTTTATCAAAATTACAACATATGGAGTTGGAAGTTAGCAGAGTGAAAGAAGAACCTGAGAAAGTGAAAGTAAAGCAGACTTCGGCTCCTCTGCTGGCTGATACAATTTTTACAGCGTCACTCCCTCACGAAACAGAGGACTCAGACAGTGATGAAATGCCTATTTTTTCTTATGCTGTAATTCGACCACCCCGTATGAATGGTATAGCTCAACCAGCCAGATATGAAGGTGTTGCTGTTTATGATATTGGTAAACTTAAAAAGGCAGTGACTTTGTATGGACCTCAATATCATTATGTTAAGGAATTGCTTAATGGGCTTGCTCGACATTACAATAATTTTGCTCCCGAGGATCGGAAGATGCTTTGTAGAGCCTTGCTTAAGAAACCTAAATACCTACAATGGCAAATGTGGTTTACTGAGTTATGTACAGAAAGGTCTAGACAAAATGCACAGAGCAGTAATCCACGCCTACAGGTCATAACCTTTCCCATGTTGAGTGTAACAGAACAATATGTGGAGGCTCGTATGCAAGTGAACTCTCTGAAAGAGATCCATGAGCAGTTACAAGACATAGCATGGGAAAGGATTTGGACAGTAGAAGAGCATTATGGCTCTTGGACTAAAGTAATTCAAAAAACTAATAAACCCTGTGTTAAATTTTTATCACAATTAAAATAGCACCTAAAAAATACAAAAAGATACAGTGGTTAAATATTTAGGATATGTTATTTCCAGACAAACAGTGACACCTCAAAAATATCTTTATGACGTGATCAATTACATACGTTAAATGATTTTTAAAAGCTATTAGGAGATATTAATTGGATGCGACCAACCTTAGAAATTCCTACTTATCAATTACATAATTTGTTTTAATTGTTACAAGGGGAGCCTGATTTACATAGCAAAAAATTTTAACTAAGAAGGCTAAAAATAAATTACAATTTGTAGAGCAAAAAATAAAAAAGAAATGTTTTTACATCGAGTAATGCTGAATCAACCCATAAATTTATATATTTTGGATACATGGAAATACCCAACACGAATTATAGGACAAAATGAGCTATGATTAGAATGGATTTATACACGGCATAGATTTACAAAGAATATTAACCCTTATGAACAACAGTTGACAGTTATTTTTTTTTTAATTCCATTTTATTCTATTTGAGAACATACTGTACAGAGGGGTTACAACTACATGGGCAGGACAATGCATACATTTCCTACCAAGCATTGCAGCCTCCTCCTTTGTTTACCCTTCACCTCCCTTCCCAGCCTCCCCACTCCCCCCCACCCAATCATACCCCCCCTCCCCCCCACCGACATTGTAAAGCTGGTTTTGACATGACATTTTGTACTTCTCATTGTTGCAACAGGTCCACCTGAATCCTTAAACGACTTGTTTGTCCAATTGACAGTTATTATTCAACAGGCCAGGCAACGGGTATTTACCCTATCGGGGTATGATTTATTTAAAATTATTTTTCCTTTGCCAAAAGACCAAGTAAAATATTTGTTAAACATGTATGAAATGCTACAAATAACATTAGTAAATTTTAGTGGGCAATTTTCCTATCATTTTCCCAAAGGTAAATTGTGGGATTGCTTGCATAAACAAAAATTTGTCATTAATGATATAATTACCAAGGCCCCTATTCCCACTGCTATTACCGGTTTTACAGATGGCTCGAAAAAAAAAAGTGCTTATTGTGCAACAAATAAATATTGGGTACAAACAACTACTTTAGCATCAGTTCAACAAAATCAACTTTTGCTATTATTAAGGTGTTGCAAGATTTTGTGGGAGATATTTATATTGTTACTGATTCTGCCTAAGCTGTAGTAGATGTGACTAATAGCTATTACATATTCATCTAAACCCCAGCTAACTCAGTTATTTAAACAATTACAAGCATTACTGCAACAACGTAAAGCCAAAGTATTTGGAACTCACATTAAGGGTCATTCTTCATTACCTGTGTACCTTGTATATGGCAATAATCAGGTTGATAAATTAGTTAGTTTTGCTTCTGCTGAACAGGATCATGCTCATTTACATACAAATGCTGGCCATTCACATATGCATTATAAAATACCTTATTCTCAAGCTAAACAAATTATTAAAAGGTGTCCTATCTGCAGACCAATGCATTTGAGAGTTGTACCTGCTAGAGTAAATACTCGAGGATTACCACCTAACAAGCTCTGACAAATGGATATAACCCATGTACAAGCCTTTGACCATTTTTCGTTTGTACATGTTACAATAGATACTTATTCAAAATTTGTTTGGGCTTCTGCCCTTATAGGAGAAACTGTTAACCTTGTAATAGAATACTTCTTGGAAGCTTTTGACATTATGGGAGTGCTTGCCAAAATAAAGATTGATAATGGACCAGCCTAAAAATATCAAATTTAAAAGATTTTGAGAACTTTATGATGTGGTACATATTACAGGAATAGAATGTAACCCCCAAGGACAAACTAGTATTAAACGAGTTCATGGCACACTAAAACAACAAATTAAAAAATTAAAAAGGAGGAAAAGGTTGGATGAAGGTATGAATAATTTGTGGTTTTCCATGCAAAAACCTAAAATAATTTTACATCAAGCTCTTTTTGTTCTTAACTTTTTAAACTTACCACAAGGAGATATTTTAACTAGAGCTGAGCGCCATTTTGAACAAATATCACAAAAACATTATCTAAATGCTCCCACATGGATTAAGATTACATTGAAAGCAGAATGGCAACTAGGAACATTATTATATAAGGGGCGAGGATAGAGTTTTGTGTCTACACAGGATGGCAAACAATACTGGCTTCCTGTACGATGGATATAGACGCGGCCCAGTGAGGACAGCCCCATATCCTGCAAGAAATCGTCCACCAGTTGAGGAAGAATAAATCGCCACTGCCCACCTGGGGGCAGGTTTAAAAGTTGACTGGAGAAGGACAAAAGTTGTTACAACACACTGGTAAACCTGTCGCAGGTGAGAACTTGTTCAGGCCATGTGTGCCCTGCTTAATGTGAATCCTGTCCATGCTAATGCTAATGTAAGTTATTGGGCCTTTGTTCCTAACCCTCCTTTTTTGGAACCTGTTGTTTGGGGAGACATGGATATAACCGTCTATACTGTTCCTGCTGTTTTATCTCCTCCTTGGAATAATTTGACATTTTACAATAAGGATAATGATAGCTTTTTAAATTTTACTTACTATACTCATTCCTTGCGTGTTTTTCTGGAGCCTCCTCCATGTTTACTTATGAATTGGCAACATTGAGTTTTACCTGGGAAACACACTTCCAATTCTAAAACACAGCTGCAGCGATTAACTACTTAGTCCATTAATAGTAGCTGGGAAAGAGTCACCTTTGATGGCGAGTTATCCTTACCAATGTGCCCTGATTTTACTTATATTGATTTAAAATATCAGCCTTTTGTGTGGCAAGAGTGTAGAGGAACATTTGGAAAAATGTTCAATAATTGTATTAATTGGGGAACTTTTGGACAATTTATTAACACATGTTCAGAATGAAATATTACCAGATGTGATTTATCAAATGTCACTAGGATGACGGATGCCATTAATGGATCGCTTACTGGAGCTCGATTGATGGCCTGGGGAGATGGGGGCATTACAGATGCTCGATGGGCTTTCATGTCTGTACCCACTGCTGATCAAACTCATCTTTAGAAGATCGCAGCGGCGCTGAAACCCATGATGCTACCAAATGGATTGTTTTCGGGGATGGCGAACTCTGCATCCACTTATAATTTTACTTTGTACAAATCTTATAATGTAATTGCTTGTGTGCCTCTGCCTTATGTATTTTTAGTGGGAAATTTTACATTTTATCCTGCTATTTTTTGTTTTAATTGTCCCCTGTATTCTTG
This sequence comes from Dipodomys spectabilis, assembly GCF_019054845.1. Classification (NCBI taxonomy): domain Eukaryota; kingdom Metazoa; phylum Chordata; class Mammalia; order Rodentia; family Heteromyidae; genus Dipodomys; species Dipodomys spectabilis. The sequence continues at coordinate 1,253,172 of NW_024871356.1, read as the reverse complement.
CATTAATTCCTCTCTTAATTTTAATGACAGTGATAGTATTATGATTTTCCACAAAGAACTCATATTTGGCTACCTGTTAAATTAGGAAGAGAATGGTCCCAAAATCCTTTGGATAGTGTTGTTATTGAATTTTTTACCAAACTACTAAAACGTACAAAACGTATGATTGGAGCCATTATAGCTGTGATTTTAATCCAAATTACTATTACCACTGTTGCTGCGGTGTCTGGAATTGACCTACACACTTCCTTATAAACTAACACTTTGTGAAAGAATGGCACCGGGATTCACATAAATTGTGGGTCTTACAGGCAAAAATTGATGCTCAATTACAAACACAGATTAATATTATTAAACAGACAGTGGGATGGTTAGGAAAAAGTTATTGGTTTTGGAGAAACAGTTATTGTTAAAATGTTATTGGAATTCTACTACCTTTTGCATTACTAATGTAAAATATAATAAATCTATACATGATTGAAATGGATTACAGCAGTATTTATCTGGAAATTCTACTGCTGCTCAATTGATTGCTCAGTTACAATTTAATGTACATGATATTTTTTGTAAACAATTTGCCAATGATGATGCTTCTAATATTGCTGATACATTTATTAAACAGTTGGAAGGATTGGATCTGAAAAGAATACTACAAACCATGTCATATACTGCTAATGGTATGGGAATTATGATTGTGAGTATTCTGTTTGCACTTGTGCTGTTACATTTGATTTTTATGAACCCAATGCAAGCTTCTATGATAACCCTGTGGAAAGCTTTACTTTTAAAACAAAAGAAAAAAGAAGGAAATTGTGAAGACTCAGGGTCTATGTTGAGGGGGCAGAATGATACAGGCTCCAGCCTCAGGATTATCTGAGGACTGTGTTTGGGATTAGGAAAGCTCTTGGCACGCCGGGCTAGAGAGGGAAAATTTTCTCTCTCCCTATCTCAAAACACATGTCACAGACTCCTGAAAGCTGAGGAAGTAGCTTTTCTGCTTGCTTAAGCATAGATGAACAGCTGGTCAAGCATTTTCCTGAGATTGGAGAAGTGTTCTGAGCTTACTCTAAAATAGTTTAGATAATAATATACCAAGACATTGTCTCATATGTCAAGTAAAAATGTATCTGTTGAAATTTTTGTGTGAAGGTTTTCTGACCAAATCTTGGCAAAGATCATGCTTGCTTGTATTTAAATGCCACTAACAATAAAGCACAGCATGCAGTGGCAATTGCTGTTTGCACTCTGCATCCCCTGTGTCCTGGTGATTTCGTGACCCTTACCTAGGGATCCCAACACACTAGACCTTGACAATAGAGGATACCAGTAATCAAAAGATTTCCCGTATTCCTGGATAGGCAGAATTAATATGGTGAAAATGGCCATACTGCCAAAATTAATAAACACATTCAATGCTATTTCCAATAAAATTCCAGTGACCTACGTTTCTGAAATAGAGAAAATAGTCCAAAAATTCATATGGAACAACAAAAGACCTAGCAAAGCCAAAACAATTTTAGGCAAAACAAAGAATGCAGGAGAGATCATGATACAGGACTTCAAGCTATACAATAGAGCCATATTAACAAAGACAGCTTGGTACTGGCACAAAAAGAGACCCAAAAATAAATGAGACAGATTAGAGGAACCAGAAATATAGCCACATTTGAACAGTCAGTTGATATTTGACAAAGGAGCCAAAGACATACAGTGGAAGAAACACAACCTCTTCAACTACTGGTGTTGGGAAAACTAGCCACATGCAGAAAACTAAAAGTGGATCCTAGCCTATCACAATGCACTAACATCAACTCAAAATGAATTAAAGATCTTAACATCAAGCCTGAAACTCTGAAACTACTGCAGGACTGAGTATGAGAGACACTTGAACTTATAGGCATAGGCAGGAACTTTCAGAACAGATTTCCAGGGTCACTACAAATTTGAGAATGACTTGATGGTACTACCTTGAAATAAATAGTTTCTGCACAGATAAAAAATAGCAATCAAACTAGAAAGAAAGCCAAATAATTGGGGAAAATACTTATCAGCAATTAACTTGCCCATGTAATTGTAACCCCTCTGTACAGTTTTTTCACAATAAAAATAAAATAAAATAAATATTTGCCAGCAATATATTAGACAAGGGTCTAATAGCCATTATATATGATGAACTTAAGAATCTAACTCTTCATAAATCTAACAAACCAATCTTAAGATGGTCAAGGGAGCTAAACAGATAGTCCTCAGAAGAAGAGAAAAAAAACAGCAAAGAAACACATGAGGAAATGTTCATAATCCCTGGTTTTAAAAGAAATGCAAATAAAAACAAATCTGAGATACCACCTTACTCCATTCAGAATGGCCCACATCCTAAATTTAGCCAATGACAAATGCTGGAAGGGATGCAAAGAAAGAGAAACATTACTGCATTGCTGGTGGTAATGTATATTAATACAACCACTTTGGAAAGCAGTCTAGAGGAACCTCAGAAAGCTAAATATCGACCTCTCCTATGAACTGGTCATACCACTCCTAGGCATCTACTGTGAACAACAGGAACCAGTATACAAAGACACACACCTCATTGATTATTGCAGCACTGTTCACAATAGCCAAGATTTGGAAACAATCCAGATGAGCCACTACTGATAAGTGGATCCAAAAATTGTGGTACCTATATACAATGGAACACTATGCAGCCTTTAAAAAGGACAAAATGATGGCATTTGCAGGGAAATGAATGGAACTAGACCAAATTATTTGAGTGAGGTAAGCCAAGAACAACAAGACAAATGGCACATTTGTGGAGGCTGATATGTGGAGGCTAAAGCCAAAATGCAAGGAGGTATGACAAAGTAAACAGGTCTCGAGAAACAAAGGACAGCCACTCATTTTGTTGTATCACCATTAATGACCCCATGTTCTTGACCATGTAGACTGTTGAAATATGCACGCAATGGAGGGAAGCCAGGAGGAGGAACACAATAAGTGGAAAATGGAACAACATACAACAAAGTAGCCCATCAGCTGCACTGGACATAGAAGAAAAATAACTAAGCAACCCAAACACAGTGATGGGAAGGGAGGAATGAGTGGGAAAGAGGGAAAGAGGGAAAGAGGGAATAGCCTACACTAAGCAAAAGGAAAAAATGTAAACATCATCTGAGGTGGGAAAAATAATTTGGATTGTCAAAGCTCATATAATTAACAAACTTTAGACCATGATAACAATAATTTGCCTTGTCAAGGTTAAAAAGTGTTTGTCACTTTACTAAGTATCACAATTCCACAATACTGTGAAATATGTGAAATATATGTAATCACCTATCTCGATTTTTTCAAAACGTGTGAGAAGGGAAGGGTTATGAGGGATGAGTGATAATGTTGTCAGACACCTTGTATTCATGTACTGTTTTGTAGGATGGGAACTTCTTTGTAAAACTACTTATAAATAATAATAATAAAAACTGTGTAAAAATAAATAAACATTAGGTAGACGATAAAATAAGTTCAAATATAAAATAAGAAATTAAATCCAGTTGGAAGGAAAATTTCTTTGGGGAGAATAATGTAGTGTATTCTATAGCAAGTCTCACTTCAGCATTAAATTCAAAAGCTAGACCTCAAGTAAATGAAATAAACTAAGAAATTGAGTTGAAAAAAGAAAAAAAAAAGAAACTCCACCCACTCTTCCTTGCCTGGACAGCTGGTGTGTGTAAAACTGCATCATACTCCTGAATTGTAACCGAAGTAGCAAGGACCTTACTTGGTCGTGCTAACTTCACTGTTGCCTATTATATTAGCACGAAAAACAGCATTAGATACATCAGTCTCTAGTGAAATAGGCAGTGGACCCATATACAGAGAAGGCTACAAGATGGACTGTGCAGACACTCCGAGGGTCCCATAAGGATAAGACTTACTAAGTGTTAATTAGTAATAACTAGTGTGTTTTTATAATTTACTTGTTTACAATTAAATTTACATTTTAAGCCTGGTCAGTGGGTGGAGATATGGGAATTTTTAGGATTTGGTAAGAAGGAATCAAGGATTTGATTTGACATGAAAACCAGTAGGGGATGTATAAAGCAGCAAAGCCCTAATAATCAGCATGACCCACTAATCAATGTGGCCCCATGTCCTGGCCCACAGGAGTGCATGGGTCATGCCACAAACGGGGACAGGGCATGCTGCTGGAGGGGGTAGGATGTCATTCTCAAATGAGCTCTGAAGAAGTTACTGAGGAATGTGCAGTTCATGAAGTGATGGTTGAAAACTGTTAGGCAAGAGACCCACTGGGTCTGAGAGGGGTTCAACCTATATATAGGCTGCATGGTCAGCGCAATGGAATTGGAGAAAATCAAGTGAAGACCTTGAAGGAAGGAAGTGGTGAGATAGCAGGAGGGGAAAGACTTGGGAGGAGAGGAATTTGAGGGAGTGCAGGAGGAGAAGGATGCCAATTGGCCACCAGGCCAGAGAAGTGTAGGCCTGTGGATAGTGGAGAGGCCTAAAGAGAAGAAGGAAGTGATGGAAGGGAAAAAGGGAAAGGAAGAACATGTCTATAAAGAAGGAGGGAGTAAGAGAAAAGGAAAAAGCCTTACCTATTGAAGTGTGGAGTTTCGAGATGATAATTTGGGGGGTTGGTGGTTTGCACACTAATTAGCTATGTGCAGGGTTGCCCATTGGAGGTCTGAGATTTGGTGTTTGGGGCTGGCTTGTCAATGTGTGTACAGCCCAGGACAATGTAAATGCAGGCCCATTACTAGCATAAATAAAGTTATCCTCAATGTGCCTTATTAGATTGTCTTGTGTTTTGTGCAACATAAGTATACGAGTTTACAAGTTAATAGTGTCAAAGGCCATGAACTTTGTAAAATGTTATAAGGTCATAATAGGTTTGCAATACCCAATGTGACAATGATATCACAATGGCAATATGATGTCACAATATCAAGTCATAATAATATTTTGATGTCATAATTAGTTGGTGATGCCATAATGGTGGTGAGGTCACAGTAGGTTTATAATGTCACAATGGATTGATGATGTCACAATGACATGCTAGACTTCAATTTTCCTTTAACAAATGTGAATATAAATCCAGAATGGGATTGTGAGATCTACAAAGTTATGCATTAGCCCAAACGTTATGAACTCCCAACAAGTATGTAATGTCACAATGGATTACAATGTGCATGATATCTGACAAAGTGATGACATAATTTTCATGATATCAGAGTGCATTTCTAATATCACATGTCATACCTGAAATAAGTAAAAAACAGATTATCAGATCAAAAAGGGTTTATGTATCACAAGGGCATCATGTCAAATTTATGAGGAGAGGACTAGTTAATGATGTCACACTGGTGATTCTGCTTCGAAGGGTTTTTAATATAACAATGGTATAACTGATCTCAATTGTTAGACCACAATGAATACATAGGTAAACTACTGAATTTTTTTGTCACAAAGGCCATATGCTGTTTCAAAGATGCTAAGAGGTCATAACTGATTAAAACGTCACAATGTGATGGTGATGTCACAATGGCAATGTGATGATGCAATAGGTTTGTGATATCACTGGGGTCATGAGGTCACCCATGGAATAGTGATGTCATTATGAGTTTGTAATATTACAATCACATGTCTGATTTCAATTGCTACTAGTTTACAATGAGGAAAAGAGTTCAAGGAAGGAGATAGAAGTCCTAAAACCCATGAGTTTTCTAACATGAGATGTCATAATAGGTGTGTGAGAACAGAATGGTAGAGTAATATCACAATGTCAATATGATGTCACAATATCATGTCATAATAAAGTGTTAAGGGAGTTCTGAGGAAGATGGTGGAGGAGAAGCTGGAAACTAAAAAGCTTTCTCATAGATAGCAGTTTTAGTGTTCCAGTGAACAGTCCTAGGGTAGAGAATCACACCAAATGTGCCATCACAGTACAGAGAGTGTGTCCAGAAAGGGAAAATCCAGTCATGGAGACAGATCTGAGCACTTGCTAGTAGCCGTGGCTGCTGTGGCTGCAGCAGCAGCAGCACCGGCCATAGCCATCATCCCTACAACAGAGAGATCCCAGGACAAAGGTGCCAGACACAGCGGACAGGGGATTCTACTCAACACCAGCAAGAACTGAGAAGGAGCAGATACCTTCATCCTACAGATTGCAGACCAGAGAGTGCCCAGGAACTAAGATACTGACAGGAGTAGAACCCTGAAAGCCTCACTCCTTCTCAGGGAGCAGAGGTGGGAATGCCAGCCCTCTCCCCTTCCACCACTGGAAATCTCCATCTTTGATACTGACAAAGGTCTGGCTGAGCAGGTAGCTACAACTCAGCCTTTTGAAGAAAACAAAAGAGTCATTTTGCAAATCACAGGAACTAGAAGGGACCTGCCAGGCTCAGTTCCACCCAGGGGAAAGTCACCCCGCCCAGGCAGAGAGAGCTCTGCCCTCAGAGAAGTGACTTTCTTCACCATGTAAACAGAGGTAGAGTCTGTCCCTCCCTACAGAAGCCTAGACAAACAATTGAAATTCAGTAAACATAAATCCTGAGAATGACTCAAAGCTGGACTCTGTGTCTCAGGAGCTAGCCCCTCAGGGAAAAGCTACTGTTTGTTGAAAGGCCTCAAATCTACACAGAACCTAGCCTCATCACAGCTTCTCCAAACTAGAGGAAATTGCCATTTCCCTCTTTTCGGATACTCAAAGCAGATCTCCCTCCCATTGAACTAGCCTGGGAGGAGGAACACAAAATCCTGCCTAACACAGAGCATTTTCTGCCCAAACAAACTGACTTAAGAAACCAATCAAGCTATAGGAAAACCAAACACCACAAACAGACCAGAGACTCGACGAAGAGACTTGTTATGGACACAGGGGAGATACAGGTTCTTCCCATTCCCTGCCCCCCTAAAAAAACTCAAAAAACCAAAGACCTCTTTTATGATTTTTTTAAATTTTTATTTTTAAAGTGTTTTCTGTAAATATTTTTCTCATAATTTTTTTTTGGTGTGTGTGTGTGTTTAATATCTTTTGACCTTTTGGTCCTTTTTATTGTTTTCATATTTTCTCTTTCTTTTTTGCATGACTTAATTGCTGTTCCGCTCATCCCCAGATATATGCCTGTTGTCAATTATTACACCTTATCCCCCATTTTGTACATAATTAATACAGAAATTTATTACTCAATTCACAACCTCTTAGGCTTAAATTCTTTACGAGCAGTCTTATCTCTTTATACCTACATAATTTTCTAGTAACCAATATAAAAAATTATTTTTTAATTTTTCATGTCTCCTTCTCTCCTCCCCTCTTCTCGTCCTATTCTTTTCTTCTCTCAATATCATTTCTTTAAGCTTACATAAATTGTGTTTCACTTCTTAAACTTGAATTTTTGTTTTCCCATTTTTCTTTAAAATATCTCTCCTATAATTCTGCCCAATCCATTTCCCTCTCAGAGATTAGGACTTGGTTCAATTTACTCTCCTTTAATCTGTCCAAATCCTTCTAGTCCTATTTTTCCACACATTTCTACCTAAAGCTAATAATTTCTGGTTTGCCAAATCCTTCTTTGCTGTTTGTAACCCATTAATCCATGGTTGTTTGATGTTGAATAGATTGTATCTGTTGAACTATATTGTATTTGAAGCCATTTTGATTGTGCAACTACAGGACTCTGGTTGATGCTTACCTTAAAATAATATTCTAGCACAAAATTGGTGTTACTTTCATACCAAATTGGCACAATAAGCTGGAAGAACACAAGAAAAATGGCAAGTCCAGGTGTCTGAACTCCCACTCATGATAATCAGTTGACAGAACAGTTAATGAATAATTCAGAGGAGAGTTATCAAAAGCTCTACAAACACTGCTGGTAAACATGGTGAATGAAATAATTGAAAACTTGCAAAGGACTCAGTGTGAGTATGATAGAGACCGAGAGGAGGCAAACAAAAATTAATACAGGAATCTTGTGAGCATTAGGGAGCTACTTAAAGATTAAAACAGGAATTGCATAAGCCGGTTGAGAACAGTTAAAGAGAAATACAAGGATAACATGAGAAGGCTGAAAACAGTCATAGAAAATTACAGGAATTATGTGAATGTGAGGAAACTTATCAAAGTGTAATACAGGAATTGAGAGAGTGGGATGAGATTAGACGAAGATCAATACAGGCATTCATGGAATTCATAAACAGACAGCTGAAACAATTCAGAGAGACCACAAAAGGAATGATGAATGGAGCCCAACAGAAGGAATGGGAGTCCAAGGAAACAATAACCAATCAACTAAGTGATTTGAGAATAAACACTGAACATCAAATTAAGCAAGTAAAGTTCAAACAATATCTAAAACAAATCTCCAACAAAGAATTTGAAGCCATCAAAGCAAACCAATTAGAAGGAAAAGAAATAAAAAACAAAGTAGAAAGACTTGACAGTAAGTTAGACCATGCAGAATATCGAATCTCGGGGATTGAAGACAGCCTGGATATTATAGAGAAAGAACATACAATTATCCAAGACAAATCCTAGAAATATGATCTATTCAACACTTGGAAGACACCATCAGAAGCGAATGTGAGGATACTGGGTGTAGAGGAGCACCTAGAGACAGACGTTAATGGTCTAGGAAATTTATTTAACAGAATCCTAGCAGAGAACTTCCCAAACATGCAAAAATATTGGCCTATTCAGATACAAGAAGCTTTTAGAACCCCATGTAGACCAGACCAAAACAGAACATCCCACCGTCATATTGTAATCTGCACAGGATCAATTCAGACCAAGGAAAGGATCCTTAAAGCTGTCAAGGAGAACAGATCAGTCGCCTCTAAAAGGAAAACAATTAGAATAACCTCAGATTTCTCAGCAGAGATGAATAAAGCAAGAGCTTGGCATGATGTATGCCATGCCCTAAGGATAGTAAGTATCAGCCAAGAATACCGTTCCCAGCTAAACCCTCCTTCATAACCGAAGGTCAAATAAAAAGAGTCCATTTCAAAGAAAAATTGAAACAATAAATCTCCACCAAACCAGCTGTACAAAAGATACTTAAAGGTGTCCTACTCATAGAAAATGAACAAGACCACAGTAAAGGGTGAGAAACTGCATTCAAGGGAATAAAATTAGAACTCAACACCAAAAGCCACAAATGAAGTCCTGTAACACATGGAGGTTGAACAACACACTGTTGAATCACAAATGGGTCATGGAAGAAATTAGAAAGGAAATACAAATGTTCATGATATTCAACAAAAATAAACACACAAATTACCAGCTCCTCTGGGACACAGCAAAGGCAGTACAGAGAGGCAAGTTTATAGCTGTGATTTCCTACATCAATAAATTAGAGAGATCTGAAACCAACAATTTAATCAGACATCTGAACCTCCTTAAAAAAGAGCAGCAAAGATAAACCCCAATCCAAGAAATGGAAAGAAATAATTAAAATTAAATCAGAATTAAATGAATTAGAATCCAAAAACACCATATAAAGAATCAACAAAACAAAGAATTGGTTCTTCAAAAAAATTTAACAAAATTGATAGACGCTTAGCAATTCTTACCAAAGAAGACAAGACACCCAAATAAGCTCAAAGATGAGAATGGAAACATCACCACAGAAACAACCAAGATTCAGAACACTGTAAGGGAATACTTCTCAAACCATTATGCTAATAAGTTTGAGAACCTGGCAGAAATGGACATTTTCCTAGCTAATATCAACTTGCAGAAACTCAACAAAGATGAGATAAATCAAGTAACATGACCATAAGAAGCATAGAAATAGAAAGAGCAGTAAGAAACCTCCCATCTACGAAAAGCCCAGGACCAGATGGATTTAAAAAGGAATATTACAAGGTCTTCAAACCAGAGCTCACACGAATACACCAAAAACTCTTCAATGAAATTGACAGAGAAAGTTCGCTACAGAAATCTTTCTATTAAGCCACCATAATCCTCATCCCAAAGCGAGGCAGGGACTCATCAAAGAAAGAGAACTATAAACCCATTTCTTTGATGAACATTGATGTAAAACACCTCAACAAAATTTTGGCCAATCGACATCAACATTTCATCCAAAAACTCACACACAATGATCAATCAGTATTTATTTCAGTGATGAAAAGCTGGTTCAATATATGCAAATCAATTAATGTAACTCATCACATCAACAAGAGCAAGGGTGAGAACCACATTGTTATCTCAATAGATGCAATGAAAGCATTCGACAACATCCAACACCCCTTTATAATGAAGGCTCTGGGAAAACTATGAATCCAGGGAACATTCCTCAATACAATAAAGGCTTTATATGACAAACCTACAGCCAGCATTATACTTAATGGTGAAAAACTAAAGCCATTTTCTCTTAGGAAGGAGACAAGGATGTCCACTCTGCCTGCTTCTCTTCAATCTAGTATTAGAATGACTATCTACATCAATAAGAAAAGATACAAATAAAAAAGGGATCCAAATAGGGAAAGATGAAGTAAAATTCTCCCTCTTTGAGATGACATGATCTTCTATTTAAAAAATCCCATGGATCCATTCAGAAATTACTCATGATGATTCAAAACTTTGGCAAATTAGCAGGGTATAAAATTAACTCTCAGAAATCAATGACTTTTTTGTATGCCAACAATGAGAAAAGCGTGGCTGAAATTAGGAAAGCAACTCGATTCATAATACTCCACAAAAAATAAAATACCTAGGAATTAACTTAATCAAAGAAGTGAAGGATCTTTATGATGAAAACTTTAAAAGGAAATCAAATCAGAACTTAGAAAGTGGTAAAAAAAAAAAACAAAAAAACTCCCATGCTCCTGGATTAGAAAGATCAACATCATGAAAATGGTAATACTTCCCAAGGCTATCTACAAATTCAATGTGATACCTATCAATATTCCAAACTCATTTTTCAAGGAAATAGAAGATGCAATCCAAAAATTCATGTGGAACAATAAAAGACCCCGAATAGCAAAAACAATCCTCAACAGAAACAACAGTGCTGAAGGAATATCAATACCAAATTTCAAACTGTACTACAAATCCATAGTAATCAAAACAGCTTGGTACTTGCACAAAAACAGATCTCAGGATCAATGGAATAGAATTGAACACCCAGAAAATGAACACACAGATCTATAGCCACCTAATCTTGAAGAAAGGAGCTAAAAAATAGAATGGAAGAAAGACAGCCTCTTTAGTAAATTGTGTTTGCAAAGTTGGTTAATCACTTGTAGAAAACTAAAGCTACATCCTTATATATCACCCCGCACCAGAATCAATTCCAAATAGATCAAAGACCTCGGAGTCAAAGCAGACACCCTAAAAACATTACAAGACAAAATAGGAGATACTCTAGATATCCTTGGAACAGGACTAAATTTTCTTAATAGATATCCATAAACACAACAAATCAAAGAAAGGTTGGACAAATGGGATTGCATGAAATTGCAGAGCTTCTGGAAGGCAAAGGACAAAGCTCTCAAGATCAATAGAAAGCCCATGGATTAGGAGAAGATCTTCACTAGCTATAAAAGGGACAAGGGTCTCATATCTATAATATACCTGGAATTCAAAAAATTAAATCCCCCAACTACAAATCCTCAAAGAAACCACTGCCCAATAAATAAGTGGGCTAAAGACTTACAGAGAATCTTCTCCGAAGAGGAAAGTAGGATCGCCAATAGACACATGAAGAAATGCTCAGCCCCCATAGCCATAAAAGAAATGCAAATCTAAACAACACTGATATACAACATCACTCTAGTTAGAATGGCTATAATCAAGAACTCTAATAATAACAGATCCTGAACGGGATGTTGGTGAGATTGTAAACTTGTTCAACCACTTTGGAAAGTAGTATGGAGGTTCCTCAAAAGACTCTACATAGAGCTCCTTGATGACCCAGCAATCCCACTTTTGACATTTACCCAAGTGATCACAAACAAGAACATACTAAAACTACCAGCAAAACTATGTTCATTGCAGCATTATTTACCATAGCTAAGATATGGAACCAACCCAGATGCCCCTCAGTAGATGAATGGATCAAGAAAATTTGGTATATATACACAATGAAATTCTATGCCTCCATCAGAAAGAATGACATTTCCCCATTTGTTAGGAAATGGAAAGACTTGGAAAAAATTAAGTGAAGTAAACCAGACCCAAAGAAATATAGGTCCCATGGTTTCCCTTATTTGCAATAACTAATTTATGTCTGAGACAAGCAGAAATGGTCACATATGTTGATGTTAGGCGAAATGAACCCCTTGGTAAGGACTCAAATTTTTTTTCTTTTCTTTTTTCTAGTGTATTTATAAGATGATTTCTCTGTTGCTTTACATGTTCCTACTCCACGGTTTAACCCCTGTTTTCAGAATATTTGATGTTGGTATTATTTTGAGAGGGGAAGGGAAAAACAAATAGGGATACAGGGTGACCCATTACAACAATGACATCTACGAGATATTCTGTCGAAAAGCAAACTTTATAACTTTGCCGTGGGGTGTGGAGGTGCAGAGGGGGAGATGGGAAGGGATGGGAAGGGGAAACAAAGGAGGAGGCAACAATGATTGATAAGAAATGTACTCATTACCTTATTCATGTAATTGTAAACCGTCTGTGTGTATTTTTACAATAAAAATCATGAAAATATAAAGTAAAAATCCATGTCACTTTTTTTTGTCGGTCATGGGTCTTGAACTCTGAGCCTTGGCACTGTCCCTCAGCTCTTCAGTTCGACGATACCACTATACCACTTGCGCCACAGTACCATTTCTAGTTTTCAAGAGTTATGTTGGAGATAAGAGTCTCACAGACTTTTCTACCCAGGCTGGCTTTGAACCACTATCCTCAGATCTCAGACTTTGGTGTAGCTAGGATTACAGGATGAGTGAACAAAGCGCAGATCCAAGACAATCTTAAAAAAGCAAGCTTATTGAAACTTCTGGCTTTTTCCAAGAAACAATCTTACTTTGTAAGCATTAGTTTATAACTATGAGTAACTTTTAGATGTAACTGTGAGTTTTTCGATAGAATCAAATATAAGTTTTATTATTACTAAGTATCTCACAAAAATCCACTGCAATTGATTTCCCTCAAAGTCAATTATTACATACTATATTACTCACTATTATTGTTAGAGTCTATATTACATATAGTGTGAAGTGAACCATTTCATATAAATTAGTAGATGCTATTTTAGCATTATAAATTCACATCTGTGATTTTAAACGAAGGAAAAAATTTTTTCAAGTTTAAATGAAATATGAATGTGTAGTGTGTCCCAACTGAACCTAAAATTCTGAGTTCATACAGACATAATTATTTTCTTTCCACTGAAGACTTTGAAGTAACACTATTAGAAATAGTGAGGCAAGAGGAGGAAGAATTAAAGTCATGTCAAACAATGTCTCCGTTATTCTGCTAACCCCACCTCTTTGATGACCTGCCAATTCCCAGTTGTCACAAAGCTTCAAGTGTCTCTCTTAGAATTCTATTTGGAAAAGTTCTCAATCACTGATTCTTTTTGTACTTTCCGTTATATGAAACAAAATATAGACACAAAACAATTTATATATAATGCACACATATGTTGAAGTCACTACAACTGAAAAAACAACCAACAAAGTAGAACTCCCCCCGGAACAAAAACATGTTTGTCCATTTTTTTTTGAAAGCACAAATAACTCAAATACATATTAACTTGGAGTAGAGCCATAAAGATAACTGTGTCTCAAAAATACGGTTGTGTTAATTTGTAATTAAAATCGTCTAGATGAACCTAATATAGCAAATCCCTTGAATGGATAAAATTGTTTAAAACAAATGTGACTGTATGAGAATTGAGATTGGCACAAAATTAAAAGAATAAAATAACAAAATCATGACATATTTTAAAAATTCAGAAATGCAATGAATAAGTCCAATAATATCCATATTGAAAACTGATTCCTACTGATTTAACAAGAAAAAAATATGCAACTATACAATCTGAGCAGTGTACATGAGTCTACATAATTTTAAACTACTCCAAATTACACTTTGTAGAAGACTGAATGTGGGTTATCTAAAGGAAAACTTCAATACATGATATAAATGAGATAAAAATCTCATGAAAAGAGAGAAGTAGTTACTGGAAAATACTAGTTTAATAAATGGTGGTCAAAATCTTTCTAGTACTGAAAAAATTGCACACCTATTTAGTTAGATCCAGAAAAAGACCCAAGTTACTCGAGCTGATTTGAAACTTTGGCAAAGTTGCAGGATACATCTGTAACATTTCTATGGATGTTGACTCTGGCAAGGAATTCATTTCCTCTTTGACCTGACAAATAAATATATGAAAAAACATAACTTCTACAACTAAATATCAAGACCTAACTAAACATATAACCAGAAAAGTCATCATGTAAGCTGTATTGCAACTGGGGTAAAATTGAGATACCACTTCACCCCAATTAGAATGGCTATAATCAAGAACTCTAGTAACAACAGATACTGGACGGGATGTGGACACAAGGGAAACTTACTACATTGTTGGTGGGAGTGTAAACTTGTTCAACCACTTTGGAAAGCAGTATGGAGGGTCCTCAAAAGACTACACATAGAGCTCCCCTATAACCCAGCAATTCCACATTTGGGCATTTACACAAATGTTCACACACAAGACCACACTGAAGCTACAGGCACGACTATGTTCATTGCACTCTTATTTACCATAGCTAGGATATGGAACCAACCCAGATGTCCCTCAGTAGATGAATGGATCAAGGAAATGTGGTATATATACACAATGGAATTTTATGCCTCCATCAGAAAGAATGACATTGCCCCATTTGTTAGGAAATGGAAAAACTTGGAAAAAATGATAGCAAGTGAAGTAAGTCAGGCCCAAAGAAACATATGTCCTATAGTTTCCCTTATTTGTGATAACTAGTATATGTCTGAGTCAAGCAGAAAAGGTCAGATAAGTTGATGTTAGGGAAATGAACCCTAAGATATATATTCAAATGTTTTTTTTTTCTTTCATGAGATTGTTTTTTAACACATTTATAAGATGATTTCTCTGTTGCTTTTTATGTCCCTCCTCACTGTATAACCCCTGCTTTCACAGTATTTGATGTCTGTATAATTTGTGGAGGGGAAGGGAAAAAACAAATCGTTTAAATAGGGATACAGGTGGACCCATTTCAACAATGAGATGTAAAAGTCGTTATGTCGAAAATGAACTTTACAAATTTGGTGGGGGGAGGATGATGGGGGTGCGGGAGGAGGATGGGAAGGGATGGGAAGGGGAAACAAAGGAGGAGGCTACAATGTTTGATAAGAAATGCATTCATTATTTGCTCATGTAATTGTAACCCCTCTGTATAGTACTTTTCACAATAAAAAAGATAAATCAGTCATACTGATTCTGTATTTATTGTAAATGTTGATTTTTTCATTAATTATTTCCTTTAGTTTGCTATTTTTAAAACATTGTGTTAAATGATGTATAACTTGGTAACTAATTTTGGATGCCTCCTTAAATTTTGTTCTGAGTGTAATGTCTCACTTCCGTTCCTAACCCGTGAAATGATGTTGATTACAAAATAATTCTAATAGCCACTGTTTATAATACACAAAATCTCATAAGCATGACACCAAAAGCATTGGTTAACATTTGGATATCAGGGTCTCATGACTGGTGAGGCCTATCTGCATGAGTATCATTGTACCTAGATACCTCAGCCTAAATTCAGCCACTGTTTAAAAATGTTTATATCTTTGTCACCCATCAGAGATTAAGTCTGAATATAAAGCCTAAGGAAAATGATAAAGTAAGAATTTAGCTTTTCTGGATATAAAATAACAATATGCATCATAGAGCAACTCACTGGTTTAAATCAACCTATTTCTCCAAAACATTCTAAGTATTTCCTTAAAATGTGTATTATTCTCTTGAAAGGAATGGGGAATGTGAGAAGAGGACTAACCAAGCATTGCCTTCAAATATACGTAATTTGGATGTACCTCTACAATTCACTTTAAGCATTACTGATAAAAAATGTTTAAATAATTGATTTTCTGGTCAGATATAATATATCCTAGTTTCATATACTAAACTACATTCAGAAAATGGTATATACCGATTAACTAAAGAAAGTCCTGGAAGAAAAAATGGCATCTCTATACTATGTGATGCCCAATTCTTAGGTATTTCATCCTGCCTCCATTTAATGAATTTGATTGTTTAAATCCTTCATAATTTAGTAATTAAAATCGATCAGTGTCCTATAATATAATTGTGTATGATTTTATCCTAGAATGATTCAAGGAGTGCCCATTCAATCAGGACAAACATCACATTCCATTGGTATTCATATGGATAGGAATGAGTTTCTTAGGCTCTCCTGCCATTTAAAGGTGGCAGGATCAGGATTCGAACTGTGGGCTCCAGCTCCCACCACTTAAACCTGAGAATAGGGAACTCACCTGTCTGTCCAAGAACATTAGCAAGAGCAGTGATAAGGCAGGCACAAGTGTCTCTCAGCATTCCTCCTTGATACTTATAAGGCTGTGATAGGAGGATCATGGTCAATGTCACCCTAGGCAGAAATGTCCTTGAGCCCATTTTCCTACTTCAGTGCCAACAAACCAGAAGTTGGGGCGTATGGCTCCAGTTGTAGGAGGCTAGCCTTAAGCAAAAGCAGCTCATCGACTGTGCCCAGATCCTTAGTTCAAGATCTGGAACTGGCAACAAACAGATATATAGAACAATCTGTGCAGCCATCCAGGTAAAGCAGGTGACCTTCAGCAGCCTTTATTTACATTTTATGCTGAGGCCAATGCAGGAACAAGCACAAACGAGGCAGGGAAAGAGAAGATGAGGTTTCTTAGAAGTAATCAATATTCAGAAAATTAAACTTTGGAACATAAAATGGTAGCATAAAAACTACCATTAAAAAAAGATGAAGGGGATGGGAATGTGGATTACTGAGAGTCATTTCCTTCCATGCAAGAAGACCTGGGTTCGATTCCTCAGTAGCACATACACAGAAAAAGGCAGAATTAGTTCTGTGGCTCAAGTAGTAGAGAGCTACAGACAGTGCCAAGGCCTTGTGTTCAACCCAAGAACTGGCAAAGAGATAGCTAGGTATATAGGTACGTAGGTAGGTATGTAGATACATAGATACATAGATAGATACATAGAAAGATGAGAGATGAATCTGGTTTTGGATGTCAGGAGGAAAGAAGGGCTTTCATAACTGTTTTCTACCTTCAAATACAATGTTACCCTGGAGTTCTTCCTGCTAACAAGGCTAGGGTTCAGATCCTGAGAACTTCATTTGAACCCAGGATGGGTCAATAATGTTTCTTTCCTGCTTCTATACCTGGAGAACTCTAAGAACATTTAGAGTGCAAGTACTTATCACCAATGGAAACACAGGAAACTCTTGAACTTCTGACATTTCAGCAGTGGAAGCCTGAGTGTCATAGACATTCCTGCCCTGGCTGGCTTCACCCTGTGATCCTGAGACTTCAGCTAGGATGACAGGTGTGAGGAACTGGTGCTCTGCTAGGTTCAGAACTGTAATGACATTGACAATACAAGTCAAGGCTCATCATAAAGGGTTTGTGTAGCATATTAAGCCTTTCAACAATGGACTTTTCAGAACCCTGTAGGACACAATGTTGTAATTCTAGAGTCTGAGAGACTGGGCATATGGATGTGCTACACTTGAACCTGGAGCTCTGACTCCAATTCTGGTGTACATCAGCATTCATTTCCAGAGAATGTTCTCCTAATCAGCAAATAGGAAAAGTAATTTGATTGACCCTCACTTTTTTCCAGTTGTCTGTCTGGAACTCAAACCTGGGCACTGTCCCTGAGCCCTTCAGTTCAAGGTGAACTCTCTACCACTTGAGTCATAGTGCCACATGTGGTCTTTTTGTGGTTCATTGAAGATAAGATTCTAACAGGCTTTCCTTGCATAGGCTGTATTTGAACTGTGGTCTTCAGATCTCAGTCTCCTGAGAAGCTAGGTATACAGTTGTGAGCCACCAGCATCTGGCCTATTGTTTCTACTCTCCTGGGGCTTGATCTTAGGGTATGGGTACTGTCTCTGAGCTTCTTTTTCTCAAGGCTAGCGCTCTACCACTTGAACCACTCCACAGCTTCTAGGTTTTTCTGAGTATGTGGCACTGAGGATTCAAACCCTGGCATTCATGCATGCTGAGCAAGCTCTATACCACTAAGCCACATTCCCAGCCCCACCCTTAAAATTTTATCCCACAACTTGCCTATCCTCAAGAAAAGGCTTCTGAGTGTAAATCATCTAAAGAAATCCCTTAGGAAGTTGTCAAAAGATAACTAAGACAAAGCTCACACTTGGGAGAGACTCTAAAGGTGATGACTGTGACTAATGCCTCCATTTAATTATGTATCATGTTTCAACACTTAATAAAGTATTAATGAAAAACAAGTCAATGACCTAATTTATTTTGTATAATTTTCTAATAGATGTGAAAAACATAATAAATATTATGTGTATAATAATACTAAATACAATAAACTATAAAATGTATAAAATAAAATAAATACAAAATCAATTAAAATCATAATATGTAATAAACATACACATGTAAATATATAATATATTACACATATATAGAAATATTTTTTCTATTACATGTCCTTCATTCAGAACTCTAGCCTGAATTTCTTTTCCTCCAGGACAGTGAGTTTTTCGTTCACCCATGGTGCAAAAGAGTTACCTGGAATGTGAGATCAAATCCCAGCAATGATGGAAATACTGCCCCCAGTTCCAAGACAGTGACTAAATTTTTAAAATCAAGTAGTTATGCTTATTCAGTTCCATACTGAACACTAAGAAAAAGCAGTGTAGAATTTTGTGTATCTATTCAGACATTTTTCCCTTACCCCCAAAAGGCTTCTCTGAGCATGACTTTTTTCATTTTTTTATTGTAAAAATATTATACAGATGGGTTACAGTTAAATGAGCAAGGCACATTTCCTATTGAACATTGTTGCCTCTTCCTTTGTTTTCCCCAAAACATCCCTTCACTCCCATCTCCACATCTACTCCTCCTGCCGATCTCAGTGACTTATTTTTTTTATTTTTGGCTTTGCACAGGGTTTGATCTCAAGTAGTGGCAACTCTGAACTTTTCTTCACATTGCAACACATTTACCAAGACCCTGAGTTCAAATTCCAGGCTAGGAAAGAAAACTGGCACAAATTCCAAACCAGGGAGCTTTATTTTTTTATTTAGTTAAATGATTAATTAATTTTTTAATTTAATCTTTATTTTGCCAATACAGGGGTTGAACTCAGGTCGTGCAACTCTGCCTCAGCTTCAATCGCCCTAGGCTGGAGTACAATCTCTGGACCTATAGTCGATCTTGGGATCCTAGGCCCAGAGGGCTTGCACGAAGAAAAATAAAGTAGGATACCACAAAAAGTGGTGAGCTGCAGAGGGCTGGGGTTTACATTTTTTATCTTTACACGGTGACCATCCTGGTTCTGAATGACACAGCTGCAATTGGACCTGACCAGCCATTGCTGAAGGCTGGTGGGCTATCAGGGAAACCATAGGCCTACCTGTCAACCATAGGCCCATTGGTTCAAATCCTGATCCTGACACCTACCAATGGCAGGAGATCACAAGAGACTAATTCCTGTGCATAGGAATACCTATTGAAAGAGTACTTCATGCTTCAGTGTAGTCTAAAATTGGATGCAATAATCCTATCATACGGATTGATCTTAATTAATAGTTTATTGAACATGAAAAGAATAATATTCCTTCAGTGGCGGTATAATAAATGCCTAAAAGTTGTTAGGAATATAGTAGGTTTCATTCAATCATAGACAAACAGATCTGGTGCTCCTTTCCAATATGTATTTATTTGAATACCACCATCTGCCTATCCATGTATCACTGTTTTGGCCAAAACTGGGACTGGATCTCAGCACTTGGGAACCACCTGACAGCTTCATTGGCTAGAGGCTGCTGTGCTCACACACATCCATTCATGAATTGGGACTGCTAGGCCCTGACTTCAGATCCAAGCACTGCCAAAAATATAATCTTGCAGTAAGAAGCCGAGTATGACACATGTTTTCCTTTTCTGGGAGAGTCCTGAGTGTCAGGCATGATGGATATCATATCTACAAATCTGGATGCTGTGATAGGATGTAAACAATGTAATAAATGGTAACGGTGTCATCAGAGTCAATAAAATAATTGCTAAATGAATGAATAAAACCAGAAATAAAATGAATAACTACACCAAACACAATACGTACTGAATATCTGTATGGAAGTATAAATCCTGTGTTTAAAATGGATATGAAGAGTCTGTTTTCCCAGCCTGAAGCTTGAATTCAGACCTAGGGAACAGGCCTGACTTTCTTGTCTTCAAGCATGGTCAGATTCCCTTCTCTCACAGTGCTGCTTATTTACCTAGACCTTGAGTTCAAATACCAGGCCTGGCAGAAAAAATGGCACGAATTGCAAACCAGGGGGCTAATTTTTTAATGGCGGGTTATTGTGGAAGCATTGTCCTGCATGACAACATAGGTTGTGAGCCTTGGAGAAGCAAAAGTTGAGGGGGTGACACCTCCAGAAATTGAGAATCGCAGAGGATGGAGACATGCCCCAGACCTAGAGGGATGTGGCTCTGCGAGCACTCAGAGGCTGAAATCCACAGGGGGAAACTCCTGCTGCAGGAGTGGTGACCCCTTTGCAGGGATCACCACACAGCAGCTCAGTGGCAGACAGAGCTGGAACCACAGGCCTCCTGCCCCATGAGCTGACACCAGAGCAGGTGTGGGGATGGGAAATGGGACAGGGGGCATCCGAGAACAAAATCTGCTTCATCCATGACCTGTATGATGACGTGGACTTCCATAGTCTAGCAGATGAGCACCACCATCGATGCAGCCAGCTGTTGGCACACATCTGCACTGTCTTGGAGTCCCTCATGGCGTGTAAAGAGCAGATGTTCATCCTGGATGAACTGTGTCTGGAGAAAGCCAAGCGTGTGTGCTGGCTCTCCCAGGAGAAGATGGAGAAAAGAGAGCTGGGGGAGCTGCTGTCCCTTCTTGCAGGGGAAGGAGCAGATAGAAGGCTCCAGATGCCGGCACAGGATGAGCCCCCATAACTGCAGCTGCTTCAGATGCCTCAGGCTCTGGGGTGGGCAAAATGAGGGAGGAGCAGAAAGGTTTTGAAGAATTGCAACTTCAAGACAGCTTGGAAACTGCCAGAGGAGTGGTCTGGGTTCCCGACCCTATAGATGACTCCCCTTTGGAGCACATCCTGCAGCAGATGCCCCACATCCAGAGCCACCTACAGCTGGTAGGATTGGTCAAGGAGCGCTCCCTTTCTTTCTTCTGTAGACTGATGTGGATGATGACTCTCTATGTGACATACTGATTCTTAAAAGCCACTTCAGCCACCAGAAATAAGTGGCCAGGTAGCCTTCTCTCAGGCCTCCATCTGCCGTGTGATGGGAAGGGTAAACTGAAGGTCAGTTAGGGCAGAAGCTGCCGGGAAGTGGCCCGAATTCAAGGGATATCTAATAGCCCATTGGTGGCCAGGGAAGAGACCTATGTTATGCTTATCTCAAACAATAAATTGTTTTCAAAGGAAAGAAAAACCTCCAACAAAGATTTGTTCTTCAAGGCCTCTGGCTTGAACTCAGGGCCTGGCCCCTGTCCCTGAGCTCTTTTTGGTTAAGGCTGCATTCTACCAGTTGAGTGTTTTCTGATAGTTCATCGAAGATAAGAGTCTCACACACTTTCCTACCCAAGCTGGCTTGGCACCATGATCCTCCAGATCGCAGCTTCCTGAGTATCTAGGATGACAGGTATGAGCCCCCAGTGCCCAGCTTGTGATGACTTTTGAAGGCATTTTGTCAAGTCTGTAAAAGGAGTCGCAAAGGGCCTGGATAGACCATGACCCAATCAAGGAGCTGGGATGGGAGAAGGCTCACCTTCTAGCCATTCTGTTCTCCAAAATTAAAGATGCCAGTTGGTGTTGTATGCATCAAATACCTAGGCCAACAGCTATCAGGCTTAGTGGGGAATAGGTAGAGAATACCCAAAGATTGCAGTGTAGAAATCTCTGATTTTGCATGCATGTGGTGTGTCTGTGTGTGTGTGTGTGAACTCAGGGCCTAGGCTCTATCCCTGAGTTTTCTTGGTCAAGCCTAGTACTTGGCCACTTGAGCCACAGTCCCACTTGTTTTATGATGGTTAATTGTAGGTAGGAGTCTCATGCACTTTCCTGTCCAAGGTGGCTTGGATCAAGAGTAAACACAACTCACAGGTACAATCCCCATGGTGGGCAACTCCTGCCCCCTGCTGGCCAGACATGGAACATGAGAGGCCGTGCCATTTTCCTCTAGATTTCAATTGGGGGAAGTGACCAGGGCCAAGCTGACTTTTGCTCACCATGGGTGCTGATGCCAGAGCAGGTCTGTTCCACCCTAGGCCAAGAGAGTGCCAGGAGTCCCGGATCCCAGGGGCACAAGGAAGGGAGAGGTCAGCTCCAGGCCGAGCTAAGAGTCTTTGCCCACAGACACCCCAACTTGGCCTTCCTGATCACCATAAGATCTGACAAAGAACAACCCCCAAAAAACAAAATTGGAGCTATGGGTCAAAGTGCTAGAGCTCTAGCATTGAACCAAAGAGATCAGGGACAGAGCCCCCAAGCTTTGAGTTCAAGACCCCCAGCTGACCCTGCCCCATAAAACACAGGTTGGCTAAAGTAAACTTGTAGGATTTGTGAAGTGTTTCTGAAGAATGGTGATACTAAAGAAAGCACCCTAATTCTAATGACAGCTGAAATTGTGACATACAGCTATGTGCTGAGTCCTTCACAGGGTGCTGTTTGCTGGGGCCTTCCCACATGGAGTTTTGTGCTGAGTCCTCAAAAAGGTGCTGTTTTCTGAGTCATCCCAAAGGGTGCTATGTGCTGAGTCCCTGAGAAGAGTGGGCCATGCTGGGTTTTTAAAAGGGTGCTGTGTGATGAGTCCCTTACACAACGTACTATATGCTGAGTCCTTCAAAAGTTGCGGTGTGCTAATTCACCCCAAAGGGTCCTGCTATGTGCTGAGCCTTTGAGAAATGAGGGAGGAGGTGAATTTTTCAAGTGCTTTGTGCCAAGACCTTAAAATAGGGTGCTCTGTGCTGTCCTGCAAATGGTGCGATGGGCTGAATCCCTTGACAGTGTGGTATGTACTGAGTCCTTCCACACTGTGGTATGTGCTGAGTCTTTCAAAATTGTGCTATCTGCTTAGTTTTTGAAGGGTGCTATGCACTGAGTGCTTTACACAGAGTGCAATGTACTCAGTCTTTCAAAGGGGGCTGTGTGTCTTAACACAGGATACTATGTATTGAGTCCCTGGGAAACAGTGCTGTGCGCTTGAGTTTTTCAAAGCATGCCATGTGCTGAGTCCTTTACACTGTGGGCTATGGACTCCCTCTTTCAAAGGATGCTGTGTGCTGAGTGCTCTACACAGTGTACTATATACTGAGTCATTCAAAGGGAGCTGTGTACTGAGTCCTTTACACAGAGTGCTTTGGGCTGTTTTTTGAAGTGTGCTGTGTGCTGAGTCATCTCAAAGGGTGCTATGTTCTGAGTCCTTGAGAGGCAGTTATCCCCAACAAGCACACACACACAAACACACACATACACACACACACACACACACACATGCACACAAGGGTCACTGTACACCTGCTTGGTGTGTAGAGTGGAGGGGGAAGGAGGAGAGTCTCCTCCCGTGGTGGGGCTGAGGGGAGATTCGATCACCTGGACAGGTACTGGGGTTAGGGGGGAGTGATGAGCTGAGGTGAGGCTACAATTGCGTGGCCTGGAAGCCTTAGGGCCCAGTTAGGGCTGGGCTTGCAGCAGGGGTGGGGGCGGGGGCAAAGGGGAAGGGAGCATGGCAAGGGGAGGAGGAGTAGGACCCAGGGCACACTGTGTTCGCAGCAGGGGGCGGGTGCACTCCGTGGGGACAAGGCAGCCCAGGAGAGGAGTGAGGTCAGAGAGAGAGAGAGAGAGCAGATCGAAGAGTGAGCACACACACAAAGGCAAGCAGCTTTATAGGCTGGCAACCTCCCAAATCTTAGCGCATGTCCTGTCGGGGAGCACAGAGCATGTGGAGCTTATGCAGCAGGACATTGCCACAGGCAGCTACTCGGAGGTGTGGTGGCCATGGCAGGCCTGAGTCTGAGGTCCCTGCACAGGGAGTATGGCAGTGGAGGTGGCTGAGGTGGGGGCAGTGTTGGCTCATGAGGAGGAGCAGAGGCCATGTGCAGTCCCTACATGCCCCGCAGACGTGAGCCTGCCCACTTCCTGCAGCATCGCGTTTCAAACATGGTGTTTTTGGCTCAGACCCATGGTGCCTCTTGAAGTCGCCTAGCAGAGATGGCACGCCCCTGGTTTGCTTGCAGCCCCTAGCAGGTCTCGGATTCCAGTCCTCATACTCTGGGCCTGCATGCCTCTGGAGCCTCTGCCTACAGCTTCTCCCAGTAGCACACATGAGTGGCTGCCCCATGGGCCTGCACCCTGGGAACCCTCCTGCCAAAAGACCCTCTCCTGCTGACATTGACCCGCCCTTCCTGCCTCCCCTCTCCTGTCCTGCTATTGTGTGCCCCATGCCCCACAGCCTGTCATGTCCCTGCCACAAATGTACCCCAGGGTTGGAGAGTGGGAGTGGGTGTTGACCCCGGGATCCCACCACCACACTAGTAAATGGTGTACCAGGAAATGGAGTGATGCAGGAATGGGTGAAGAGGGGCCGCCACAGAGCTCGTGGCCTGGAACAGTGGGAGCCACACAGCTGTGCATCTGCACCCTTCCTCTCCCTGTTGGGAACCTGGTGGCTTTAGTCAGAGGTGGGAAGCAGCACCTCCACACCTGCCTTCTTGGGTCTTTTGCTTTTTGCTGGGGTTGGTGGGTGTTGGATGCAAAAGATAGGCCCTCCTTGCTGTGAGAGCCCTTATGTTCTGTGCTCGGTCACCCTTTCACCTGAGGAGGGTCCCAGAAAAGCCCAATAGTTATGTGAGGGCACTTGGAATCAGATAGAAGGTGAATATCTGGGAAGAACACACCCCCTCTGACACGCATATACCTGACCTGTCCCCCCACATCAGCTGTCAACTGTTCTCACAGGGTGATCACATTTCCTAGCTCTCCCAGTATCTGCTGGCTCACATTCCATCTGCTCTCCTAGTCCTTCACAAGAATCCCCGAAGTCACCCAGAAGCATCTAGACTGGAAATAGGGAGTCTGTCCATGTATGTAGCCTTTAGGACCCCATGCATTTTGCAACACTGCCCCCACCCCAGGTCAGACACTCCTCTGGGATACTGTGACACCCCTGCTTGTTTTTAATCCTGGCTCTGAGGTTCCACCTATCTCAGGGCACCTTCATAGAGAATCCTGGCCTGGGATTTTGGTGAATGGTGAGGAAATGCTGGTAGTTCCCAAGGGAAAGTGTCTGGCCCTTGAGAAAGGGAGAGGCAGAGTGGTTCTGCGTTATTAGAGTGGTGCTCCTTTGGGTGGGAGCCACTAGTTTGACAAGGGAATCCCTGTGCTCCAGCTTGTACCTTGTCCCAGAGGAGGAACCAACAAACTCAGGAGAGACACTGCTGGGTCTATTTGTGTGTGTGTGTGTGTTTGTGTGTGTGTGTGTGTGTGTGTGTGTGTGTATGCATGAGAGAGAGAGAGAAGGATGAGGGAGAGAGAGAGACAGAGAGAGAGAGAGGGATAGAGAGAGGAAGAGAGACAGAGAGGGAGAGAGAGAAGGAGAGAGAGATCATCGTTCTCCTTACACTTGCCTGTCTGTGCTCAGGTGAGTGATCAGTTGGCAAATTGCAGGTGCTGCATGGAGGAGTCTTCTGTCACAGGTCTGGATTTATGTGTGTGTGTGTGTGTGTGTGTGTGTGTGTGTGTGTGTGTGTGTGTTCGGAGAACAGGGAGAACAATGAAAACATATTTAAGTCATTGTGTCTAAAAAGAGCAAAAGCATTTTATATGTATGCGTGTGTGTGTGTGTGTGTGTGTGTGTGTGTATGCTTCTTTTTTCATCAATGCCAAGTATGAGTCCAGCCATAATTTTTGTTTTCTCCTTGAACGTTTCTTGGCTCCTTTTTGGAGAAATTTTCAGTAGACGGTCCTTTCCACCTACCTCTTCCCTATTTCCTCTAGCCCACAGTAGCTGCTGGGCCTGTGTGGGTCTCCCCTAGGAGGCCTGTGTGAATTGCAGACCAGAGTGGACACCTGTCTTTCTGTCTTCAGCCAGAAGGATGATGAGGCAAGTGTGAATGCAGCCGTATTCTTCTAGCCAGACAGTCTGCTCTCATGTGTATACTTGGAGCTAATTCAAGGGTTGGGAATGTGCCTGCCAAATATAATTAAGGAATTAAATGCGGAGGGGTGAGGGAGGAGGGCAGGGGCTGTGAGGCTAGGAGGGTTTGGAGAGTGGTGAACGGTGTGACATGGCACATGGTTCACCACGATCAAGGATGAGAAGGCAAACTTACCCAGAGCATTGACTGTGTCCGTGGGAATCTGGGCAGGGTGCTCTGGACCCCCACTGGTGACATGGATTCCCTCGCGCGGCATTGTACCAGTGGTCAATCATCTCTGGGGTCCAGAAAACTCCAATCTGTGTCCCGCCTGGGCAGTTTCCAGCTGGGCAGTGGTAGGCACGTGCATTCCCCCTGCGGATCCCGCTCGTTATCAGGCCATGGCAGTTAGCAAGGGCTCTCTGAATGCCAGTTTCTTTTTTTTTTATTTAAATTTTTATTTTTTGTGAACATACTGTACAGAGGGGTTACAATTACATAAGCAAGATAATGAGTACATTTCTTACCAAGCATTGCAGCCTCCTCCTTTGTTTACCCTTCACATCCCTTCCCAGCCTCCACCCGCCCACCCCCGACACAACCTCCCCCCCCCACCCCCGCACCAAAGTTGTAAAGTTCGTTTTCGACATGACAACTTCTACTTCTCAAAGTTGAAACGTTAAACGACTTGTTTTTCCCCATCTCCTCCACAAATTACAGATATCAAATATAGTGAATGCAGGGGTTATACTGTGGAGGAGGGACACACAAAGCAACAAAGAAATAATCTTATAAATGAGTTAGAAACACATGCATGAAAGCAAAAAAAACATTGAAATACATATCTAAAGGTTCATTTTCCTAACATCACATTATCTGACCTTTTCTGCTTGACTCATACATGTAGTAGATATTGCAAATAAGGGAAACCATTGGACCTATGTTTCTTTGGGCTTGGCTTACTTCACTTAATATAATTTTTTCCAAGCCTTTCCATTTCCTAACAAATGGGGAAATGTCATTCTTTTTGATGGAGACATAGAATTCCATTGTGTATATATACCACATTTTCTTGATTCATTCATCTACTGAGGGGCATCTGGGTTGGTTCCATATCTTAGGTATGGTAAATAATGCTCCAATAAACATAGTTGTGTTGGTAGCATTAGTGTGGTCTTGTTTGTAAACATTAGGGTAAATGCCCAAAAGTGGTATTGCTGGGTCATAGGGGAGCTCTATGTGAAGTCTTTTGAGGAACCTCCATACTGTTTACAAAGTGGTTGAACAAGTTTACACTCCCACCAACAATGAAGTAAGTGTTCCATTCTGTCCACATCACCTCCAGCATCTGTTGTTGTTAGATTTCTTGATTATAACCATTCTAACTGGAGTGAGGTGATATCTCAATGTTGTTTTGATTTGCATTTCTTTTATGGCTAGGGTTGTTGAGCATTTCTTCATGTGTCTATTGGTCATCCTTCTTTCTTCTTCAGAGAAGTTTCTCTTTAAGTCTTTAGCACACTTATTTATTGGGCAGTTGTTTCTTTGAGGATTTGTTGTTGGAGGATTTAATTTTTTGAGTTCCAAGTATATTTTAGAAATGAGACCCTTGTCCATTGTAAGGCTATTGAAGATCTACTCCCAATCTGTGGGCTTTCTACTGATCTTGCAAGATATGTCCTTTGCCATGCAGAAGCTCTGCAACTTCATGCAATCCCATTTGTCAAACCCTTCTTTGATTTGTTTTGTTTCCGGGTCTCTATTCAGAAAATTTCGGGCTGAGCGAAGGAGACCTAGGGTTTCTCCTATTCCATCCTGTAATGTTTTCAGAGTGTCTGCTTTGACTCAGAGGTCTTTGATCCATTTGGAGTTGATACTGGTGCAGGGTGATATATAAGGATCTAGCTTTAGTTTTCTACAAGTAGTTAACCAATTTTGCCAGCACCATTTACTGAAGAGGCTGTCTTTCTTCCATTCTATCATTTTAGCTCCCTTATCGAAGATTAGATGGCTATAGGTCTGTAGGTTCATTTCTGGGTTTTCAATTCTATTTCATTTGTCCTGAGGTCTGCTCTTATGCCAGTACCAAACTGTTTCGATTACTATGGCTTTATAATAGAGTTTGAAATTTGGTATTGATATTCCTCCAGCAGTGTTCTTTGCCTTGAGGAGCGTTTTAGCTATTATGGGTCTTTTATTATTCCATATGAATTTTTGGATTGGCTCTTCTATTTCCTTGAAGAATGAGGTTGGAATTTTGATAGGTATCGCATTGAATTTGTAGATAGCTTTGGGAAGTACTGCCATTTTCACGATGTTGATCTTTCCAATCCAGGAGCATGGGAGGTTTTGCCATTTTCTAAGTTCTGTTTTGAATTCCTTTTTCAAGATTGTAAAGTTTTAACCATAGAGGTCCTTCACTTCTTTCGTTAATTCCTAGGTATTTTATTTTTTGAGGGGCTATTACAAATGGAGTTACTTTCCTAATTTCAGCCACACTTTTCTCATTGTTGACATACAGAAAAGCCATTGAGTTTGGGGGGTTAATTTTATACGCTGCTACGTTGCCAAAGTTTTGAATCAGCTTGAGTAATTCGGGATTGGAGTCTATGGGGTTCTTTAAATACAAGATCATATCATCTGCAAAAAAGTGAGAGTTTTTTTTCTTCTTTCCCTCTTTGGATCCTTTTTATGTTTGCATCTTTTCTTATTGCTGTAGCTAGGCATTCTAATACGAGATTGAAGAGAAGTGGAGAGAGTGGTCGTCCTTATATTGTTCGTGAGTTAAAAGGAAATGGCTTTATTTTTTCACCATTAAGTATAATGCTGGCTGTAGGTGTGTCATATACAGCCTTTATTGTATTGAGGAATGTTCCATAGATTCCTAATTTTTCCAAAACCTTCATCATAAAGGGGTGTTGGATCTTGTCGAATGCATTTTCTGCATTTATTGAGATAACCATGTAGTTCTTATCCTTGCTCCTGTTGATGTGATGAATAATATTAATTGATTTGCATATATTGAACCAGCTGTGCATCCCTGAAATGAATCCTGTTTGATCGTGGTGTATGATTTTTTGGATGAATTGTTGGAGTCGATTGGCCAAAATTTTGTTGAGAAGTTTTGCATCAATGTTAACCAAAGAAATGGGTCTATCGTTCTCTTTCTTTGATGAGTCCCTGCCTGGTTTTGGGATGAGGGTTATGATGGATTCATAGAATGTGTTCGGTAGTGAACTTTCTCTTTCAATTTCATTGAAGAGTTGGAGGAGTATTGGTGTGAGCTCTGCTTTGAAGGCCTTGTAGAATTCCACTGTAAAACCATCTGGTCCTGGACTTTTCTTAGCTGGGAGGTCTCTTATTGCTGTTTCTATTTCAATGCTTGATATGGGCCTGTTAAGATGGTTTAACTCATCTTGGTTTAGTTTTGGCATGTCAATATTTGCTAGGAAAAGGTCCATTTCTGTCAAGTTCTCAAACTAATTAGCATAAAGTTTTGAGAAGCATTCCTTTAAAATGTTCTGAATCTTGGTTGTTTCCGTGGTGATGTTTCCATTCTCATCTCTGAGTTTATTTATTTGGGTGTGTTCTCTTCTTTTTCTGATAAGATTTGCTAAAGGTCTGTCAATTTTGTTAATTTTTTCGAAGAACCAACTTTGGTTTTGTTGATTCTTTCTGTAGTTTTTGTGGATTCTAATTCATTTAATTCTGATTTAATTTTGATTATTTCTTTCCATCTACTGGATTGGAGTTTATCTTGCTGCTCTTTTCCAAGGAGTATCAGATGTGTCATTAAATTGTTGGTTTCAGATCTCTCCAATATGTTGATGTAGGAACTCAGAGCTATAAACTTGCCTCTGAGTACTTCCTTTGCTGTGTCCCAGAGGAGCTGGTAATTTGTGTGCTCATTTTTGTTGAATAGCATGAACATTTGAATTTCCTTTCTAATCTCTTCCATGACCCACTCGTGATTCAGTAGTGTGTTGTTCAGCCTCCTTGTGTTACCGGACTTTCTTTGGTGGCTTTTGGTGTTGAGTTCTAATTTTATTTCCTTGTGGTCAGAGAGAATGCAAGGTATAATTTCAATATTTCTGAATTTGGACAAGTTTGCTTTGTGGCCTAAAATGTGGTCTATTTTAGAAAATGTTCCATGTGCTGCTGAGAAAAACGTGTATTATGATATTGCTGGGTGAAATATTCGGTAGATGTCTGTTAAATCTAGTTGATTTTGCAGGTGTTTAGATCTGCGGTTTCTCTGTTGAGTTTTTGCAGAGTTGATCTATCTAGTGGGGAGAGTGGTGTGTTAAAATCCCCAATAATTAATGTCTTTGGATCTATGTGGGATTTGAGGGAAAGTAGTGTTTCTTGGCTAAATTTGGGTGCTCCATTGTTTGGCGAATAGATATTTAGAATTGTAATATCCTCCTGAAGGAGGGATCCCTTAATTAGTATTTAATGACCTTCTTTACATATTCTCACGAATTTTAATTTGAAGTCTATTTTATCTGATATTAGGATTGCAGCTCCAGCTTGTTTATGGGGTCCGTTTGTTTGGTAGATTTTTCTCCAGCCTTTAACATTGAAATTGTGTTTGTTTTTATGGGCAACATGTTACTCCTGAAAGCAGCAGATAGAAGGATCTTGTTTTTAATCAAACTAGACAGTCTATGTCGCTTAATTGGAGAGTTAAGTCTGCTAATGTTAAGATATAGGACTGAGAGGTATTTGGGAGTTCCTGCCCTGTTATCCACCTTCTTGGGCGTTGCAAAAACTGAGTTCTTCCTATGGTTCTTGGATTCTCAGTTTGGGTGCAGTTTCTTGGCCTTTATTGTGGTCTTGTTGGTTTTCTATATGTAGGACATCTTTAAGAATCTTTTGTAGGGCTGGTTTGGAGGAGATGTATTGTTTCAATTTTTCTTTGATATGGAAGTTTTATATTTGGCCTTCAGTTATGAAGGAGAGTTTAGATGGGTACAGTATTCTTGGTTGATAGTTGTTTGTTTTTAGGGCATGGCATACATCATTCCAGGCTCTTCTTGCTTTGATTGTCTCTGCTGAGAAATCTGAGGTGATTCTAATTGGTTTTCCTTTATAGGTGATTAATCTTTTCTCCTTCACAGGTTTAAGGATCTTTTCCTTGGTCTGAGTTGATCCTGTGGGGATTATAATGTGACGGTGGGATGGTCTATTTGGAGTTCTAAAAGCTTCTTGTATCTGAATAGGTCCATCTTTTTGCATTTTTGGGGAGGTCTCTGCTAGGATCCTGTTAAACAAATTTCCTAGACCATTAACTTCTGTTCCTACGTGCTCCTCTACACCCATTATCCTTAGATTAGGTCTTCTGATGGTGTCTTCCAAGTGTTGGATAGATCTATCATATTTCTTGGACTTGTCTTGGATGGTTGTATGTTCTTTCTCTATAATATCCAGGCTGTCTTCAGTCCCTGAGATTCGGTCTTCTGCATGGTCTAACCTGCTGTCAAGACTTTCTACCTTGTTTTTTATTTCTTTTCCTTCCATTTGGTCAGCTTTGATGTTTTCAAATTCTTTGTTGAAGCTTTGTTTTAGATCTTGTATGAACTTCTTTACTTCCTTAATTTGGTGTTCAGTCTTTATTCTCAAATCAGTTCGTTGATTGGTTATGGTTTCCTTGGACTCCCATTCCTTCTGTTGGGTTCCATTCAGCATTCCCTTTGTGGTCTCCCTGACTTGCTTCAACTCTTTGTTAATGGATCCCATGAATGCCTTTAGTGATCGTTTTGTATTCTCATCCTGCTCTCTCAATTCTTGTATTCCTCTTTGCTTAGCTTCCTCCTGTTCATGCCATTCCTGTAGTTCTCTTTGAGTGTTCTCAGCCTGTTCACACCATTCCTGCCTTTCTCTTTGAGTATTCTCAAGCTGCTCATGCAAATCCTGTAGCAGTTTTTGAGTAGCTTCCTCACGCTCATGATATTCCTGTATAAACCTTTGGATTGCCTCCTCTCTCTTTCTCTCACTCTCATACAGAGTCCTTTGTAGGATTCCAATCTTTTCCTGCATTGACCTATTGTTTGCCTATTCTCTCTTCCTATCATGCTCATACAGAGTCTTTTGTAGGTTTTCAATCTTTTCCTGTATTGACCTTTTGTTTGCCTCCTCTCTCTTCCTATCTTGCTCATACATTGTTCTTTGTATGTTTTCATTTATCATGTTTGTCAGCAGTGTTTGTAGAGCTATTTGGGAACTCTCCTTTGGATTATTCATTATCTGTTCTGTCCCCTGATTATAATGCCATTTTTCTTGTGGTTTTCCGGCTTACTCTGCTCATTTGCGATAAAAAGAACACCAGTTTTGTGCTAGAACACTAACTTAAGGCATGCATCAACGAAAGTCTGAATTTGCACAGTCAATAGTCTGCAGATACAATCTAGTTCAACAGATACCTCTATTCAACATCAAACAGCTATATATTAATGGACTATGAACCTCAAAGAAGAATTTGATAAACCAGAAATTATTAAGGTTAGGGAGAGTTGTGGGTAAAATATAGGAATAGTGTGATGTGGGAAGGTACAGGGAGAGTTAACTTAACTAAGTCCTAGTCTCAAAGCAGGAAATAGGTTGGATAGGATGAATGTAGAGAGAGAGAATTCAAGAAGAAAGAGAAAGCAATAAAAAAAGAGACCAGAAAAAATACAAAAATAAAAATTATTAATATGCAGAAACCAGAACAAACTATTCAAAGAACGTGAATGTAATGAAAGAAAGGGAGGGATATAAAGGAGATGTGAAAAATTTAAAAATAAAAATACTTAAAATATTATATAGGTATAAAGAGGTAGTACTGCTATTAAGGAATTTAAGTCTCAGAGGTTTTGAATTGAGTAATAAATTTGTGGATTAAGTGTGTACACAATATGGGATAGGGTCTAAGAGTCAACTACGGGTTTATGTGAGGATGTGCAGAACAACAATTAAGTCCCATAAAGAAGAACGAAAGAGAGAAAAAGTTGAGAAGGATAAGGAAGAAAGCAAAAAAAAAGATCAGAAGTTCAGTCAAGCTAAGCAAAAAACAAAAAGAAAAAAATATTTTTTTTAAAAAGGGAAAAAAATGAAAAACACACACACGCATGTATCACTAAAATAAAGATTATAAGGGGAAAATGTTTCTAGAAAACAATTTTTTTCAAAAAAATTAAAAATTAAAAATTAAAATAAAGTTTTAGAAAAGAAAAAAATTTTTGTAAAAGGTATAAAAAAGAAGAAGAAGAAGAAAAAATTCTTCGATTTTTTTTGGGAGGGTTGGGAAAAATCCTGTATCTCCCTTGTGTCTGTAATCAGCCTCTGGTTGCAGTCTATGGTCTGCTTGTGGTCCTGTGGCTTTGTTGATTTCTTAAGTCAGTTTGTTTGGACAGGCAGAAAAATGCTCTGCTTTACCCAGGATTTTGCAATCCTCCTCCCAAGTTCGTTCAATGGAGGGGGGTCTGCTTTGATTATCACAAAAGAGGGAGATGGCTTTTTCCTCAAGTTTGGAGATGCTGTGATGAGGCTAGGTTCTGGGTAGAGTTGAGGCCTTTCAGTAAACAGTAGCTTTTCCCGGGGGCTAGTTTGTGAGAAACTCACAGAGCCCAGCCTGGAGCCACTCTCAGGGTTTCTCTTTACTGATATAGAGGCTGCTAAAGGTAGGGGCAGCCTCTGGCTCTGATTACCCAGTGAAGAAAGCCACTCCTAGGGCTGGCACCCGAACTGGGTGACTTTTCCCTGGGTGGAGCTGAGTCTGGCAGTTCATGCCGTTAAGTTCTTGTGACCTGATAAATGACGCCTTTTATTCCAAGGCCTGAGTTGGAGCTAGCAGCTCCGTAAGTTCTTGTGACCTGATAAATGACGCCTTTTATTCCAAGGCCTGAGTTGGAGCTAGCAGCTCCGCCGAGCTTTGTTGGTATCCAAGATAGAGATCTCCCGTACTGGGAGGGGAGGGGTGGCCTTCCCTCTTCTGCTCTCTACGAAGGATTGAGGATGTCAGGCTTCTACTCACGCCAAGTCTTGGTTCCTGGGTCGTCTCTGGTCTGCAAACTGCAGGATGAAGATGGCTGCTCCTTGTCGGTTCTTGGTGGTGTTGAGTGGAATCCGCTTGCCTGCCGCATCTGGCTCTTTCGTCCCAGACTCTCTCTCTTTCAGGTATGGCAGTACAGCCACCGCCGCAGCGGAAGCGGCGGCCGCTGCTGGCCATAGTTCAGATCTGTCTCCTTGCCTGGATTTTCCCTCTCTGGCCTAACTCTCTGTCCTGTGCTGGGACACTTGGTGTGATTCTCTGGCTTAGGACTGTTCACTGGAACTCTAAAACTGCTTTCTTTGCGAGAGCTTGCTGAGCCTCGAGCTTCTCCTCCGCCATCTTCCAGGAACTCCTCTGAATGCCAGTTTCTGTAACCTGTGTAGTCTGTCTAGAAGGAAAAGGGGACAGCTGACTTTGGAACCTTTTGATTGGGACAAATTAAATACCATGTTTTCCAGGGTTTTATCATGAAGCTGGCAATTTGCACTAACACCTGGGATTATGGGTCAAATTTGACAGACCATTTCAGCCACCAAACAATGACGTTCAAAGCACCACAGGCAGAGTTCCCTAGCCAGATGGTCTCCTGCTATGAACATCATGCCTTGACTGCCTTTCTCTGGCAGCTGTTGATTCTATTCCTGCTCTCTCTAGGGTGACCACCACAGTCGAGGACATGGGGGGGGCAGAGATTGTGACCTCACCATCTCCAGCTTTCCTGCTGTGAGCAGAGATTATTCCCAACATCTGCACTGGACTCTTGGAGATTCAGAAACCCGGGATCCTTCAAGGATCCTTTCTCTGCAACATGAATCTTGGGGGCCGGATATGGTAGACCATCTTGGCTAGCCCTAGGGGGAGAAGAGGAGGCCCCTTCAGCCAGGCCTTCAGCTCCAGGCAACCTCGTTCACACCTGTGTGGGGAATTGAGT
The DNA here is from genome assembly GCF_019054845.1 of Dipodomys spectabilis. NCBI lineage: Eukaryota > Metazoa > Chordata > Mammalia > Rodentia > Heteromyidae > Dipodomys > Dipodomys spectabilis. The sequence goes on along the minus strand of NW_024871356.1, from coordinate 1,217,813 downwards.
GCCACAGAGATGGTCAGCCACTGGACAGAGATCTTTGAGAAGATAGGCATCCCAGAGGCCCCGGAATCCAGCAAGTACATCGTGGCTCACTTCCTCGGAGCCAAAACAGTTAAGTGCAGTGGCACCAGGAGGGCAGGAAGAGGGAAGACAGAGAACTGTGGGAGAGCTACATCAGGCTTCCCCCCCCCCCCCACACCTGGATGCTTAGCTGTATCAGATGGGATTTTTCTGTAGTATTGTCGTAGGAAGATGCTCATTTATTTATCCAAAAAACAGTTACAGTGTGAGCCAGGCTCCGGGGGGTCGATAGACAATGAAAGGTTCCAGTGCTGATTCCACAGTACATGAAGAAACCTTGGTTTGAGCTGGATGCCGATGCTTCACACCTGTCATCCTAGCTACTAAGAGGCTGAGATGGGAGGATAGAGGCTTAAGGCCGGGGCAGGAAAGCCTGTAAGACTGTTATGTCCAACTAACTAACAAAAAGAAAACAGCAGAAGTGTTTGTGTGGCTGAAGCTGTAGTCTGTTGGCCTTGAGTAAATAGGCTCAGTCACATAACCCAGGTTCTGAGTTCAAGGCCCAGGAGTGAGAGAAAGAAAGGAAAGAGAAAGAGGAGGGAATTACAGAGAGAGAAAAGGAAGAAAGGAAGGAAGAAGGAAGAACATGCAAACCTTGGTTTGGAATCCCTGGATCAAGGAGCCAACCATTCACATCTCTGTGGGGACAGTTTCAGAGCATAAAGGCAGTATGTAGGACCAAGCCACAGACCCCTCAGCAACTTCATGACATCCAGAAGCCTGGTGGTCACCGACTGAAGCGGGAAGCAGGCTCGAGTAGACCCTTGGGCTCAGGGTGGGTCACCAGGTTTCAATCATCTCCGGCCCCAAGGAGTTTATTTTCTGGTCAGATAAGAAGGAAATGTGTAAGGGCTAGGGAGGTGTTGGGGTGATGGAGTGTCAAGAGGGGGGAGCGAGGGATAAAAAGGAAGATGAAGAGGGAGGATGATCCCAGTTCAGGTGTGTCAGGACCTTGGCTGTCAACCTAGACCATCACTGATAGAGCTTTTGACCCAGCCACGTTGCAATTAAATGTCTTGGTGCCCGTTGATCACCTGGCTATAATCCACAGCAGGAGCCTGTGCAGTACGACTTTGGGGAGTGGGATTTCCAGGCTCAATCTGAAGGTCACATCCCCGTTGTTCATTCTCGACCAGAGAAAGAGGTAAGCATGCCACTGGCACAGGATAGACAGGGAATGAGGGCGGGAGTCGGTTTCAGTGGTGCCAGTCTTCCTCGAGTGGGCGTTAGGACCCTGTGATTGCCATTCTCAGAGGCAGAGGTGGGTGTCTTTGCTGGCTCAGCCTTTAGTCTAGATGGCAGATCTGGGACTCAGAGAGGGCCAACTGAAGGTGGGGAAACGTGGGTAGAGGCTGGTGGGAAAACTAGAGGCACTAGGCTCTGAGCATTGTTGTTTCTTTGAGGATACTCACCACCTAGGAACATTCCTGGGATGGATGAGCCCTTTTCTCCTTTCGAAGAGAGAGGAACCCTTGGCCCAGAAATCCTTTCGTTCCCACATCTTGTGGTTAGATAACTAGAACTCACCTCACTGCTCAGTAATGAGGCAGTACAGTGAGAGATCCTGAGTCTTTGATAAGGTCAGGGGATCCTCAGTATGAGATTGTACTTGAATGTCCTAACTAGGTGCATGGTCAGTCCCATCTAAGACTGTCATGATGTAGGACATAGAATCTAAAGAATCAGAGCATGATGGGGCCTGTTCTGGGGGTCTTGAGTATTATGTGTTAACTTCGAGCTCCCATGTGCCCAACTGCTTCTCTTTCTTGGGTGGGTCTTTGCTAGAAAAAGCATGAAACTAGGAACTGGGTCCTATCCCTTGGCTTTGATGCTGAAAGCTAGCACACTACCACTTCCGGTTTTCTGTCAGTTCCTTGATGACAAGAGTCTCAGGGTCTATCCAGACCCGGCTGGCTTTGACATATGGTCCTCAGATCTCAGCTCCTGAGTACCTAGGATGACAAACATGAGCTACTGGCATCCAGTGAAAGATATTTTCCATGCTTGTCATCCTATCCCCTCAGGAGACTGAGATCTGAGGACTGTAGTTGCATGCCACCCTTGGCATCAAAGTCAATGAGAACTCATTATCTTCAATTAAACACCCCAAAAAAGTTGGAAGTAAAGCTGTGGCTCTAGTTGTTGAGTGCTTGCTTTGAGCTGAAGAGATCAGGGACAGCACCCAGACCCAGAGTTCAAGCCCCACAACAGAAAAAAAGGAAGAAAGTCAGACATCTTTGCCTGCAAAGGGTGGGGGAGGTGGGGGGGGCAGGCAGGCGGTTGCTGTGGTTGGAAGACTAGGTGATGGCATCACTGTACAGACATTTCTATGAACTCCCCAATTTTGCCCCAGTTTGAAGCCACAGCTTCAGGGGGACGTGGCCTGTAGCAGGCAGGGATTGGGTGAATGGGTGCAGGGGTGGGATTGTTGTGTCTGTATTCTCTCCATTGAAGGATGGATTTGGATGCTGGGTGTCAGAGTCTGAAGTGAAGGTTTGCAAGAAGTTTGTGGCTTGACAAATTGGGTTTCCTCTGGGTATATAAAGGTGGCTGAAGCCGGACGCCGCCGGTGCTCACAACTGTCATCCTAGCTACTCATAAAGCTGTAAAGATCATGGTTCAAAGCCAGCTTGGGCAGGAAAGTCTGTGAGATTCGATGGCCAATGGACCACCAGAGAACAGGAAGTAGTGCTGTGGCTCAATTGGAGAGTGCTCATCTTCAGCTGAAGAGCTGAGGGACAGTACCCTGGCCTAGTGTTCAAACCCCATGACCAACAAGAAAATAAGAGGTGACTAAGTTTTCTGTATAGCATTGTGTATGGTAGATAATTCTATGCTGGGTTGTGAGACATTTCAGATATGTGAGAGGCTCATTGTTTTGTCTACAGTGGGTCTGAAGTCGGGAGTGCCAGCTTCTTGGGGATGGGATATGACCCTAATGGAGGGAGTTCATGGTTCCGTTCTCAGGGACTGGTGAAGGCTTGGGCTATACATGTCTGTGTGTGTGTGTGTGTGTGTGTGTGTGTCTGTGTCTGTGTCTGTGTCTTTGTGTCTGTGTCTGTGTCTGTGTGTGTGTCTGCGTCTGTGTGTTTTTGGAGGTAGAAAAAGTGGCCTTGAACTCAGGGCTTAGGTGCTGTGCCTGAGTTTTGTGCTCAAAGCTATTGCACTGACTCTTGAGCCACAGCTCCACCTCTGGCTATTTGGTAGTTCACTGTAGATAAGGACCTCACAGACTTTCCTGCATGAGCTGGCTTTGAATAGTGATCCTCAGATGTCAGCCTCCTAAATAACTAGGAAGACAGACAGGAGCCACTTGAGCTGGCTTTGTGTGTGTGTGTGTGTGTGTGTGTGTGCGTGTGTGTGTGTGTGTATAAAAGTGGTTTGTAACAAAGAGCACCTGAATCTTTGATAACTTCTAACCGCTGTCTTTGGGGGTGAATGGGCTTTATGGCTGAGGTCTGGGGGCCTGAAAGGGTGAGACTTGAAGGGGACTCAGGGCTGCTAAATTATAAGATGAAGGGATTTGTGTGCCCTGGAACTGTTCACTCCCTTGGGCCTGGTTGGTGACAGAGGGAGATTGGGAGGACCTGGGCGTGGGGCCCACAGGGTGTGGCTCCCCAGGGCAACAGGGAACGTGGCCAGCACTTAGTATGGATGTGAGCCCCGTTAGTATGGAGCATATTTGCATGGGTCAGACTGGGTCTTCTCATCATGATGTCTGATGGAAGAGGCCAACCCTATTTTAAATATTGACCTGTGATCTTCAGATCTCAGCCTCCTAAGTATCTAGGATTATAGGCAGGAGCCTCTGGCAGTGGGCCTCTGATTATTTTCGGTATATTAGGGTATAAACTCAAGGCCTTAGGCTTTCCAGTCAGGTCTTCTACCACAGGAGCCAAGCCTTTCTGTCTTGGTCATTTCTGAGATAGAGACTCAATATATGCTCAGGCTGGGCTGGATTGCTGTCCTCCTGTGACAGGAATTGGTCACCATGCCTGGTCCTTCTCTAGTTGGGATGCTAGACATATAACGCCATGCTCAGTCATTGGTTAGATGGATTGTCCCAAACTCTTAATCCATGGCAGCTGATTCTTGACCACAGTTGAAGCTCTGCATTAGGCCTCAACACTCTGACCTCAGTCTCTTCACAGGACAGTTGTGAGGAAAGAAGGGATCAATACAGGGGGATCTGTGGGGTAGAACCAGGCATTGAGGGAGTGGTCATCAGATATGGTTCTTGGCAATTATGTGAGCATATGACAGGAAGATACCTGGAAAGAGCTCAAATGGGGCCTATTATTTATTGTGATGCAGGTATGGGATTATGAAACAAAACATCGCTCCCTTTCATCCTTACACTATCCAATGAGGAAGGGGATCCTTCACTGTTGAGTTTTGTAGCTGGAGAAAATGAGGCACAGAGAAACTGGGTGACCTACTCATGACCCCCAGCTGACAGGAAGCTCAGCCTGACTTCTCTGCCATGCTCCCTAGGACAATGAGTGCTATTCAGTCCACTTCTTGTGGTGGAAAGTCCACTTATTGTCAGTTGTTGGGCTTGAACTCTGGGCCTGGGCGTTGTCTCCAAGCTCCTCAGATAAAGGCTACCACTCTACCACTTGAGCCACAGCACCACTTCCGGTTTTCTGGTGGTTCTTTGGAGATAAGAGTCTCACAGACATTCCTGCCTGGGCTGCTATGAACCATGATCCTCATATCTCAGCCTCCTGTGTAGTTACCATTATAGGCCTGTGCTACTGGCACCCGGCTTAAGTGTATTTCTGACTCTCTCTCTCTCTCACTCTCTCACAGGAACTGGTTAAATGGGTGTTGGAGGAGGTGGCCCAGGGTCCCCATGTGGCTGTGAGTCACGGTGTCCCTCTCATTCTGGAGGTGGGCTGTGGTTTAGGAGCTGTCTCGCTCAGCCTGTTGAACTAGCTCCTTGAGGTAAGCCTCTCTGTGCCTGGGATAGGCTGTGATGGTTATTCCTTGTCAGTCTGTCTGGTGAGACCTTCCCCACTACCCTCTGCTAAGACATTTAAAGGAAAGTGGATGAGGAAGTGTTCCGTTGTCCAACTGCACAGCATGATCCCGGGCCTCTGATCTTCACCACCACCTATCTGGCCAGACTCTGACTATAAGAAAATGAATTCACTCTATGTCTACTTCGCTTTGCTGTGGTGTGTTGTTTCGGAGAGGTGGGGGGCGGTGTGCAGCGGAAAGACCTGAGAACTAACATCTCCTGGGGAACATTTGTTCTTGTGACAGAGCCAAGTCATTGCTGTGGATAAGGAAGAAGCAGCCATCAGACTGACCCAGAACAATGCTCAAAGGTAGGTAGGCTGTTGAAGTATCAAACCCACCCATGTCTGCTTCCCACTCACAACAAGGAGGGTGCACTGAGGGTGGCCCGGCACTGGCCCTAGGGGATTATACATGGATGGTGGCGGTCAGGTGCCAGTGGCTCTCACCCATCATCCTGGCTATTCGGAAGGCTGAGGACTGATGGTTATGACTAAGAGCCAGCCCAGGCAGGAGAGTCTGAGGGATTCTAATCTCACATAAACCACCTCTCCCCCAACAAAAAGGCAGATGTGGTGCTGTCGCTCAAGGGTTAGAGCCTCAGCCTTGAGTTAAAGAAGCTCAGGGAATGAATCCAAGACCTAGGACTCACAAAAAAAAATAAATGAATAGTGGGCACCTGTTATCTTACAACCAAAAAGGATGGATTCAGTCTTCTCTCTGGTACTTGTAGCCAAAGGTAAGGGGCTTCCTTTGATGTTCCACTAAACCTCTCCTTCTCTCTATTAACTCTCCCGGCTTCAGTTGTGGGATAGAATTCAGATCATCATACTTGGTGTGACCTTATGTACCCTATTCTACCCACCTTCCTTGGGGTGGAGATCCTGGATGTACTCACCGCTGGGAGAATGAAGCACCAGAGTGATGTGGGTAGGTATCCCAGAAACTCATATTCAAACACATACACACACTCACCTAGCCAACTCAGACTAACCTTTTCCAAAGGCACTTTATCTCCTTGGATTAACTGACCTAGGAGAGGAACTTGATCCCCTGTAAATGATTATTTTAACCAGGGCTTGCTAGTTGACATGAGATAAACAAAATCTCAAAAGAAAGGCCCTGGTGCCTGTCACCTCTGGCTCAGGATCACACCTGACAACCTGGCTACTCGAGAGGCAGAGATCTGAGGATCAAAAATTGTAGCCAACCGGAAGCTGCAAAGTCAGTGAGACTCTACTCTCCATGGAACCACCAAAAAGCCAGAAGTGGAGCTGTGGCTCAAGTGATAGAGTAGCAGCATTGAGCACAAAATCTCAGAGAGACAGCTCCCAGACCCTCAGTTCAAGCCCACATAAAGAAATGGCCCCATTTGTTGCCCCCAGATTGCCTGGGCCTCGAGTGCCTTGTCATGGAGTTAAATACAGCACTGGTCCTTGGGTAGTATATCAGAGCCTTCAGAAAGAAATTGGATGGTGGAAGCCAGGCCTTCCCCTTTGTGTGCTCTCAACCCACATCAACTGGAAGGCAGAGCATGACAATACTGGCAGCTTGAAGAGTGGAAAAGATCCTCCTCTGCCAGGGTTTTTGGAGTGGGCTTCTAAGAGACAGCACTTGAAATGGGGCATTGCTTAACAAGGAGGATCTGACAAGAAGCACAGAGAGCAAAGATGCTGTAAATCAAGGACAACATAGCAGAGTGTGTTCATTTCCAGCCAGGGCTGCTGTTGAGAAACTCGGTAAATTTGTGCAAGACTGTGCTGAGACAGGTCCAAGGGTCACAGAAGAACAGCTTTCCAAGGTTGGGATTGTGTCTTAGCAGTAGTGGGCTTGCGTGGCACTCAGGAAACCCTAGTTTTGATTACTAGGTTCCACATACACAGAAAAAGCCAGAAGTCACACCTTGGCTCAGGTGGACGAGTGCTGGCCTCGAGCAAAAGTAACTCGGGGACAGCGCCTGGGCCACGAGGTCAAGCCCCAGGACTGACAATATAAAACAGCATTCCACGGGACCTGGGTGACAGGTGGATGGCTATGCCTTGTAGCTCCTAGTAGATCAATCCATGCATTGTGTCTCCTTCTTTGACAGTGAGGATCTGGACACTCCTTCTGTCCTGAGCACTCCTAGACCCACTTATCAGCAACCCTCCCAACATTTTCCACTGGGACATGGAGCAGCTGGCCCCAGAAATTCTCAGGTACTGGTTGGGTTCGGCGGGGGGATACAGGGCAGGCTGCTGAACACCTAGTGGTCTCATCTGCCCTGGAAGACCAGGCCATCCAGAGTAGGCAGATGAGATCTTAGAGAGAGGTAGTGATGTGAAGGGGGCCCTTTAATACCCATGGCCCTACCCCAATTCTGAGCCTCCATTTGCCATGCCTGAGGGAGGTAGAGGAGTGTCTAGGTGTTAGTGTTTAGAGGAGAATGATTTGGAAATTCTAAGGAATGAGAAACCATAAGTCCCACTCTGGTGACTCACACCTGTCATCCTGGCTACTTGGGAGGCTGAGATCCAGAGGAACTTGTTTCCCAGACCAGGCAGGAAAGTCCCATGAGAGTCTCATCTCCAATCTCCAACCAAAAGTGGTTCCATGGCTCAAGTGGTAGAGCACTGTCCTTGAGCAAAAATCATCATCGGGGACAGTACCCAAGCCATGATTTCAAGCCCCTCAACCAAAAATAAAAACAAAAAAACAAAAAAACAAAAAAGAATGCACCCCTTGCTTACAAGAGATGGTGAAGGAGTGCGGTTGCTGTGGTTGGAAGAACAGATGCTGGCCTCACTGTACAGACATTTCTAAGAACTCCCCAGGTTTGCCCCAGTGTGAAGTCACAGCAGGGTGTGCATTGGCTTACCAAGAACTCCAGAGGTTGTGTCCTATCTTACCTAAGGAGTGGACCAATGAGAGCAAGGGTGGAAGGGTAGTGTCAATTTTATTCTCTCCATCCAAGGAAGAATGGTTTTGGATGCTGGTGCCAAAGTCTGAAGTGAAGGGTTGAATGTGCTTTGTGGCCTGACAAGTTGGGTTTCCACTGGGTCTAAGAAGGTGGCTGAAGCCAGGAGCTGCCCGTAGCTCACAAATAACATCCTAGCTACTCAGGAGGCTGAGATCTGAGAATGACAGTTCAAAGCCAGCTTGGGCAGGAAAGTCTGAGAGACTTTATCTCCAGTGAACCACCAGAAAACCGGAAGTGATGCTATGGCTCCAGTGGTAGAGCGCACACCTTCAGCTGAAGAGCTGGGGGCCTACACACAGGCCCAAAGTTCAAACCCCATGACCGACAACCAAAAATAAGGTAGCTGGCTTTTCTTCATAGCAGTGAGTACAGTAGGAAGTGCCATGCTGAATTATGAGCCATTCCAGATGTGTGAGAGGCTCTGAGTTTTGTCTACATTTGATATGAGGACTGTAGAGCCATCTTTCTGGGGGTTAGGATGTTCAGGTGATCAGGGACTGCTGAGGCCTTGCCTTACCCATGTGTGTGTGTGTGTGTGTGTGTGTGTGTGTGTGTGTGTATTTCCCTCATCTCTGTCCACTTCCAGGGTGCCTGTCTGCCTCTTCCTGAACTCGGATGATGCCCCTCCTCCCTGGCAACCTTGCATTTAGCCCCCTATCAGGGTCTACAATGAGTCCTAAATTGCCAGAGACCTGCATATACCAGCTTTTCTTTGGGGCCCAAGTCCGGCTGTCCATATCTTTGGCCGCCTCCAGGGGATTCTGAATCAGCAGAGTCAGCTGGCATGTGTTCTCCCCTGCCTCTGGGGTGGCAGGGTCAGTCATGCGTTGTTCTGTCATTTTTCCCCTGGCTGCATATCCCACTCCCAGCAGGCTGGCAGTGGAGTGGGGGAAGGGTGGTTTCCAGTGGCTCTGGCTAGATCGAGCTTGATAGCTTACTGAAGGCTGTCCAAGCAAGGATGATCTGGGGCTACATGGGAGGTGAAGCCAAGGTGGCTGGGAAGTGTTAGACAGTATCAAGGAAAAGTCAAGGTACCTTATCACAGGCAAGTCTATATTCTGGGCCCAGCTGGGCCTCTCAGGTGCTTCTAAACAATTCCAGATGCACAGAATACAGAGGCACACACTTTAGATTCTAGGACCAGGTAACTGGGATAAGGGACTGTATGTACCAGTCCCTCAATGTACTGGGGCATTAGCCTTGACATGGCTATCACCCACTTGTGTAAGTTCACTTCTTAGTCCATGGCTACACACCAGCTACTACTGCTGTGGAAGTGGCAGGATCAGAAATGAGATCTAGGATGACCAAAATCTGGATTTATGGCTGGAGTGCGGTGGGGGATGTCTTTAAAAAATCTTAGAGCTGGAACTCAGAGCTTGGCACTGTCCCTGAGCTTCCTTTGCTCAAAGCTAACACTCTAACACTTGAACCACAACTCACCTTTCATCTTTTTTTAGTAGTTTAGTAGACAGAAGTTTCTCACATATTTTCCTGCCTGGGATGGCTTTAAGTTGCCACCCTAAGAGCTCAGCCCCTTGAGTAGCTAGGATTGCTGGTATGAGCCACGGGCAACTGCTAAGGTTGTGTGTGTGTGAGTGTGTGTGTGTGTGTGTGTGTGTGTGTGTGTGTGTGTGTGTGTTTCCCAGGGCTTAAACTCAGAGCCTAGGTGTTATCCTTTAGCTTGTTTGCACATGGTTGGTGCTGTGCCACTTGAACTACAGTAGCTCTCTTCCCATCTTTTTGGTGATTTATTGGCAATAAGAGTCTGCCCAGGCTAGCTTTTAATCTTGATTGATCCTCCGATTTCAGCCTTGAGTAGCCAGGATTATAGCCACTGGCATCCAGCTGTAAGGATATCTTTTCATGCTCTCTTCTATTGTAACAGATGTCTACTTGCCCTGGCCAAGATCTTTGACCTCCATAACAGCTCCCACCAGCCCCTGATTGTGTAGAGACCACAAAGGTCAAACTGATCCCATTTCTTTGTCCTCAGGGGAGGAGGTTATGTTTCATCTGAAGCCTGGGATAGGAGTGGTGGCTGTAGATAGGTGCTTAGCTGGAATAGAGGTAGTCTGTTTTACCCAAGAAGGTAAGTGTGGCCAAATGCTAATAGCTCATGTCTCATATTCCTAACTCCTCAGGAGTCTGAAATCTGAGGATTGCCATTCAGAGGAAGTGCAGCAAGAAATGTCTGTGAGACTCTCCTCTCCCCAGAACTACCTGAAAGCTGGAAGAAAAGATGTGGCTCAAGTGGTAGAGAGCTAGTCCTGAATGAAAAAAGTGAGGGACAGAGCCTGGGCCCTGAGTTCAAGCCTTAGTACCAAGATCATACTTGCTCATCTACACACAAACACACACCACACACACACAAACACACACACACATACACAAACACACACATACATACACATACAGAGGAAGGTAGTAATGATGAGCTGAGCTAGAACTGGGGCCAGTCGTGAGGCATAGTCAAAGTAAACTCTCAAGCCAAATCAAGTGGTTTCTCCCTAAGTCTTCCTTGGGCTGAGGGGTCTCGGCCATGGCAGTAAGTTCCATAGAACCTACCCCTCCATCTGTGCATGGGGCCGTAGGACCAAGGGAAGGACACTAGGGATGCTCGTTTGTAGTTGGCCCACGATTGCAGATCTTAATCTGCACCCAAGCACTGGTGAGGAAAGCAGGACTCTGAGCCCTGGGATTCCTGGGATAGCGACTGTTACAAGCAGCAGCCAGTTGGCTGTGGATTTCTGAGCCTAAAAGGATTTCATGAGCCCAACTCAACACCTGCCCAAGGTGTGCCAGACAAATTCACACACATGTGATACCCGGATGAGTGGACGTTACTTGGTGTGACATCTTGCACCTGCCCCTCCTGGCCCAGAATCCTGGTCTGAGATGGCGATTTACTGCTCAGATCCACATTGCACCCATGACAGATGCAATTCTGATGATCTCCATGCCCCAAGGCTCGATCTTTCTCTGGTACTGTGGCCCGTTCTGTAGGCAATGGCCTCCAAACAGGCTCCACTCAAGACTTGTAGAACACCTACACATTGGGAGAACCTCAGGGGGCCCACTGGAAACTACTTTGCCTAGAGCCACACAGTGAGGTCCAAGCAGACCAGGTGTTGGTCACGGGGCTTGAACTCTGGACCTGGGCTCTGCCCTAGCTCTTAAGCTTACCACTTGAGCTACAGAACTACATTCAGTCCTCTGGAGGTTCCTTGGAGATCAGAGTCTCCCGGACTTTCCTTCCTGGGCTGGAATTGAACTGCGATCCTCACATCTCAGCCTCCTGAGGAGGTAGGAGGACAGGTATGAGCCACCGGAGCCCAGCTGATCTGGCCTTTCACCAGAGTGGACTAGGAGCTCCTGAAAGCTATTCTTTATTTTTCTGTCCCAGTACTGGGTTTGAACTCAGGGTCTGGTCTCTGGTCTCTTAACTTTTTCCCTCAAGGTTAGCACTCTACCACTTGAGCCCCAGCTCCATTTCTGGTTTTTGGTAGTTCATTTGCAAGAAGAGTCTCACTAACTTTCCTCTCCTGATCTGGCTTGACCCTCGATCTCTATCTCAGTCTCCTGAGTAGCTAGAATTTACAGGGTTTGAGCCACTGGTGGCATTGGGCTAGAAGCTTTTCTTAAGCAAGTTTTCTTCCCTGTGTTTGCCCTGACTCCTCCATGCAATGGATGCCTGAGGGTTAAGAGCTGTGAAAAATAGGCTTCCAGCCACAGGAAATGGCTGGGGTCCTTGGTGTAAAGCCAAGCTAATCTTCCCCCTGGGGCCCATTCTAGGACCCCACCCTCTGCCCTGTGACTCAAGTACAAACCTTGACCCAGCCTTGAATGTTCTACCAGACTTGTCTGAAGCCACAGAGCCTTCATTCCAACAACATCACCTGCTCTACAGCACACCTTAGGACCTTTGTCCATGCTGTACCTACTGCCTGAGGCTCTCTTCCTGTATCCACATCTTAGAACTCCTGTAGAATTTTGGCACTGGATCTATCACCTCCTGGAACAAGTCTTTGCTTCCCTTCTACCTCTTTTGTTATATTGAGTTGGTAGAGATGGAATTTTTGCAGGCTGACTGGCAAATGCTCTATCTTGGTGTGTGTGTGTGTGTGTGTGTGTGTGTGTGTGTGTGTGTGTGTGTGTTTGTGTGGTGTGTGTGTGTGTGTGTGTGTGTGTGTGTATGTGTGTGTGTGCCTCTCCTGGGTTTGAATTAATGGCCTGGATGCTATCCTATCCCTAAGCTTTTGTGCTCAAGGCTAGCACTTTACTACTTGAACCACAGTTCTATTTCTGGCTTTGGGGGTGTTTAATTGGAAAAGAGGTTCTCATATAGACTTTCTTGCCTGCAATTGGGATCCTTAGATCTCAGCCTCCTGAGTAACTTCCAAGGGTGAGCCACCAGCACCTGCCTTCTACCCTACTTCTTACATATAACCTTGGCCTTCCTCTGAGTCCCAGAAAAAATATGTCTCACCAGGTTCACATCTTTTTGTGCCAGTCTTGTAGCTTGAAATCAGGGTCTGGGCAAGTTCCTGAGCTTCTTTTGCTCAAGGGTATCACTTAAGCCAAAATGCGACTTTTGGCTTTTGCTGTTTCTGTGGTACTGAGGAATCAAACCGAGGATTTAGTGCATGCTAGGCAAGCACTCTACAACTAAGCCACATTTGCAGCCCAAGGCTCACTTCTAAAGGGAGTTATGAGGGTGGGATTTATTGGCATACCTCTTTCGGCATAGAAATCGCTGACTATTTCATACCTTTACCAAGATTTGGGAGCAGCCTGTGACTAGGCAATGAGGAATGATAATTGAGTGATAGCCACCAGGCACCAGAGGTCTAGGCTCACATCCTACAGAGGGATAGAGAATATGGAGCCAGAAACTTTGACAACTCCTACAGTCTAGGAACTGTGGTCTCCCTGGAGGCAGTGGCCGGCTTCTAATTGTCCCGATGGGACATCTCAGCCAGAACATCAAGCTTCAGTTATTTAATGGCATACAAGGATGCTTTGTTCAAGTTGCCGGCTCACACTTAGTACTCTTCAGGGCTTGTCTCAGCTTGCCCAGGTTGGGGGGCTGGGCATTGGCAACCTGCTGAATGCCCATCATCCATACATCATCCATCCATACACAGAGACATGGAGTTATTGCCTCCTTTTGGGGGGGGGGGGCAGTTCCGTGTTGTACTATCAGCCTAGGCCCTGTCCTAGGGTATTGCTCTGCCCTTGAGCCACAGCCCCATTCATGTTTTTTTTTTTCCTGTAATCTCTTAGAAATAAGAGGGTCGCGGACTTTCCTGCCCCGGTTGAATTCAAATTGGCATTCTCTACATCTCAGCCTCCTGAGGAGCTAGGATTACAAGCAGGAGCCCCTGGGTCTTAGTTTTCTTTTCTTCTTGTTCTTTTTGTAATCATAACAATCTGAAATATTCATGGTGTTATTCCAATGGTTTGGATTCAAAGAAAACTACCCAGGCTTGGAGTTCGAATGCCAGGACTGCCACCCACAAACGGAAAGAGATCCTGACAAACTCATTCCTATTTATGTGAATGCTAATGGAATGTTATAAAAGTAATAATTAAATTTGCAGTTAATTCATGATTCTATTTTAGAATGCCACGCAAAAATTATTGGATTTATATCTGGCATGGTAGCACCATGGTGTGATTTCCCCTAATGGAAGGATATTGAATAATTTTTAATTAATGCTTCTATAAATATTCAACCAAGATAATTTATTAAATGGAGGCATAATTTCATAACTAATAATCGGTAATAATGTACATAATTTAATATCCTCACATTCCCTCTCTCTTTATGCGTATATATATATCTACACATCTATCTATCTATCTATCTATCTATCTATCTACCTATCTATCTATCTATCTACCAATCTACACAATTGATCTGTTTATTCTCTTGTCACTACTGGCACTACTGGGGCTCAGTGGTAGAGTCCTTGCCTAGTACATACAAAGCCTTGGGTTCAATCCTCACTACAATGTGCATAGAAAAATCCAGAAGTTGTGCTGTCGCTCAAGCAACGGAGCACTAGCTTTGAGCATAAAAGCTTAGGGACTGTGTCTAGACTCTTACTCAACACCCAGGAATGGCACCAAAAAAAGAATGTTCTGACTGCAACTATATAACGATAGCACTGCAAATACCTCATCACAGAGCAAGCCAGAAGTCTGATGCTGACAGCTGCCATCTAACCTGACTTAGCCAGAGGTAAACGGCTGCAACCCAGCTCCACAGAACCAGATGGTGCTGGCTCCATCACCTTTGTCATGCAAGATACTCGGGGGCTGAGATCTGACACTGGTGGGTTTAAAACCCAGCCCTGATAGGAAGTCGGTGAAATTCTGAGCTGTGGCACACAGTGGTAGAGTTCTAGCCTTGAGCAAAAGATCATAGGACAGTACCCCCAAACTTTCAGTGCAGTTCCCGTGGCTGACTCAACCTCCCCCCAAAACCCCATCCCTCTTAATCATTAGATGTGAACTTTATGTGGCTTGTTATGTGTTTCTGAAAGAATGGTGGTACTGAGGAAAGCACCCTAACACTGACAGCTTGTGGGATACAGCTATGTGATGAGTCCTTCATGGGGTGTTGTGTGCTGAGTCCTTCACGGGGTAAATTCTTCCACTTGGTCCTTGTAAGGGCTCCAGAAGTCAGATGATGGTGCAGATGAGAATCTTGAGGTTCAGATATGTCTCAATGTCAGTGCCAATTGTGAATGTACCTAACTCTAGTGAGTTGTCTCCTGCAGACAATTGTTTTGGTTTATTTTTCTTGGTCGTGAACCTTGAACTCAGGACCTAGCCACTGAACCATGTGGAGCCAAGAACCCTCTTTCAAAAGAGTGTTACATCTACATCTGTAGCTGAGGTCTGTCATCCTACCTACTCAGGAAGCTGGTATTTGACAACCTCGGTTCCAAACTATCCCAGACACAAAAGGTCCCAAGAGACTATTATCTCCTATTCACCACTTAGAAACTTGAAGTGGAAGCTGGGTGCCAATAACTCGCACCGTCATCCTAGCTACTCAGGAGCCTGAGAGCTGAGGATCACTTTCCAAAACCAGCCTGGGCATGAAATTCCTTGAGAGGATTCTCTCCAGTGAATTAACAAAAACCTGCAGGGGTGTTGTAGCTCAAGTGGTAGAGCACTTGTATTTAGCTGAAGAGAGCAAGGACAGCTCCCAGGCCTAGACTTCAATTCTTCTGACTTACAAGAAAAGAAAGAAAGAAACCTGAAGTGGATTGCTGGGAATGTGTCTTAAGGTAGAGTGCTTTGCATGTATGAATACCTGGGCTTGATTATTTAGTACCACATCACTAGAATAAAGTGGCTCTGTGGCTAAAGTGGTAGAGTGCTATCTTTGTACAGGAGAAACTCAGGTACAGTGTTCAGGTCCTGAGTTCAAGCTCCAGGACAAGTGTATGCACACACATTCGTGCACACACACACACACACACACAGACAGATACCAGAAGTGATGTTGTGACACCAAATGGTAAAGCACTGAGCTTCTGTTCTGAGCTCATGGTCAGCACCCAGGCCCTGTGTTCAACCCCAAAACCTAGCCACCCAGGGCCCAACTAGGAGAGTTCAAAGGTTTTAAAACTTGATGAGCTTTACCAGCTCTAGATGACAGGAAGTATTGTGATATTACACATGTGCTTAGATTTAGCAAGCTTCCAGAAACTAGGAAGGCACTGTTGCCAATCATGAATCATTTTATAAGGTTCAGCTCCCTTGTTGTCTGCCAGAAGGACCCTTGAATTTATTGTAGTAAGTAATTTCAACACTGGAACATAGCCTAACAAAGACAGGATAAGTGCAGGGAACTTGGCCTTCCACAGGAGGTGGCACCAATGGAGGCTTCCAGTCAAAATAGCACTGAGGATAGAGATAGCTTGAGTTTCAAAGGAGCCTTTTTTCTCCTAGGCTTCAGAGCCCACCCACACTCCTGCTCACTAATTGGCCCAGGTGGAGTTGTTTGTTACACAGCTGTAAAGGTGTGAGGATTTTGTCTGCCTGTTCCAACAATGAGGCAGACTTCCTCCAGCAATCCCTGGTGTCGAGAAAACCTCAGGCTACACTGGTATCGGGGAGCCCCGGAACATGCACTGTCTTGAAAGCACTGTCTGTGCTATGAAATCATTTTATTCAAAGCAATTTTCCTAGCTTGGTGCCTTTCATCTTAGGGATTCTGGACCTTCACCGATAGAAATACATGCATACATATATGGGGAGACAGGGAGTTACTTTTTTTTGGCAGGTTCAGGGGTTGTATTATGAGCCTAGGCACATTTCCTGAGCTCCTTTTGCTCAAAGGTATCACTCTGTCCTTGAGCCACAGCCACACTCATGGCAATTTTTTTTATTTCTGAGATCCCACAGAAATAACAGTGCTGTGGACTTTCCTGTCCTGGCTGAATTCAAACTGGCATTCTCTACCTCTCAGAGTTCTGAAGAGCTAGGATTACAGGCAGGCACAAATGACACCTGGCTTTCTTTTCTTCTTGTTCTTTTTTTCATTGTGACAAACTGAAACCTTCACAGCGTCATTCTAATGGTTTGCATTTTGAAGTAAACTACCCAGGCCTAGAGTTCGAATGCCAGGACTGCCTCCTACAAATGGAGGGAGATCTTGAGAAAATCTTCACTATTCAAGTGAATGTTTAATGGAGTGTTATAAAAGTAATAATTATATTTGCAGTTAATTCATGATTCTCTTATACAATGCCACACAAAAAGTATTGGATTATGTCTTCCATTCTAGCACCACGGTGTGATAGTCCCAATTAAGGAATACTGTCTACATTTACATTAATGCTTCAATAAATATTCAACCATGATACTTCATTAAATGGAGGTATAATTTAATAACAATTCATAATATATATAATATAATATCCTCACATAGTCTCTCTCTCTCATATATAGCCAACTACACATCTATCTATCTATCTCTATATCAATCTCAATCTCTATATCTATATCTATCAACCACTACTATGGCTTGTTCTCAGGTCCTCAGAACTGGCTGGCAGCTCAGTTTGCAAAGGGCTTTTTGTCTACACTGACCTTTTCATGGAAAAATAAGGGTAATAAATGTCATAAGGAATAAACCCCTGTATGTAAATAGATCTCATATATGAATATTATTTATCAGTGCTGGGGCTTGAATTTGGGCCCTGGAAACTGGGTTGAAATTGTTGTATTCAATGATAGTGAGCTTCCTCTGCACCACAGTGACACAGAATTGCCCAGGCCCTGAGTTCAAATTCTCGGCCTTCCAGAAAAATGGTGCAAATTCCAAGCCAGGGCCTTAATTTTTTTTGGCCAGGCCTGGAGCTTGAACTCAGCTCGTGGCAACTCTGCCTCAACTTCTATCATCCTAGGCTGGGGTGCAGCCTCTGGACCCACAGCCCATCCTAAGATCCTATGACCCGAGTTCAAATCTTGGGACTCGCAAAAAAAAAAAAAAAAAGGAGAAGTGCTGGGAAGGTGGATCAGTAATAGAGTGCTTAGCTTGCATGCACAAGGCTCTGGGTTTGATTCCTCAGCACCACATAAGCAGAATAAAGCTGGAGGTAGTGCTATGGCTCAAGTGGTACAACGATAGTCTTGAGCTGAATAGTTGATGGACAGCACCCAGATTCAGAGTTCTGGGCCCAATACCGAAAAAAAAAAAAGAAGAACTAAAAGCGGGGGGAAAAAGGAGAAGGATACAACTGAGAAGTTCCAGAAGGCGGTTTTACATAGTTTATTCCTTTGCATTGCAACCATCCTGGGTCTAAATGACAGGGCCCAGAAAGTGTACATGACCTTGTACTGCTGAAATTTGGTGGACTATCATGGAAGCCATAGCCAAAACCGGCAACCTAGGCCCGGGGTGCGAATCTCAGGACTGCCACCTACGAATGGTGGGAGATCCTAAGAAATACATTCCGATATACATCCATACGGATGGAATGTTGTAAACTAACAATTACATTAGTAGTGTATGATTATATTATAAAATTATGCACAATAATTATAGTACACTGACTAATTTTCAATTAATACTTTGTTATGTATTCAACCACCATTCTTAAATAAAGAAAGGAATAATTTATTGATAAGTGGTAGTAATATAGTATATAAAATCAAATAATATACAGATATCCTTGTCTTGTTTTATACATACATGCATATATATATATATTTCTATATATCTATGAAACAATCTATATATCTGTTTCTACATTTGTCATTCCTGCGGCTCAGTGGTAGAGTGCTTGCCTAGTACATACAAAGCCCTGGGTTTGATTCCTCTCTACTGTGTGCACAGAAACATCCAGAAGTCATGCTGTTACTCAAACAGCCAAGCACTAGCTTAGCATAAAAGCTTAGGGACTGTGTCTAGACTCTTACTCAAGACCCAGGAATGGCATAAAAAAAAGATAGACTGTTCTGACTGCAACTATATAAGGATAACACTGCAAATACCTCATCACAGAGCAAGCTGGGAATCTGAAGCTGATGGTTGGCATCTAACCTGACTTAGCCAGAGTTTAACAGCTGCAATCCAGCACTATGGAACCAGACACTGCTGGCTCACCCTTAGCTGCTCGGGGGATGACATAAGACACTAGTGGGTTGAAAACTCAACCCTGGCAGAAAGTCTGCCAGACTATAAGCTGTGCCTCAAAGTGGTAGAGATGTAGCCTTGAGGAAAAGATCTCAGGACAGTACCTCCAACCTATGAGTGCAATCCCAGAGGCTGATGACCCTATCCACAAAAAAGACCTTTCTAAACCGTTAGATGTGAACTTGTGCGGTTTGTGAAATGTATCTAAAAGAATGGTGATACTGATGAAAGCACCCTAATTCTAATGACAGTTTGTGGAATACAGCTATGTGATGAGTCCTTCCAGGGGTGCTAGGTCGTTCATGGGGTACTGTGTGCTGAGTCCTTCACAGGGTCCTATACACTGAGTCCTTCATGAGTTATATTGGTTCATCTGGTCCTTATAAGAGCTACAGAAGTAAGATAATTGTGCAGAGGCTCATATATGTCCCCAAGGCAAGGCCAAATTTATGTATACACCGAGCTGTAGTGACTTGTCTCCTGCAGACAATTGTTTTGGTTTTGTTTTCTCCATCATGAACCTTGAACTCAGAGCCTAGTTGCTGACTTTCTTCTTGAGCTCATGGCTAACGTTCTACCATGTGGAGCCAAGGACATCCTTGCAGCAAAGTGTCAAGGCTTAGGTGTCTTTAGCTGAGGTCTATCATCCTGCCTGCTCAGGATGCTGAGGATCTTGGTTCAAAACTATCCCAGATCACGGTCCAAAGCCAGCCTGGGCAGGAAATTCCTTGAGATGGTTATTTCCAATAAACTACCAGAAAGCCTAAAGGGGTGCTGTAGCTAAAGTGGTAGAGCATTACACATGAGCTGAAGAGGTCAGAGGCAGCACCCAGGCCCAGACTTCAACTCCTCCAACTTATAAGAAAAGAAAGAAAGAAACCAGAAGTGGAGCACTGGGAATTTTTCTTAGAGGTAGACTGCTTTGCATGTGTGAAACCCAGGGTTAAATTCTCAGTACCACATCCCTAGGGAAAAAAAAAGCCTGAAATGGCTGTGTGGCTCAATTGGTAGAGTGCTGTCCTTGTACAGGAGAAAAACTCAGAGTGGTTAGGAACTGAGTTCAAGCAACATGACTGGTGTATGCACACACACACACACACACACACACACACACACACACACACACACACACACGGAGGCACCGTTGCCAATAATGAATCATTTCATTAAGTTCAGCTCCCTAATTGTCTGCCAGAAAGACTCTTGAATTAGTGGTAGCAGTATGTTTCAACACTGAAACATAGGCTTACAAAGACAGGATGAGGGCAGAGAATTTGGCCTGCCACGGGAGATGGCACAAATGAAGACTTTTCTGTCAAAACAGAGCACTGGGAGGAGAGATAGCTTGGGGTGTAGAGCACATGGGCAGCACAGATGGCGCTGAGGGGGGTTGAGTGGGCAGAGCCTAGTTTACTGTAGAGCACATGGGCAGCAAAGATGGCACTGGGAGAGAGTAGATTGGGCAGGGCCCAATTGATCTTCCGATCAGTGCCTAACCAGCCCGTGAAGGCTCAGGTTAATGATAGGGGGTGACCTTGACAGTGATTGGTTTCTCTTCCTCCCTTGCCATGCCACCAGCCCTTTTTGGCTTTAAAAAAACCTGCTCTCTGTTAATAAAACAGTTTTTCTTTTTTTGTTTAATTTAATTTAATTTTTGTTGCGTGAACATACTGTACAGAGGGGTTACAATTAAATGGGCAGGATAATGCGTACATTTCTTATCAAGCATAGCAGCCTCATCTTTGTTTACCCTTCACATCCCTTCCCAACCTCCCCCCCTAATCCTCCCCACGTCCCCCCCCCCCCCACCAACGTTATAAAGCTAATTTTCGACATGACAACTTGTACTTCTCAATGTTGCAACAGGTCCACCTGTATCCTTAAACGACTTGTTTTTCCCCATCTCCTTCACAAGTTATGCTGACATCAAATATAGTGAAAGCAGTGGTTATACTGTGGGGGAGGGACATACAAAGCAACAAAGAGATAATCTTATAAATGCATTAGAAACACATGCATGAAAGAAAGAAAACATTAAAATACATATCTAAGGGTTCATTTTTCTAACATCACATTATCTGACCTTTTCTGCTTGACTCATACATATACTAGATATTGCAAATAAGGGAAACCATGGGAACTATGTTTCTTTGGGCCTGGCTTACTTCACTTAATATAATTTTTTCCAAGTTTATCCATTTCCTAACAAATGGGGAAATGTCATTCTTTCTGATGGAGGACCCCTTCCTTCTTTTGTGGGATGGACGAAGACCCAACATTGGGGTGCAAAGAGGCCTTTTTCTCCTGACTTTCAGATCCTGCCCACACACATCCTCCCTAATTGCCCTGCATGAATTGTTTGTTACAGAGTGTACAGGAGTGAGGCTTTTTCTCTGCCTGTTCAAACAATGAGGCAGACTTTCTCCAGCAGCCTGGGGTATGAAGAACCCCTCAGGCTACACTGGGAATATTGAGGGGAGCCAAGGAACATGCACCATCTTGAAAGTACTCTCTGTGCTATGAAATCTTTCTATTCAAAGCAAATTTCCTATCTGGGTGCCTTTCTTCATAGAGAATCTGGATGTTCACCAATACAAATACATGGATAAATTCACAGACACATGGAGTTACTGGCTCTTTTTTTTGTGGCAATTCCTCACGCTTGAACTGTGAGCTTAGACATTTTCCCTGAGCTCCTTTTACTCAAGGAAGCATTTTATTGTGTCTTAAACCATGATTACCCTAGGCTGGGTGCAGCTTTTACACCCACAGATGATTCAGGGATCCTAAGACCCAAGTTCAACTCCCAGCTCTTGCAAAAACAAAAACAAAAAAACAAAAAAACAAACAAAACAAAAAACAAAAAAAACCCCATCAAACCAACAAAAATGGAGGAGGAAAAGACCAGGAAGTTTTATACAACAGTTTTACCTTTGTTTCCTTAGTACTGTGACCCTCCTGGGTCTCAATTACTTGGCTTGAAAATTGTACATGACCTTGCATGGTCGAAGGCTGGAGACTGTCAGTGAAGCCTGAGTCCAACCCAGACACCTAGGCCCTGAGTTCGATCCCGGGAGTGCACACGGCTGAAGATCTAGGAAACTTGTTCCTATGTATAGGAATACAAATACAATGTTTGAAATGTACTAATTAAATTACTAATTAGCTAGTTATTCCAGTATATGATTGTAAGCAATAAATATAGGTCATTGATTAATTAATACTTTATTAAGTCTCCTACTGTGATTAATTAATGGAGGTATAATTTTATACCAAATAATTGGTAATAATATAATATATAAAAATAAGATACAGACATCACTCAATAACTGCCCGTACTGTGACCAGGTGAGGCAGGCCGGACTTGCCGAGTGGTACTAATTGGATGAAGGACCCACTAAGTTCCCCATAGCAGGAGTGAGACAAAACCTGGGTAAGCTTCTACCTGATTTTATAGACCAAGTCCAACAGAGTGTTCACCGCAAGTCGCCAGCAGGGGACCTCTGAGATCAGTTTGTAAAACAACTGGTTTGGGAAGGGATGAATGCAGACCACGACACAGCCTGCGTGGGATTGAGAGAGTGTTCCCTGAGCACATGGGTGGTGGCCTCCCAGGATGTGGAACACAACAGCCCCAGGCCCAATCACTATCTTTACCTTTACAGGCTCAGACATCTGCAGGCTTTTACCCAGGCTCTGGCAGCCCAGGGCCAAGGAACCCCAAGGCCATCAGGGAGAGGGACTTGTTTTAAATGCAGACAGGAGGTCCCCTTTAAGTGGGACTGTTCAAAACAATCCCCCCTGCCCTCCACCCACTGCCAACCAGCCAGGGGGGTCCAAACCACTCCCTACACCCTGCCGCAAGTGCAGGAAGGGATACCATTGGAAAAAGGATTGTTGATCCAAATTTGATTTAGATGGGAAGCCTTTAAACTAGGGGAGGGGCATCCTCCAGCCCCGTTAGCTCAAGGTGGAACCCCCTCTGCTATAAGGCCCAGGCAACCTCATGGCAGGATGACCCAGGCCCATTGGACCATCCCCCTGAGGGAAGGACTCCACCCTAAAATGTGTATTTTCATAGGGGTAAAGCAGTTTCACTGCCTAATTGATGTGAGGGCAGATTGAACCATACTCAGGGAGGAGGAAGTTCCCTAGGACTGGAAGCTTGCACACAGACCCCCGATATTGGGGATAGGGGGCAAATCCCAGTCCAAAGAGTCGGTCGCCCTTATGAAATGGAATAGCCTAGATGGAGAGCAGGGAAATATATGCCCTTTAGTGACCAAAAAACCTCACCGCCAATTTACTAGGGCAAGACATGCTAAGACAAATGGATGCTGTGGTCACTACAGACCATCGAGCATCCTATGATGATATCCTGGATAGAGTAAAATCACAAAAACTTAAACAGGATCTAGAGGGAGTTAAGAAAAAGAATTTTTTAACTTTCATAAGTACAGAGAAGAACATAAGGGACCCACTTGGGTGCACCCCCAATCCTAAAGGCAATTGTCCCTCAAGTACCTCCCATTTGGTGGAAACCGAGAAGCCCTATTTGGGTGGAGCAATGGCCATTGACCTAACCTAAACTTGTAGCACGCCACCTTTTGGTGGAGGAACAGATAAAACTTGGGCACATACTTCCTTCTGTGAGTCATTGGAACACACCTGTATTTGTTATCCAAAAAGCATCCGGGCTTGGTTTGTGCTCCAAGATCTACATAAGGAAACTGAAAGGATAGAGCTAGTAGGAATTCCCTAAGAGGAATGCCCTGGACTCCCGCTTCAGAATATACCTTGGTTGTAATTGATATTAAAGATAGTTTTTTTTTGATCCCCTTGCATCTGGATGACTGCAAGAAATTTGCCTTCTCCATCCCCTCTCTTAATTTTTTCCCATCCTGATCGGGGGTTTGAATGGACGTTGCTGCCACAGGGAATGGCCAATAGCCTGGCCTTTTGCTAACAATACTTGGCCACACTTTTAGGGCCTGTGCTGGGTTCAGACACCTCCCTTGCCTATGCCTACATGGATGAAACAATTCTGGGGCATCAAGACCTGGGCCGCCTGGAGGGTCTTCTAGCCCAGGTTCTCACCATATTAAAAAAGCGTTTTTTTTTTTTTACCATAGCCCTAAATAAAATTCAAATGGTACCTCCTTTAAGGTGTTCGGATCCCACCTTACCTTTACTCAGGCCAGCCCCCTTAAGCCTTTGCTGGATATTCCAGCATCTCTGTCCATAACCAAACTTCAAAGTCTTTTAGGGGAAATCAATTGGCTGTTTCCATGGGTTCCCATCCCTAAAATAGTCTTGTGCCCTTATTCACCAGACTAAAAGACAGGACACCCCAAGAAGTTATTATAATTACAAGCAGCCATCGGGCAATATTTTTACAGTTCCAAAGAGCCCTGTATGAACTTTCCCTGAAAAGGTATTCTATTCTTAAGCCCATTTCCCTCTCGTTGTTTGCAGGTGTTACATTGATTTCTGCAGTTTTAAGTCAAAGAGGGGGAGCCATTAGAGTGTGTTCACACTCCTCTGGGGGGCACACCTCAGGTGTACTCTCAGGCAGACCAACTTGCCGATGCTATTTTCAAGGGAAGGACCCAATCCCAAAGGCATTATGGCCTTGACCCTCACTCCATTGTTTTTCCATTTCGGATGGCAGATGTTGAGTGTTCACTTGAGCCAATGCTCAACTTGCTCTCTCCCTGGAAGGGTTTCTAGGTCAAATTGACTGCCATTATGGGTCATCTAAATGGACCGTCATGTTATGGTGACTTCCTCTCATAATGCCTTCTCTATTTTCTCCTAAACCTATTCCTGGTGCTTTCCATGTTTTTACTGATGGAGGTAAAACAGGCTCTGTGTATGCAGCCTTTGAGGAGCAACAAAAGACCCCAAGCCAACAAAGATTTCAACCTTGTCAAGGGTCAGCACAATAAAAAGAAATGTTTGCCGTAATTATGATCCTTTGGGACATTCAAAAACCCCTTGATTTGTATTCTGACAGTTTATATGATTAACTTGCTCCCTCATATTCCCCAGGCACATATTAAGCTGGATGGAAACCCTGTTTTCCCATTTTGGACACCCTTAAGTGCCTTTTAGATGGACGGGGAGCCCTTATTCATATTCAACATTTGAGAGGGCATTCAAAACTTCCTGGGTTTTTATCCATGGGCAATAATTGGACAGACCAGTTAGCTACTGGCCCACAAGCTTTAATGTTACAAGAGGCCACCCATTTACATGATTTAACCCACAATAATTGGAGAGGTTTTCAACATAGATTTCCTCAGGTTCCTGTAAAGGATCTCAAAAGGATAATACATACCCGTAAAACATGCCAGCCCTTCTTAAAAGTACCCCCGCTACAACCACCAGAGGTAAATCCCAGAGGCCTCAAACCCAATGTCCTCTGGCAACCTGATGTGACTCATTTTCCAGCCTTTGGTAAGCTTAAATATATATATTTTTTCTATATATACCTATTCAGGAGCATGTTGGGCTACAGCACATACAGGAGAAAGAACTAAACATTCAGAAGCACATTTTCTTCAATGCTTTGCCACCTTGGGTCTAGTAACACAAGTTAAAACTATAATGGACATTGTTTTGTTAGTAAAGCAATGTCATAGTTCTTTGAGAGATGACATATTACTCATACAGGAAATCCCTATAATCTCCAAGGCCAAGCAATTATAGAAATAAGTGGGAGTTAACCCCCATATATAGTTACAGAAAGCTTTTTTTTACCATTAACATTTTAAATTTTTCAAAAGGGGCAATTGAATCCAGATTTCAGAAACACTGGGGACAACTAAATCCTAAGCCCCAAGTGAAAGTCAGGTGGAAGGACTCCCTGACACAACAATGGAGCAGACCTGGACCCCCTAGTTACCATTGGCAGGGGATTCAGATATGTTTTTTCCATAGGGGAGACAGCCCTCATTTGGATCCCAGCCAGGAACTTTAAGTTTTACCCATTTCTTCTATACAGGAAGAAGCCCAAGGATAAACTAACCAACAAGGAAAGTAAAATGGCTATGCTGGTCAAGGCTTGTGTTTAAAAGAGAGAAAGCTAAAAAGATAATTACTGACCATCCCCAAGGGCAATCAGCCCTTGAGAAGCTCTTGTGTTCTTTAACAATTGCAGATGGTGATACTCCAGCTGTTGGCTGTCCTGACCCTCCTAGTCCTGGCAATGGCCCTACGGAATCCACATCAACCTCAATGTGTGACCTGGGCAGTGATCAAATGGAGGAATCATCAACAGCACCAAAAGAGATGCTGTCCCTTCGACCTGGAGGGAGGCCTGAGCTGCATTTTGACATCTTTGACCTGGCTAGAGGATCCTGGGATGTTGGAGATTGAGACCCCCTTTACCAAGGGGGCCCACGAGGATGCACTGTGCCTCATGTGTGGTACCCCCAATATCCAGGCTGCTCCCATGCTTTAAAGAGGTCAACCTTATAAGATAGTGACTTTATATATGTCCCAGAAGTAATCGAACTGCTTCGGACATTTCTAACTGTGGTGGGGCTGATGTTTATTAACTTTACTGAGGAGGGAAAAAGGATAACTAACTGGGAAATGAGCAGGATGTGGGGGTTGTGGTTATATCGAAAAGGGTGGAGCCCAAGAGATCCAACGCATGGCTCTCTGTGTCTATTATGATAAGCTCAGTGCTGAAGATTACTCCATATTTTAGGTGAACCATGGAAAGAGGAGGTGCCAATTGGGCAAACCTCATAAGAGGTGCCCTGACCTGAACCTCACCAAAGAGGTGGGTTTGCCATTATAAAAGGGGAAATCTGTAGGGCACATGGACAGCAAAGGTGGCGCTGAGAGGCAGTTGAGTTGGCAGAGTCGGAGTTGTTTATGTTAAAATCTGACTGTGTACCACAACCAGGAACAGTGACGTCTGTAGTTATATAGCACGAAAGACAGCAGAGAAAGTATAGAAAGCTTAAGTGCATGATAGGATGACCTCTACAGTGATTGGTTGGTTCCTTTTCTTCCCCTTCCATGCCACGTGGTTTTTTGCTTTAAAAATTGCTTGCTGCATGGTGATAAACGAATTCCTGCTTGACTTGACTCCCTGCTGCATCTGACTGTCTCTGGAGCTACGGGAGGTTGGCGAATGGGCCAGCAGCACACTTACCTTTCCACGGACCCCATTCATCTTCCGCGGGACAGATGAAGATCAAACAGGTAGGAGGAGAACAAAGAAGGAAGCAGCAATGCTCAATAGGAAATGTACTCATTACTTTGTTAATGTAACTGTAACCCCTCTGTACAACATTTTTACAATAGAAAACATACATAAATAATGTAGTGCTCAAAGAAGCACTTTGGGGGTAAGGGAAGGATATCTGAATAACTGTACAAAATTCTACATTGCTTTTTTTTTAATGTTCAGTATGGAACTGAATAAACATAAATGCTTCCATTAAAAATTTTAAGTCATTGTCTTGGAATTGGAGCCAGTATTTCTGCCATTGAAGGGATTTGAGCTCATTTCCGGGTAACTCTTTTACTCCATTGGTGAAGGGGAAGCTCACTGTCCTTGAGGAAAAGAAATTCAAGCTAGAGTTCCCAGGGCCTGCATTGAGGCCCTGCAATGTAAAAACTATTTCTATACATGTGTAATATATAATATATATGTACATATGCATGAATATTATATATTGATTATTATAATTATTGATTTTGTATTTATTTTATTTTATTCATTTTATAGTTTATTGTATTTAATATTATTATACACATAATATTTATTATGTTTTGTACATCTAGTATAAAATTATACACAATAAATCAGATCATTGACTTGTTATTCATTAATACTATATTAAATGTTGAAACATGATACATAATTAAATGGAGGCATTAGTCACATTCATCACATGTTTAGAGTCCCTCCCAAGTATGAGCTTTGTCTTAGTTATCTTTTGACAACTTACTATAGGGATTCCTTTAGATGATTTATAATCAGAAGCCTTTTCTTGAGGATAGGCAAGTTGAGGGATAAAATTTTAAGGGTGGGGCTGGGAATGTGGCTTAGTGGTATAGAGCTTGCTCAGCATGCATGAATGCCAGGGTTTGAATCCTCAGTGCCACATATTCAGAAAAACCCAGAAGCTGTGAAGTGGCTCAAGTGATAGAGTGCTAGCCTTGAGAAAAAGAAGCTCAGAGACAGTACCCAGGCCCTTAGATCAAGCCCCACGACTGGTAAAAACAATAGGCCAGTTGCTGGTGGGGAATTCTTGGAACCCTAGCTTCTCAGGAGACTGAGATCTGAAGACCACAGTTCCAAGACAGCCTACACAAGGAAAGCCTGTTAGACTCTTATCTCCAATGAATCACCAAAAGACCTCACATGGCACTGTGGCTCAAGTGGTAGAGTGTTCGCCTTGAGCTGAAGGGTGCAGGGAGAGCACCCAGGATTCAGTATGAGAAAAGCAACTGGAAAAAGAGGGAGGGATAATCAAAGTACTTTTCCAATTTGCTAATTATGAGAACATTTTCTGGAAAATGAACATTGATATACATCAGAGTTGGAGTCAGGGCTCAAGTTTCAAGTATAGCAGATCCATATGACCAGCCTCTCAGACTTGTGTCCTACAGAGTTCTGAAAGGTCCAATGTTGAAAGGCATAATATGCTCCCCAAGCCCTTTGTGATAAGCACTTGACTTATATTGTCAATGTCATTACAGTTCTGAACCTAGCACAGCACCAGTAGCTCAGGCCCATAACTCTAGCTCAGGAGACTGAGGTCTCAGGATCACAGGGTGAAGCCAGCCAGGGCAGGAAAGTCTATGACATTCTGACTTCCACTTCTGAAAGGTCAGAAGTTCAAGAGCTTCCTGTGTGTTTCCCTTGGTGATGAGAGGTTACTTGCACTCTAAATGTTCTTAGAGTTCTCAAGCTATAGAAACAGGAAAGAAACATTGTTGACCCATCCTGGGTTCAAATGAAGTTCTCAGGATCCAAGCCTTAGCCCTGTTAGCAGGAAGAACTCCAGTGTAACACTGAATTTGAAGGACAGAAAACAGTTTCAAAAGCCTGGCTAGGTGAAGAGACCTAGGCCTGCAGGATTAGGAGGCAGAATGTACACACTCAACAGGGAAGTGAGCTGCAAAACCACTTTATTCATTCCAGGCATAGCCTGCAAAGAGGAAACCTCAAACATTTGTTAGAGTTACACCAGGGGCAGGCTTTTCTCAGCCTCTTCAAACAATGACTATTAACCTTTTTCCTCAGGTGAAGGGAGCCTCAGTGTATCTTTACGTTAATAATAGAGAGCCAGTTTCATGGAGGAGAGGGGAGGAACAGAGTAGAAAAACCCTACTCTCTGATCTTAGGAAGTAGGTTTTTGACTCTGTCAGATTTGAAGGCCCTTCTTCTACCTCTTCCAGTCCATTCTCCTTCCTTCATTCTCCACATCATTAATGCAAATCCCCACTCCAAGGAGAGGCAGGGCCCTTTCTCTACTATCTCCAAGCACCTGAGTTAGAACCTGGCTCTGCCCTCTTGGCTCTTCTGCTGCCTGAGAAGTGGGATAGGGACAGTCTACCTGCTCTGTGGTGTGTGATGGTGATGCTGGTGGCCTAGAGCACTGCAGAAGGTCTCAAGACTGGGAATTGTTTCCTTCTTTCCTCCTGATGTCTAAGACCAGATCACCTATCTATCTATCTATCTATC
This sequence comes from Dipodomys spectabilis, assembly GCF_019054845.1. Classification (NCBI taxonomy): domain Eukaryota; kingdom Metazoa; phylum Chordata; class Mammalia; order Rodentia; family Heteromyidae; genus Dipodomys; species Dipodomys spectabilis. Next base: position 1,188,377 of record NW_024871356.1, on the reverse strand, counting down.
TATCTATCTATCTATCTATCTATCTATCTATCTATCTATCTATCTATCTATCTATCTATCTATCTATCTATCTATCTATCTATCTATCTATCTATCTATCTTTCTATCTATCTATCTATCTATCTATCTATCTATCTATCTATCTATCTATCTATCTATCTATCATCTACCTACCTACCTACCTACCTACCTACCTAGTGAGCTAGCTATCTAATACTAAATTAATTCTTACTTTTATAACATTCCATTTGTACGGATGTAACATCGGGATGCATTTCTTAGACCATGCCGCCATTCATTAGTGGCAGTCCCAGGATTCAACCTCCAGGTCTAAGTTACCGGTTTCGGCTATGGCTTCCCTAATAGCCCACCAAACATCAGCAATGCAAGGTCATGTGTACTTTCTGGGCCTTGTCATTTAGACCCAGGATGGTCACAGTTCAAAGGGAAAAAAAAGTAAAACCACCTTCTTGAACTTCTCAATTTTATCCTTTTCCTTATTATTTTTGCCAGCCTTGAGATTTGATCTCGGGTCCTAGGAAACCAGGGTTGGCTGTGGCAGAGGTGCCAAGACCTAAGTTCAAGCCCTGTGCTTGGCAAATAAATAAGTAAGTAAATAAATAAATAATAAGGCTCTGGTGTGCAATTTGCATCATTGTTCTGGCAGGCCTGGGATTGAACTCAGGGTCTGGGTAACTCTGTAGCATTGTGGGTGAAGGGGAAGCTCACTGACCTTAAAGACAAGAAATTCAGACCAGTTCCCAGGGTCGGAATTAAAGCCTCAGCATAATATTCATATATGAGATCTATTTACATACATGGGTTTAATGCGTATAAGGTTTATTACCCTTATTTATTTAGTATTATACATATAACACTTCATTTATTACATCATTTCATCTAGATTATATTTGGATATGGATTATACATCGTACTGAGACCCAGGACTTTCACAGAAAAGATAAAAATTTGTCAAATTGGCTTCTTACTTCATGAATAAATTTTGGGCCTTGCTGGGATTTTAACTCACAGCCTAGAATGCCCAATTCATAAATGGGGTCTCAGTCTTAGCACACCAGCCTCTAGCAAACTGAGCTGTGAGGAAATTCTGAGGAGCTTAGATCAAGCCAGAGTAGTGCCCAATATACACATTGATAGATATGTATGTGAGTGTGTGTGTGTGTGTATATATATATATATAATATAGAGAAAAAGAGGGAATGTGAGGATATTCAATTATGTATACTATCACCAATAATTAGTTATTACATTATGCCACTATTTAATGAAGTATCATGGTAGAATACTTATAAAAGCATTAATTAAAAATTAGTCAATATCCTTCCATTTCGGGAATCATACTATGGTGCTAGAATGGAAGACATAAATCCAATAATATTTGTGTGGCATTCTAAAATAGAATCATTCATTAACTGCAAATTTAATTATTTCTTTTATAGCATTCCATTCGCATTCACAAAAATAGGAATGAGTTTGTCAGGATCTCCCTTCATTTGTGGGTAGCAGTCCTAGAATTTGAACTCCAGGACTGGGTAGTTTACTTCGAATGCAAACCATTGGAATGACACCTTGAAGATTTCAGACTGTCACGATTTAAAAAAGAACAACAGGAAGAAAAGAAACCCAGATGTCAGCGGCTCCTGCCTGTAATCCTAGCTCCTCAGGAGGCTGAGATGTAGCAAATGCCAATTTGAATTCAGCCAGGGCAGGAAAGTCGGCAACACTCTTATTTCTAAGAGATCACAGGAAAAAAATAACACCATGAGTGGGGCTGTAGCTCAAGTTGCATAGTGCTTCCCCTGAGCAAAAGTAGCTAAGGGACAAGGCCTAGGCTCATAGTTAAAATCCCATACCTGCACCCCCCCCCAAAAAAAAGGGAGCAGTAACTCCATGTCTCTGTGTATGCATGGATGATGTATGGATGATGGGCATTCAGCAGGTTTCCCATGCCCAGCAGCCCCTGGGCCGGCTGGGACAAGCCCTCAGAGAGTACTAAGTATGAGCCGGCAGCTTGAACAAAGCATCCCTCTGCCATTTAATAACTGAAGGCCCGAAGGCTTTGCCTAGGCTGGTGTGTGCAATGGATGCATTATGTTCTAGCTGAGGTGTCCCATTGGGACACCTAGCAGCCAGCCACTGCCTCCAGGAGTGGTCGAAGTTTCTGGATCTATATTCTCTATCCCTCTGTAGGATGTGAGCCTAGGCCTCTGTGGCCTGGTGGCTCTCACTCATTCATCATTCCTCATTACCGAGTCATTGACTGGTCCCAAATCTTGGCAACGTTATGAAATAGTCAGCGATTTCTATGCCAAAGGGTAAGCCAATAAATCCTACCCTCATAACTCCTATTACAAGTCAGCCTTGGGCTTCAAATATGGCTTAGCGGTGGTAGAGTGCTTAACTAATAGGCACGAAGCCCTGGTTTCAATTCCTCAGTACCACACAAACAGAAAAAGCCAAACGTGGCACTGTGACTAGCCTTGAGCAAAAGAATCTAAGGAACATGCCCATACCTTGAGTTCATGCCCCAACACTGGCAAAAAAATAAAAGGGAGCATGGTGAGACATATTCTTCTGGGACTCAGGAGGGCCGAGGTTAGAGGAAAGAGGTAGAGGGCAGGTGCTTGTGGCTCACCCCAGTAATCTAAGCTACTCAGGAGGCTGAGTTCTGAGGATCACAATTACAAGCAGGACAGTCTATATGAAACAATTTTGTCTAATTAAACACCCAAACAGCCAGAAGTAGAGTTGGGATTCAAGGAGTAGAGTGCTAGCTTTGAGCACAAAAGCTCAGGGATAGTGTCCAGGCCATGAATTCAAACCCCAAGACTGGCACAGACACACAGACACACACACAGACACACACACAGACACACACACACACACACACACACACACACACCAAGATAGAGCATTTGCCAGTTAGCCTGCACAATTTCCATATCTTGAGGGAAAAAGGAAGGGAAGACTTGCTCCAGCAGGTGATATAACCAGTGCCAAAATTCCACAGAAGTTCTAAGGCGTGAAACAGGATAGAGAGCCTCATGCAGAAGGTACAACATGGGCAAAGGTCCTGAGGTATCGTGTAGAGCAGGTGGTGTGGGTGGAATGGAGGTTCTGTGGCTTCAGACAAATCTGGCAGGACATGCGAGTCTGGGTCAAGGTTTGTACTTGAGTCACTGGGAGGGAAGAGGATGGGGTCCCAGAATGAGGCCCAGGGGGAAGATTAGCTTGACTTTTCACCATGGACCTCAGCCATTTCTTGTGGCTGGAAGCCTATTTTTCACAGCTCCTGACACTCAGGCATCCTTTGCATTGAGGAGTCAGGGCAAACGCAGGGAAGAACTCTTGCTTAAGAAAAGCTTGTAGCCCAATGTTAACAGTGGTTCAACTCCTGTAAATCCTAGCTACTCAGGAGACTGGGTTCAGAGATCGTGGGGCAAAGCCAGCTCAGAGGAGGAAATTTAGTGAGACTCTTCTTGCCAGTGAAATACCCAAAGCCAGAAATTGTGCTATGGCTCAAGTGGTAAAGTGCCAACCTCAAGGAAAAAGTTAGGAGACTGGAGCCCAGTCCTGAGTTCAAGGCCAGTTCTAGCAAAAAAAAAAATAAAGAAAAGCTTTCAGGAGCTCCTAGTCGACTGTTGTGAAAGGTCAGATCAGCCAGGCACTGGTGGCTCATGCCTGTCCTCCTAGCTCCTCAGGAGGCTGAGATGTGAGGGTCTCGGTTCAAAGCCAGCACAGGCAGGAAAGTCTGGGGACTCTGAAACTCCAGAAACCTGGAAGTGGCCCTCTGGCTCAAGTGGTAAGCTGAAGCTAGGTGACAGCAACCCATGACCAACACCTGGCCTGCTTGGATCTCACTTAGTGGTTCTAAGCAGAGTATTTTCCAGTGGGCCCCTGAGTTTCTCCCAATGTCTAGGTATCCTACAAGTCTTGAGAGCAGCCCATTTGGAGGCTTTTGCCTACAGATTGAGCCACATTATCAGGGAAGTGTCCAGCCTTGGGGCATGGAGGTCATTGTCTGGCTCATCAGAATGAAATCTGTCATGGGTGCAGTGTGGGTCTGAGCAGTAAATCAATGTCTCAGACCACGGTTCTGGGCCAGGAGCGGCAGAAGGTGACATGGCAGGTAAAGCCTACTCATGTAGATATCATAAGAGTGCAAATCTGTCAGGCACACGTCCGGTGGGTGTTGAGTTGGGCTCATGAAAGAGTTGTGGGTTCAGGAATCCAGAGCCGGCAGGCTGGTGCTTGTAGCATTCGCTATCCCTGGAGTTCCAGGGCTCACCAGTGCTTGAGGTCCAATGAAGGTCTTCAGTCGTGGGCCGACTATAAAAGAGCATCCATAGTGACATTCCCCTTGGTCCTGTGGCCCTGTGCATGGATGTAGGGGCAGGTCCCATGGAACTTACTGCCATGGCCCAGACACAGTCAGGGGCTGCTGGGAGCTTATGTGTACTGTAGTTCAAGTGGTAGAGCACAAACCTTGTGCAAACAAGCTAAAGGATACCACATAGGCTCTGAGTTCAAGCCTCAGTAGACGCACGAACACACTCATACACACACACTCACGCAAATACACACACACACACACACACACACACACACACTCATGCACAAAAAAGCACACACAACAACATCCTTAGGAGGTCCCAATGGTTCATACCAGCAATCCTACCTACTTACGATGTTTAGCTCTAAGGATGGCGGCTTGAAGCCAGCCCAGGCAGGAAAGCATGTGAGACTCTTCTCTCCAGTAAACTACTAAAAAAGATGAAAGGTGAGCTGTGGTTCAAGTGACACAGTTTAAGCTTTGAACAAAGGAAGCTCAGGGAAAGTGCTTAGGCCCTGAGTTCCAGCTCTAAGATTGTTTTTTACAGACACACTTTGCCTCCACCTCACCCCCAATCAGGCCATAAATCCAGATTTCGGTCACCCCTTGATCTCACTTCCACTCCTGCCACTTTTATAGCACTGCCACAAGTGGCCGGTGTGTGGCCAGCACTGGATTAAGAGAACTTTTAACAAGAGGGGCATAGCCAGGTCAAGGCTAATGCCCCAGAACATTGAGGTATTGACCATACCAGTTTCTCATGCCCCAGTTCCCTGTACGTAGAATCTAAAATCTGTGCCTCTGTATTCTGGTCATCCAGAATATTCTAGAACGACCTGAGAGACCAAGCTGGGGCAGGAAGATAGACTTTCCTGTAACAAGTTACGTTGACATTTCCTAGACACCAACGGATACTTCTAAGCCACTTTGGCCTCACCTCCCATGTATCCCCGGACCTTCCTTGCATGGGCAGCCTTCAGTCAGATATCAAGCTCAAGTTGGCCAGAGCCACCAGAAACCCCCTTTTCTCCACTTCACTGCCAGCCTAAAGAGAGGGACATGCAGCCAGAGGCCCAGCTGAGAAAAAGAACAGGACATCGAATGACTAAGGACCCACAGAGGCAGGGGAGACCCTATGCCAGCCGGCCCTGCTGGCCCAGAATCCCCTGGCGGTGCCCAAAGATTTGGACAGGCCAGACTTGGGTCTCAAAGTAACGCTGAAATGCAGGCCTCTGGCAATTTAGGACTCATTGTTGACCTTGATAGGGTGCTAAAGCACAAGGTCGGCATGGAGGAGGGGCACCATCTGAGGCAGAAAGAGTCAAACAGGCACCCAGGAAGTGGACAGAGAAAGAAGAGGGAAAAATACACACACACACACACACACACACACACACACACACACACACACACACACACACACACACACACACAAGTAGCCCAAGGCCTCAGAAGTCCCTGAGCAATCTGAACATCCCACCCCAAAGAAGATGGTACTACTATCCTCAGACCAACTGAAGACAAAACTCATGGCCTCTCACACATCTGGAATGGCTCATAACACAGCCTGGAATTTCCTAAATGTACACACGACTATGCAGAAATCTCAGCTACCTTATTTTTGGTCTGTCATGGGGTTTGAACTCTGGGCCTGTGCACAATCCCTCAGCTCTTCAGCTGTAGGTGGGCCCTCTACCACTGGAGCCACAGTGCCACTTCTGGCTTTCTGGTAGTTCACTGGAGATAAAGTCTCACAGATTTTCCTTTCCAAGCTGGCTTTGAACCACGATCATCAATCAGATCTCAGCCTCCTGAGTATCTAGGATGACACAGTGTGAGCCACCAACGGCGCCTGGCTTCAGCCACCTTCTTAGACCCAGGGGAAACCCATCTGGTCATGCCACAAACCACATGCAACCCTTCAGTTCACACTTTTACACCAGCATCCAAAACCATTCTTCCATGGATGGAGAGCATATAATTGACCCTAATATCCCACCCCTGCTCCCATTCACCCACTCCCTGCCTGCCACAGGCCACGACCTATAGAGTTCTTGGTAAGGCACCATCCATCCTACTGTGGTTTCACACTGGGGCAAACCTGGGGAGTTCTTAGAAATGTCTGTACAGTGAGGCCAGCACCTGGTCTCCCAACCACAGCAACCTCACTACTTCAACATCTCTTGCAAGCAAGGAAGGGTTGTCTTTCTTTCTTCCTTCCTTTCTTTGAATTTTGGTTGCAGGGTTTGAACTCAGGGCTTCGGTACTGTCCCTGAATTCTAATTTTCCTTAAGGCCAGTGCTCGACCACTTGAGCCACAGTACCACTGCCAGTTGCAGATTGGAGATGAGGCTCTCATGGGACTCTCTTGCCTGGTCTGGGAAATGAGATCCTCTGGATCTCAACCTCCCGAGTGGCCAGGATAACAGGTGTGAGATGACAGGTGTGAGCCACCTGCACACAGCTTAAGGTGTCTTGTCCTTCAGAATTTCCAGCTTGTCCTCCTCTAGATGTTACCACCTAGACACCCCTCTACCTCCCTCGGGGACAGCAAAGGGCTCAGAATCTGGGTGGGGCCATGGGCATTAAAGGGCCCCTCCACATCACTAGCCCTGTCTAAGCTACCATTTGCCTCCTATGGATGGCCTGGTCGTCCAGGACAGATCAGACCCACCAGGAGTTCTGGTGCCTTCCCTGTATCCCCCTGCCCCAATCAACCAGTACCTGAGAATTTCTGGGGCCAGCTGTTCCATGTCCCAGTGGAAGATGTTGGGAGGGTTGCTGATAATGTGTCCAGGGTTTCCAGGGCAGAAGGAGTGTCTAGCTCACTTCTGTCAAAGAAGGAAACACAAAGCATGCATGATCTATTAAGAGCTACAGGGCATAGCCATCCACCAGTCACCAAGGACCCTTGGAGAGCTATTTTATGTTGACAGCCCTTGGGCTTGGCCTTGGGGCCTGGGTGGTATCCCCGAGTTTCTTTGGCTCCAGGTGAGCACTTCCACCTGAGCCACGGTGCCACTTCTGACATTTTCTGTGTATGCAGGACCTAGGAATCAAACCCGGGGTTTCCTGCATGTAGGCAAGCCCTCTACCTCTAAGACACAATCCCAGCCCTGCATAGCTGTTCTTCTGTGACCCATCGGGCCTGTCTCCAGACAGTCTTGCACATCTCTACCATGTTTCCCACCAACAGTCCTGGCTGGAAATGAACACGCTCTGCTCTGTTCTCCATCATCTGCTGCAACTTTGCTCTCTGTGCTTCCTGTCAGCTCCTCCTTGTTAAGCAAGACCCCCTTTTCAAGTGATGCCTCTAAGAAGCCCGTTCTGATCACCTTGGCAGAGCTGGAACCTCTCTGCTCTGCAGGCTTCTGGCCTTATCACACCCTGTCTTCCATCCAGTGTGGGTTGAGAATGCACAAAGGGGAAGGGCTCCACCACCGGATTTCTGAAGGCACTGATACACCACCCAGGGACAGGTGTTGTACCACACTCCGAGATAGGGCCCTCGAAGCTTAGGCAGTCTGTGGGCAAGAAGATGGGGCCGTTTCTTTGTGTGGGGTTGAACTCAGGATCTGGGAGCTGTCTCTGAATTTTCGTGCTCAAGGTTGGAGCTCTACCACTTGAGCCACAGCTCCACTTCAGGCTTTTTGGTGGTTCCATGGAAAGTAGAGTCTCACAGGCTTTCTAGCTTATGGTTGGCTTCAAACTGTGAACCTCAGATCTCAGCCTCCCAAGTAGCTAGGATGACAGTGTGAGCCTTAGCCCCGGTTGACGGGCACCAAAGGCTATTATTTTATTGCTCCCCTTTCAACTAGCAAGCCCAAGTTAAAGTAATCAGTTTCAGGGGATCAAGATCCTCTCCTAGGTCAGTTAATCCAAGGAGATAAAGTGTCTTTGGAAAAGGCTAGTCTGAGTAGGCCTAGTGGTGTGTGTGGGTGTGTGGGTGTGGGTGTGTGGGAGTCTGTCGGGGATACCTACCCCCATCTCTCCGGTACCACATCTTTCCAGCAGGGAGTGCATCCAGAATAGGCACCCCAAGGAAGACGAATGGGGGAGGGTACCTAAGGTCACATCCAGGGGGATGATCTGAATTATGTCCTGCAACCGAACCTGGACAGATAAAGGAGAGAAAAAGAAGTTTTGGGGAACATCAAGGGAAGCCCCTTATCTTTGGCTACAGGTACCAACGTGAAGACTGAATCCATCTGTCTTGGTTGTCAGATAAAATGTATACACAGTTCACTTATTTTATTATTATTTTGTGAGTCCTAGGGTTTAGATTCAGGTTATCTCTGAGCTTCTTTTGTTCAAGGCTGAGGATCTACCACTTGAGCCACAACACCAAATCTGGCTTTTCTGTGTGTGGGTTTTGAGGGGGGGGTTGTTCTTGGGAGATAAGAATCTCACAGACTCTCCTGCCCGGGCTGGCTCTTAGTCACGACCATCAGACCTCAGCTTCCCAAATAGCCAGGATGATGGGCCGGAGCCACCGGTCCTGACCGCCACCATCCATTTATAATCCCTTAGGCCCAGGGCTGAGCCACCCACACTGCACCCCATTGTTGGGAGTGGGAAGCAGACATGAGTGGGTTTGATACTTTAACAGCCTTCCTATCTTTCAGCATTGTTCTGGGTCAGTCTGATGGTGGCTTCCTCCTTATCCACAGCAATGACTGGGCTCTGTCACAAGAACAAACGTACCCCGGGAGGTTTCAGGTCTAGGTTTTTTTTTCTGCACTCTGCCCCCCTAACCAAAATGACACACCCTAACAAAGGATAGTAGACACTGAGTGTTTTCATTGTCTTATAACCAGGGTCTGACCAGATAGGTGAGGGTGAGGGTCAGAGGCCCAGGATAGTGCTAGGCAGGGGGACAATGCCTCCTCATCCAATTTCCTTCAATGGTCTAGCAGAGGGATTTGGGGAAGGACTGATGGGATGGACAATGCATAACCATCATGGTCCAGACAGTGCACAGAGGGGCTTACCTCATGAAGCTGGTTCAACAGGGTGACCGCCACAGCTCCTGACCCACAGCCCACAACCAGAATGAGAGGACCACCTTGGGTTCCAGTCAGATAGGGATGCTGGGCCACCTCCTCCAACACCCATTCAACCAGTTCCTGTGTGAGAGAGAGAGACAGAGAGATAAATAAGGACAAAATTACACTTATGCCGGGTGCCGGTGGCTCAGGCCTATAATCCTAATTACACAGGAGGCTGAGATATGAAGATCATGGTTCAGAGCTGGCCCAGGCAGGAATGTCTGTGAGAATCTTATCCTCAAAGAACCACCAGAAAACCGGAAGTGATTCTGTGGCTCATGTGGTAGAGCACTAACCTTGATCTGAGGAGCTTGGGTACAGTGCCCTGGCCCAGAGTTCAAGCCCCACGACTGACAAGCAGTGGCCTTCCCACCATAAGAAGTGGACTGCATAGCACCCACTGTCCTAGGGAGCATGGCAGAGAAGTCAGGCCAAGCTTCCTGTGCACTGGGGGTCATGAGTAGATCACCTGGCTTCTCCGTGCCTCATTTTCCCCAGCTGCAAAACTGAATAGAGTGAAGGATTCCCTTCATCATGGAGATTGGGTAATGATGAAAGAGAACCATGTTCTGTTTCATTACCCCACACCTATTGCATGATTAAGAGCAGACCCCATTTGCCACATTACCTCCTGCTGAGTCTCCTTGAGAGATCATGCCAGGCAAAGCATAAGCTTCATGGAAGCATGCCTGCAGAAGGGGGTGCTGGTTCAAGGCTTCCTATACACTTGGCTGCACCTTTATTGCCTCTACCTTTATTCTTACTATATTCTTCTTGGCTGTACATTTGCTGCCTTTATTCTTGTTTTGGCTATTTTTCTATTGATCCGTAAACAGAGCATGTTGTTTCTTTCCAGTCCAATAGAGACGGCTTCTCTATATAATAAAGACTAGGACCAAAGATTAGATGTGGACAATTCCCCAATCAATATATCATCTGATGGGAAGCTGCCTCCAGAAACTCCTGCAACTTCAAAAGCAGTTTTACGGCTCCCTCATAGTAAATATAGAAATATAAAATTTCCAGATATGTTACAATAGGCAGAATTAATGAATTAAACTAAACCAGAAGGAGTTATCCCAAAAGCACAGAGAGTTATAGAAAAAGGGACCTCTGATAATAAAAGGAAAAGAAAGATTCCCACAACAGTTATGACTGAGTTTGGTCCAGCTTACATTATAGGGAATGGATGGTGGTTTCCCACCTCTTTCATTTGGAAATATGATGGCTGACTTATTAACTAGAGAAACCATCATGCTTTATTTGTAATTAATCACCTTAATACTAATGAACAAAAACTTACACTTATGCAAAAACATTGAAGCGAAATTGGATTTAAAGTTCAGCCAAAAGTTAAAAGGAAAGATTTGCTCACAGGCACCTGGAAAGGGCCTGATGTATTAATCACCTCGGGAAGAGGGTATACATGTGTGTTTCCACAGGATGCCGAGTCACCCATCTGGAATCTCAACCGACTCGTGTGCCTCTACAAAGATAAGAGAAACCCAGCAAAAAAAAACCCCCAAAAAAACAAAAAAAACAAAAACAAAAACAGAAGATGCAAATGAAGAAAACGATACAGAAGCTCAAAAGTCTTCACCTTTCTCCTCAACAGGCAAAGACAACAAAAAAAGCTCAACCACCAACCTGGTAACAAATTAAGAAGATCACCCATTCTGCGGAGGAGATTGTGGTTTCTACGGTAAAGACTATCACAGTTGAAAATATGTTTCTTCCTATGCTTGCCATTATTGCTATGCAGTCAGTGTCTGTTTCAGGAGAACAATACAGGGCATATGTTCCTAATCCTCCTCTTCTATATCCCGTGCGATGGGAGGGATGAAGATTTAAGTAATGACAAATAATAGTGACCTGCTAGGGGCTTTGGAGGACTATTCTAATTCTCATATGACTTCTCAAACAATTAATTATGAAGGAATGACAGATACCACTCCAATTTGTATAACGCTATCAGGAGAAAATCTCCCTGGGTGTTTGCCTATAAACTATAGAACTTTTTTGACTGATGCCCTTGATCAATCCAATGATAAAAAGTTCAAAAAAAGATTGATGTGGGAAATTGGCATGATGACATTAGACTTTCATACTTATAATGAATCCTTTTTCATTCCCAAGAGTAATATACATTTAGGTAACTGCCTACGAAAATATCATGACAAGGATCAGTTTGGGGATGCATTAATTACCTCACCAAAATGGTGGGAATGTGGATTTCAAAAGGCCTCTTTTTTATAATCCTATTGAGCACCAGATAGTATTTTTGATTTTTCCATTGCTAACCCCGATTATGATTATGCCTGCTACTTAAAACATAATTCATCAAAGTTGAATGGCTATGCTCCTGATACGCACGGGGAACCCCTGAAAAGATGGCTCACTCCCGGGTGGGTGGCTTCCATTTTGGTTAGTCACTGTCCCTTTCACAATAAAACGGGCATTCAGCTGGATTTGTTCAGAATTTTTGCAGCAAAAACCATGATTTTACTGAAAAAGCCCAAGGAAACTAAGAGTACTGCAATTGGGGTAAGAGCATGTGTGGGTTATCCTATGGGAATTTTAGCTGGAAAACTAGATAATTTAATCATTATTAATCAAGGAAAATCTTATTATATTAGCTGTAAAGATTTTATTTTTACTAATTGTTTTACTTCTTCTCTGGGTAAAACATATTCTGTAATTTTTATTTTAAAAAGACCTTCGTATGTAATGTTACGTGTAGATCTATAAAATGACCCTTGGTTTAAAAATTCTGCTTTACAAATGTTGAAATCTCTGGATATTATGTTGCAGCCAGAACGCTTTGTTGCGGCCTTGATTTTAGGAATAAGTGCTTTAATAACAATAATTAGCTCTTTAGTGATTTCTACAGCAGCCTTAATAAATGAAGTAAACACTGCTCGTTTTGTTACTGATTTAAGCAAAAATATTTCATTAGCCCTAGTAAAACAATAAATTATAGATAAAAAGTTAGAAATGAAAATAAATGCTCTGGAGGAAGTGGTTCTGTCTATAGGTCAGGAAGTCCAAAATTTAAAAACACAACTCTTAGGTAAATGTCAGGCTAGTTTTAAATATATCTGTGTTACTGCTCTAAAATATAAATTTTCTTTTAATTGGAATGCCACCAAAAATCATTTGTTAGGAGTTTGGATAGATAAAGATATCTCTAATGTTATGGAGGTTTTACAGGACAAAATTACAGCAGTTAGTAAAGCTCATTCAGATGTAAAAAATTTACAATCTTTGGCAGCGTTATTTAAGCATAACGTGGAGGCCCTCAATCCTCTGGATTGGATTCATGTAATAATTATAATTGCCATTGTCAGATCAATTCACCCAATTCTTATTCTGATATTTCCAGTCATTTTCCGGATGATCTTTAGATTTGTCTCTTCTGTGAACCAAGACATTCATGATCTTCAATAAAAAAATAAAAAAGGAAGAATTTCCATGACACCTCCTGCTGAATCTGCATGAGAGATCATGCCAGACAAAGCATAAGCTTCATGGAAGCATGCCTGCAGGAAGGGGGTGTTGGTTCAAGGCTTCCTATACATTTCCCTGCACCTTTATTGCCTCTACCTTTATTCTAACTATATTCTTCTTGGCTGTACATTTGTTGCCTTTTTCTCATTTTGGCTATTTTTCTATTGATCCACGAACAGAGCATGTGAAGCCACTTCCCCTCGTGCCTGTCCTAGCTACTCTCTGCTCTCTCTCTCTACCTCCACTTCTCTTGCGGGCCGCCTCACACCCTTTGTGTATGCGCACCTGCCCCTGTGAGATCCTGGCCACTGCTGCCTCCACAGTGAGGCCCCTGAGCCCTGCCTCCTCCTCCCCTCGGCCCAGTCCCCTCTTCCCCTTGGCTCTGCCCCCTACCCTTGCCCACAAGAGCAGCCCTGACTGGGCCCTAAGGCTTCCAGGCCATGGGAATTACAGCCTCACTTCAACTCAGCACTCCCCACCAACCCTAGCACTTGCTCAGGGGATCGAATCTCCCCTCAGCCCCACAACAAGAGGAGACTCTCCTCCAAGCCTCTCCACTCCACATATCAAGCACATGCACAGTGACCCAGTGAGAGAGAGAGAGAGAGAGACAGAAAGACAGAGAGAGACAGAGACAGAGACAGAGAGACTGAGAGACAGAGAGACTGAGAGAGATTGTTGGGGAAAACTACCTCTCAAGGACTCAGAACATAGCACCCTTTTGGATGACTCAGCACACAGCATACTTCAAAAAACATCACAAAGCACCCTGAGTAAAAGACTCAGCACAATGTGCCCTTTGAAGGACTTAGCATATAATAGCCTTTGGGATGACTCAGCACACAGCACCCGTTGAAGGAGGGAATCCATAGCATGCAGTGTATAGGACTCAGTGCATGGCACACTTTGAAAAACTCAGCACGTAGCACCCTTTCCCAGGACTCAGCATATAGCATCCTGTGTTAAGTCTCCATACACACTACCCTTTGAAGGGCTGAGTATGTAGCACCCTGTGTAAAACACTCAGTGCACAGCACCCTTTGAAAAACTCAGCACATAGCACAGTTTTGAAGGACTCAGCACATACCACCTTGTGGAAGAACTAAACACACACCGCTATTTGAAAGACAGTACAGATCACTGTCTACAGGACTCGGCACATAGCACTCACCTCATCCTCTCTTCTCAAGGATGCAGCACATTGCACCCATTGAGATAACTCAGCACACAGCCCTCTTTGAAGCACTCAGCAAAAGTACCCTGTGTAAAGGAATGGGCCCACAGCACCCATTGAAAAATTCACCTGTCCCTCCCTTCTCAAGCGGTCAGCACATAACACCATTTGGGATGAATTAGCATCCCACACTTTTGAAGGACTCAGCATAAAGTACATTGTGTAATGGACTCAGCACACAGCACCCTTTGAAAAATCCAGCACAGCCTACTCTTCTCAAGGACTCAGAACATAGCACCCTTTGGGATGACTCAGCACACAGAATGGTTTTTGAAGACTCAGAAAAAACACCCTATGTGGGAAGGACTCAGAAAACAGCACCTTGTGAAGGACTCAGCACATACCTGTATGTCACAAGTTCAGTTGTCATTAGAATTCGGGTACTTTCTGCAGTATCATCATTCTTCAGAAACACTTCACAAATCCTACTAGTTCACATTTAGCTAATGTGTGTTTTATGGGTGAAGGTCAGCTGGGGGTCTTGAACTCAAAGCTTGGGGCCCCTGTCCCTGAGCTCTTTGGTTCAATGCTAGAACTCTACCACTTTGATTCACAGATCCAATTTTGGTTTGTTTTTTTTTTTTGGGTTGTTCTTTGACAGGTCTTATGGTAATCAGGAAGGCCAAGTTGGGGTGTCCATGGGCAAAGGCTCCTAGCTGGCCCTGGAGCTGACTTCTCACTTCCTTGTGCCCCTAGGAGCAGGGCCTACTGGAGCTCTCTTGGCCTAAGGTGGAACAGATCTGCTCTGGAATCATCACTCAGGGTGAGCGAAAGTCAGGTTGGCCCTGGTCACTTTCCCAAATTGAACTCTAGAGGACGATAGTCCTCCATGATGGCAGAGGGATGCATGTTCCACCAGGAGGCAGGATTTGTCCACCATAAGGATTGTATCAGTTGTATTTAATCTTGTTTCCCTGGGGCTCCCATCACGCTTTGAAGCCACCCTGGACAGGAAAGTCCTTGAGACTTACCTACAATTAACCATTGAAAAGCACAAGTGGCAGAGCACTAGTCTTGAGCAAGAAAACTCAGGGATAGAGCCTTGGCCCTGAGTTCACACACACACACACACACACACACACACACACACACACACACACACACACACTCGCGCGCACACACACACACACGCACACACACCACATGCATGCAAAATCAAGGATTTCTACACTGAAATCTTTGGGTATTCTCTACTTTTTCCCCACTGAGTCTGGTGGCTATTGGCCTAGGTGTTTGATGCATCCAACACCACCTGGCATTTTTAATTTTGGGGAACAGAATGGCTAGAAGGTCAGCCTTCCCCCACCCAGCTCCTTGACTGGGTCAAGGTCTATCCAGGCCCTTTAGGTCTCCTTTTACAGACTCGCCAAGATGCCTTCAAAAGGTATCAAAAGCTGGGCACTGGTGGCTCATGCCTATCATTCTAGCTAATCTGGAAGCTGAGATCTGGAGGATCATGGTTCAAAGCCAGCCTGGGCAGGAAAGTGTGTGAGACTCTTATCATCGATGAACCATCAGAAAACAAGAAGTGGCCCTGTGGCTCAAGTGGTAGAGTGCTAGCCATGAGACAAAGAGCTCAGGAACCTGAGTTCAAGCTCCAGGACTGGAAGAACAATCTTTATTGGAGGCTTGTTTTCCCTTTGAAAACAATTTCTTCTTTGTGATAAGCATAGCATGGGCCTCTTCCCTGGCCACCAATAGATGTCCCTTGAATATGGGCCACCTCCCAGCAGCCTTTGGCCTACCCAACCCGCAGTTTACCCTTTCCATGGCCCAGCAGATGGAGGCCTGAGAGAAGGCCACCTGGCCACCTACTTATGGTGGCTGCTGAGGCTTTGGAGAATCATCATGTCACGTAGTCATCATCTACATCAGTCTACAGAAGAAAGGGAGGGACTGTTCCTCAACTGAGCCCATGAGCTGTGGGTAGCTCTGGATGTGGGGCAGCTGCGGCAGGATGTGCTTTGTGGGGGAGTCCTCTATGGGGTTGGGAATCTTGATCTCCCTTCTGGTAGTTTCCACACTGTGTTGAAGTGGCAATTCTTTAAAACCTTTCTTCTCCTCCCTCATTTCGCCCGCCCTGGAGCCTGGAGTCATCCAAAGCGGCGGCAGTGACAGTAGACTCAGCCTGTGCTGGCATCAGGAGCCCGTTGTCCATGTCTTCCCCTGTGAGGAGTGACAATGGCTCCCACAGCCCTCTCCATTTCTCCATCTTCTCCTAGGACAGCTGGTACACACGCTCAGGTTTCTTCTGATACAGCTCAGCCAGAATGAACATCTGCTCTTTACCTGCCACGAGGGACTCCTCAACAGTGCGATCTGTGCCGACAGCTGGCTGCATCTATGTTGAAGATCACCCACTGGACTATGGAAGTCCATCTTATTAGGCAGGTCATGGACAAAGTATAATTTCTTCTCAGACGCCCACGTGTCCCGTTTCCCATCCCTACACAGCTGTGGTGCCAGCTCATGGGATGGAGTGCTTGTGGCTCAAGCTTTCTCTGGCACTGAGCTGCCAAGTGAACCTGGTGCCTGCAGCAGGCCTGCCACTCCTGCTGCAGGAGTTTCCCCCTGTGGATTTCAGCCACTAAGAGTGCTCACAAATCCATGTCCCTCTCAGTTTGGGGAATGTCTCCATCCTCTGCAATGGTCATTTGGTGGGGAGTCGACTCCTCTCCTTTTGCTTCTCCAGGGTTTTAGACTTCCCCTTTCCCAAGGAACACCAGGAAGCTCAGCTGGGCCTGCAGCCGCTCCTCCTGTGGTCTGATTACTTTCAGGCACTTGAGAGTGTCCTGCCACTTTGAGGGCACCACCTGGTTTCCTCAGTTGGTCGGGCTGTGCACTTTATTCAGCTGTTCCAGGAGTTCGGTCTGCCTCTCTATGTGCTGCTGCAGGGCCTCCTTCTCGGAGCTAAGCCGCTAATTGGTGGTGATGTGCCGCTCATAGATGGCTCTGAGCTCCTGCAGCGGGGCCAGGGACTGCTCCTGCTGATCCTGAGATGCTTGGCTTTCTTTCTCTCTCAGCCACTTCTTTCCATTCCTCTCTCTTCTCCTCTGTGTGTACCAGCTGTTCCCACAGGTGTTTCTTCACCTGCTGCTGTGTCTAGGATGCTGGCGAGCTCCTTCTCCTCACCGATCACCCTGTGGAGAGCCTCCCACAGCAGGGCCAGCTGTTCCTCCAGCTGTCTGTCACACACATATGCACATCATGGGGTCTCGGGGATCTCCTGCCAATCCTTGGCCTTCTCCTCCAGTCTGCACAATTGCTCCTGCTGCTCTGCGTTCTGGAGATGGAGCCTCTGGTTTTCCTAGATCTGGATGTGAAGTTATTCCTCCAGGTTTTTCAACTCCATCTTTGTGCAGTAGGCCTGGGCCTGGAACTGCCACTCAGCCTGAGATGGGCCATGGTTCTTCCAGTATTCTCTAGGCCGAACACCTGCCTCGACCCTCGCTCCTTCTCCTCTGTCAGTTTTTTTACCTTCTGGGTCAGCTGCCGGGCCTCCTCCTTCCACGTGGTCCTCTCAATGCTCAGGTCTTCTGTGAAGGTGTCTCTCTAGATTCGCTGTGCTCACCAGTCAGCTCACGTTGTCTAGTAGTCTCTTCAATTCTTCATGCCCCACCAGTGCTTGTTGGAACTTGCAGATTCCTTTCTCCCTATTGTCCAGAGCACATCCAGCTTCTCCTGTAACTTTGAGTTCACTTGCTCCAGGTCATCGAAGCTTCTCGCCTTCCTTGAGCAGAAGGGTCACCACATGCAGCTGTTCAAAGAACATTTCAGTCTCATTCTGTGATCAGTAACCACAGAAGCCGACATCTCCAGCTCTACCATGCACTGCTCTGCGGCCTGCAGGCAGCTGGTGAGAGCTTCGTGCTCCCTTTCTGTGTCATTGGCCACCTGCTGCACGCAGGCGGGTCCACATTGTAAATTGCCTTCTGCGGAAATCAAACTCTGTATGGGTGCCTTGTGGATCTCTAGCTCCATTTTAGGTGCTGCATGCACCTGGGCTATCTTCTGCCTCTTTTTCTTCCATTGATCCTGCAGGTCTGACTTTTCCTGCTTCAGTGGTTGGATCTTGGCATAGAGTGCCTGGATTCTTCTTTTGCTGGGATCCAGGGTGGGCACCACGTGTCAGTAGCACCTCTGCAGATCCTTGGTG
This sequence comes from Dipodomys spectabilis, assembly GCF_019054845.1. Lineage (NCBI taxonomy): Eukaryota > Metazoa > Chordata > Mammalia > Rodentia > Heteromyidae > Dipodomys > Dipodomys spectabilis. The sequence continues at coordinate 1,170,078 of NW_024871356.1, read as the reverse complement.
GTATCAGGACCATTGACACTCTGGAACCTCGTGGCTGTGACTGTGTCCAAAGGCACGGGAGGCCAGTGATGGGCATCACCTTTGGCGGGACCCTTCCCTTTTTCATGTTCTTTGTTTTCTTGAATGTTGCAGATCTGTCAGGAGGATTCTTCTACCGGTGTTCTGGTGGCAGTTTCATCCCCACAGCTTTCTCATGGAGTCTTGTTTCAGACATCTGAGCGCTAGGATGGGAAAGATGGGCTGGCCACGTTCCCAGGCTCTGGGAAACCCTGTCTTCTCCCACTCACTGATTAGGATGTCAATTTCATACTCTACTCCAAAGTCACCTGGAGTCTCTTGCTCACCACTTAGCCACCTCTACTTTCCTCAACTGCTGGTAGTGGTGTCAACCAACAGAGGGAATCCTGGTCCTTCTGGGCAGCATGGAATTTGGGTGTGGCCTCCATTCTTGTATCCCATTGTTCAGAAAGAACCATGAAAGAATGGAGATGTGACCAGAATACTGTGATGCAGGCAGAATGGGCGGAGTCAAGATGAGAGCAGCTGCTTTCCAAGGAAACTCTGTCCAATCCTGCTGGGGAAATGAAGGTGACCTGCTTTAGCTGGATGGCTGCACAGATTGTTCTGTATGTCTGTTTGTTGCCAGTCCTGGACCTTTAACTCTGGATCTGGGCACAGTCCTTGAGCTGCTTTTGCTCAAGGCTAGCCCTCAACCTCTGGAGCCACACGACTCTACTTCTGACTTTGTTGGCACTGAAGTTGGACAAGGGTGACTTTGACCATGATCCTCCTATCACAGACTTGTAAGTATTAAGGAGAACTACTGAGAGCCATGGGTGCCTGCCTAATCATTGGTATTGCTGATGTTCTTGGGCAGACTTGTGAGTTCCCTATCCTGAGGATTAAATGGTGGAAGCTGGAGCCCACAGTTTGAATCCTGTTCCTGCCACCTCCAAATGGCAGGAGATCCTAAGAAACTTATTCCTATCCATATGAATACCAATGGAATGTGATATATGTCATGATTGAATGGGCAGTTCTTGAACGATTCTAGGATAAAATAATACACAATTATATCCTAGGACTCTAATCAATTTTAAACTAACACTTTATGAAGCATTTAAACAATCATATTCATTAAATGGAGGCATAATGAAATATCTAAGAATTGGGTGTCACATTGTATGAAGGTGCCATTTTTTCTGAAAGGACTGGGATTGGAACTCATGGTCTGGGTAACTCTGTTGCACTGTGTGGGAAGGGGAAGCTCACCCCCGTGAAGTCAAGAAATTCAAGTCTGTTCCTTAGGCCTGAAATCGATCCCCAGCACTAGAAAACATCTTTTTCATGTATATTTTACATACATTATTTATGTTTACATACATATGTTGACTCTTTATTGCATTCAGTGTAGTTATTCATTTTATTTTTTGTTTTATTCACGTATTGGCCATTTATTTTATTGAGTATTATGGCACATAGAATATTGATTACATTGATTACATTGATTACATGGGATATAGGTCTGCATATGTATTCCACTTCATACCTGACACCCAGGAATTTCACAGAAAAAGAAAATGTGTCACCATCAGCTTCTTACTCTATGATTCATTGTTTGGGAGTGTTGGTGTCTGAACTCAAAGCCTACAAGGCCAAATTCCTTAATGGGTGAATATCAGAACGCCATCCTGGGGCAAACTGAGCTGACAGGCAGTTCCCAGGGTCTGAGATCAAGCCCCTAGGGTTGACAAAATAAGAACAAATTGACATGTAGATGGTATTATGCTAATAAATATATATCTTTATAGAGTGCCAGAAGTGTCTACACATTATTCAGTTATATAGACTACATTTCTACCAATTCTTGGGTATTTATTATGCCTCTATGTAATTAATAGTATTTTTTTCATCCTTAACAAACTATTAAGTAAATCAAGGTACTGAAATTATTATATCCCTGTAAGAAATTGTATTCTTCTAATGCTTCATATTAAATAAAATCAGTCTACTGAAATTATGATGTCTAATTTTATATGAGTAGCATTCACGATTAGCTCATTCAACTGTGACATTGATAACATTCCATCGTTATTCCTATGGATGAGAATGAGTCTCTTAAGATCTTCCACTATTTGGAAGTGGCATGACTGGGATTCGAAATCTAGACCTATGTTCCTGTGAGGGATTATGGCTTCCTCAATAGCCTGCTAGCCTTCAGCAATGCAAGATGAAGCACCCTTTGGAGCCCTGTCATTCAGATCCAGATGCTCATAGTGCAAAGGAAGGAAATGTAAAAGTGCAATCATGCAACATTTTTTTCTTTGGTAGGTCATAGGGCTTGAATTCTGGGCCTGGGTACTGTCCCTGTGCTCTTCAGCTCAAGGCGAACACTCTACCGCTTGAGTCACAGTGTTACTTCCGGATTTCTAGTGGTTTATTGGAGATAAGATTCTAACGGACTTTCTTTCCCGGGCTAGCTTTGAATTACGATACTCAGATCTCAGCCTCCTCTGTAGCTTGGATTTCAGTTGTGAGCCACCTGCCCCCGGCTCTGCCACTTTTTTTCTGTGCATATTTTTTCCACTTGCAAGGCTTGGAGATCTAGGATTCCAGGATTGGCTGTGGCTCCAGTGGCTGCACCCCAGCCTAGGATGATGGAAGCTGAGGCAGAGTTGCCATGACCTGAGTTCAAGACCTTGCTTCGCAAAAATAAATAAATAAATAAATTAGCTCCTTGGCTTGCAATTCACGCTGTTTTCTTCTACTAGGCTTTGGATTTGAACTCAGGGTCTGGGTAACTCTGTAGCACTGTGCACGAAGGGGAAGCTCACCATGCTTGAAGACAATAAATTTGGGCCTGGTCCCTAGGCCTGAATTCAAGCCTCAGCCCTGGAAAACATACTATTTATATTTATTGTAAAGATAGTATTTGTATTTACTACAGATGTTCAGTCCATATCCTGTTAGTTGTGGTTATTGATTGCATTTTTGTTTTATTCAATTATTTACCATTTATTGACTGTGATGATATGCATTCCATTTATTATACTGATGGCATCCCATCACATAGTATCTAAATTTGTAAACGTGTTCTCCATCATGTCTGACACCCAGGACTCTCAGAGAAAAGGAAAACAGGTGTCACACTTGTCTTCTTATTCCACAATCCAATTGTTTGCAGTGCTGGGATCTGAACTCAGGGCCTATCAGACCTAATTCAACACGGCAACCTCTAGCCAAAGAAGCTTCCAGACAGTTCCCAGACCCTGAGATTGAGCCACAAGGGTGGACAAAATAGCCATACATGGATAGGCAGGTGGCAGTATACCAATAAATATATATTTGTATAGAATTCCAGAGACATCTACTTAGGCTTCAATGACATCAACTACATTCCTACCAACTCTTATGTATTATTATGCTGCCATTGAAGGAGTAGTATTGTTTTCATGCTTAATAAACCATTCATTAAGATCAATCAGCTTCCTAGGATCATTGCATCCCATTTTAGATTGGACCGATGCCCGCAGAAACTTATACATTCATGAGTTTGCAAACATTCCATCGTTATTCCCGTGCATAGGAACAAGTCTCTTGGGAAATCTCCCCACTGGTAGGTGTCAGGACCAGGATTCAATATTAGGGCCTTCGATGACATATGGGCCTGTGGCTTCCACGATAGCCCGCTAGCCTTGGCCAATGCTAAGTGAAGTAAACTTGTAGCTTTGTCATTCAGACCCAGGTTGGTCACCATGCAAAGGAATAAAATGTAAAAAATCCATCCCGCAGCTATTTTCCAGTGTGGTTTTTTTTTTTTTTTTTTTTTTTATCTCCTGCAAGGCTTCAGGGCCTAGGATCACAGGATCGGCTATGCGCCCATGGCAGCCCACCAGCCTAAAGTGATCGAAGCTGAGGCAGAGTTGCCATGAACTGAGTTCAAATCCCTTGGTTGGCAAAAAATAAAATAAAATAAAAATAATAAATAATAAACCACCTTAGCCCAGAATTAGCACCATTTTTTCTGCCACAGCTGGGATTCCAACTCAGATCTGGGTAACACTATAGCACAGTGGGTGAAGGGGAAGCTCACCATTCTTGAAGACTACAAGGTCAGGTCTGCTCCCAGGGCCTGAACGGAAGCCCAGGTCACCTTCACTCTGCAGGCCTCCGAGTTCGGACCCAGCATGGTCACCATGCAAAGGAAAATGAACATAAAAAGCGCCAGATCGAACTTCCTGCCACTTTTTTTTCCCCTTCGCTGCTTTTTTTCCCTGCAAGCCCTGGGGTCCTAGGATGCGATGATGAGTTGTAGGTCCAGAGGCTGCAGCCCAGGATGATTGGAACTGAAGCAGAGTTGCCACGACTTGAGTTCAAGCTCTGAGTCTGTTAAAAAAAATTGTGAAGGAAGAACCCTAGCTCCGAATTCACCCCATTTTACTGCCTTAGCTGGGATTTGAACTCAGGTCTGGGTAACTCTGTTGCACTGTGGGGGAAGGGGAAGATCACCATTCTTGAAGAGTACAAGTTCAGGCCTGCTCTCAGTGCCTGAATTGAAGCCCCAACACTAGCAAAAATCATATGCCCACCTATTTTACACATAGGATCTCTATTTACATACATGTGTGAAATGCATCATGTTTTCAGTGTAGTTATTTATTTTATTCTGTGTATTAGAGATGCATTTTGTATTTTATTGTGTATGATGACAGATATAAATGTGCTGACATGCATGACAACCTATTCACATGTCTATAGAGTTGCCTATGCCTTGTCCATCCTAGATGAGACCCAGGACTTTCACAGGGCAGGAAAGAAGGTGAACTGATGTACTGCTCACATCAGGATTCATGTTTTGGCAGTGTTGTGCTTTGAACTCAGAACATAGCAGGCCCATTTGGCGAAAGGGTCAAGGTGAGGACACTGGCCTGTGAGCAACTGAGGAGCTAGACCGTTTCCAGGACTTGACATTGAGCACCAGGGAGGGCCCGGATAGGCATAAATTCATAATTTAAACATAGGACCTCTATTTATATACATGTGTGGACAGCATCTTGAGGTCAGTGCACTTCTCCTTAATTTGTGTCTAATTCATGGAAGTAATGTGTATTTTACTGAGTATGGTCACAGGTATAACTGTGCGGACATGGATGTCAACCTGTTCACATGGCTATAAAGTTGCCTATATAGCATGCTCCATTCCTAGCTGAGAAGCAGGACTTTCACAGCAAAGGAAAAGAGGAGGATCACTTGGCTTCTCACATCAGTATTCATCTTTTGACAGTGCTGGGATTTGAACTCAAGGCCTAGAAAACCAAAGCGGTGAATGGGTTATGGTGAGTACACCAGCCTCTGAGCCAATAGAGGGTTAGGTCCATCCCGGGTCCTGAGATTGAGCCCTGGTGGGGGCCATTATTGTTATAAATTCATAATTTACAGAGATGATCTCTATTTACTTACATGTGTGGAATGCATCATGCATTCAGTGTAGTTATTCTCTTTATTTTGTGTCTTAATCAGGGATGCATTTTGTATTTTATTGCAGATCATGACAGATATAACTTTGCTGATATGGATGGCAATCTATTCCAATGTGTATAGAGTTGCCTATATAGCATACTGTGTCCTAGCTGAGACCCAGGACTTCACAGCACAGGAAAACAGGTGCAACAATGGGCTTCTGAAAGAAGCATTCATGTTTTGGCAGAGTTGGGATTTGAACTCAAAGCCTAGCAGTCCCAATTGGTAAAAGGGTCAAGGGGAGGACACTGGCCTGTGAGCAGCTGAGGAGTTAGGCCATTCCCAGGACCTGACATCGAGCCCCAGGGAGAGCCAGGATAGGCATGAATTTATAATTGAAACAAGATCTGTATTAACATATTGGTGTAGATAGCATCTTGTGTTCGGCGCACTTCTCCTTAACTTGTGTCTAATTCATGGAGGTATTGTGTATTTTACTGAGTATGGTGACAGATATAACTGTGCTGACATGGATGGCAACCTGTTCACATGGTTACAGAGTTGCCTATGCATTCATTCTCCATCCTAGCTGAGACCAAGGACTTCCACATGAGAGGAAAACAGGTGCAAAGACTGGCTTCTGACATCAGGATGAAACTTTTGTCAGTGCTGGGATTTGAACTCAAATCTGGGTAACCCCATTGCACTGTGGGGAAAGGGGAAGCTCACCATCCTTGAAGACTAGAATGTCAGGCCTGGTCCAGGGCCTGATTTGAAGCCCCAGCACTGGACAAAATAACAAGCCCACCTCTTTTAAACATAGGATCTCTACTTCCATACTGGGGTGGTATGCATCTTGCCTTCAAGGTAGTTTTTTTTTAATTTTGAATCTTATTCATAGATGTATTGTGTATTTTATTGAGTATGGTAACAGGTATATCTGTGCTGCCCTGGATGACAACTGATTCCCATGAGTAGAGAGTTGCCTATGCATTCTTCATCGTAGCTGAGACCCAGAACTTGCACAGCACAGAAGAACAGGTGCAACGACTGGTTTCTCACATCAGGGTGAATTTTTGGCAGAGCTGGGATTCGAACTTGGGGCCTAGGAGGCCCAACTGCCCAATGGATCCATGTGAGCACACCAGCCTGTGAACCACTAAGGAGCTGGGCCTTTCCCAGGAACTGAGATCTAGCCCTAGGGAGGCCACAATAATCCTCAATGCATCATTGAAACATGGGATTTCTATTCACATCCATGTGTGGACTTCCTCCTGCATTGAGGATAGTTATCCTCTCCATTTTGTGTGTTATTCATGGATGTATTGTGTATGTTCTTGAGTATATGATGACAGGTATAACGGGGCTGGCATGGATGAAAACCTATTCCTATGGTCACAGGGTGGCTCATGCATTTTCCATCTTAGAGGAGACCCAGGACTCGCACAGGAAAGGAAAACAGGTGCAATGATTGGCTTCAGACATCAGGATGAATCTTTTGGCACTGCTGGTATCTGAACTTGGCGCCTAGCAGGCCCAATAGGTGAATGGGTCCATGTGAGCACACCAGCCTGTGAGCCACTAAGGATCTAGGCCATTCCCAGGACCTGAGATCAAGGCCCGGAGTGATGGGGAGCACAATTGTTGTCCATTTATAAGCTGAAGGTAGTATGCAAATAAGTACATATTTGAATAGAGTAGGAGACATGGCGACCTGTGATGGAATCCAATTTACCATGTGACTACCTATTCTCAGATCTTCCCCAATGCCTCCATTTCTTGACTGTGATGATTATTGTCACACTTCATCAACTCTTCATAAAAAATAATGGATACCCCATGAGTTTTGCTTATCATTTCCTACTCTCATCCTGCCGGAACTACTAATTCAAGGATGAGATGATCACATTCCACACTTCCTAGGTCCGGAAAGGAGTACTTCAGGATCTTCCACCATTCCCACAATGTAGGGGGGCTGACCCGGATTCAAACACATGCCCTCCGTTGCACGGTTGGCTGTGACTTCCCCGATAGCCAGCAGGCCTTCAGCCATGCCAGGTCACCTTCACTCTGTAGGCCGCTGGGTTCAGACCAACATGGTCACTATGCAAAGGAAAATAAACGTACAAGCACGAGGTGGAAATTCCTGCTGCTTTTTTCCCCTTCTGGTCGTTTTTTTTTTTTTTTCCTGCAAGCCTGGGGCTCCTAGGATCCAAGGATGATCTGTAGGTCCAGAGGCTAAAGTCTAGGATGATTGCATTAAAGGCAGTGTTGCCTCGACTTGAGTTCAAGGCCTGGGTTTGCCAAAAAAAAAAACATAAATAAATAAAAAATTATGAATGAAGCACCCTCGCTCAGAATTCACGCCATTTTATTGCCAGAGCTGGGATTTGAATTCAGGTCTGGGTAACTTTGTTGCACTGTGGGGGAAGGGGAAGATCACCATCCTTAAAGACAACAAGGTCAGGGCTGGGAAGGTGGCTCAGTGGTAGAGCGCTTGCCTTGCATGCCTGACGCCCTGGGTTCAATTCCTCAGCACCACATAAGCAAAAAGAAAAAAGCCGGAAGTGGTGCTGTGGCTCAAGTGGTAGAGCGCTAGCCTTGAGCTGAAGAGCTGAGGGACAGTGCCCAGGCACAGAGTTCAGGACTCACGACCGGACCAAAAAAAAAAAAAAAGACTACAAGGTCAGGCCTGCTCCCAGGGCCTGAACTGAAGCCCCAACACTGGCAAAAATCATATGCCCACCTATTTTACACATGGGATCTCTATTTACATATGTGTGTGGAATGCCTCATGCTTTCAGTGTGTTTCTTAGTCAAGACTGCATTTTGTATTTTACTGAGTATGATGACAGATATAACTATACTGACATGGATGGACACCGATTCCCATGTCCATGAAGTTGCCTATGCTTTCTCCATCCTAGCTGAGACCTAGGACTTTCACTGGACAGGAAAGCAGGTGGATCTATGGGCTTCTAATATCAGGATTCATGTTTCGGTACTGTTGTGATTTGAACTCAGAACCCAGCAGGCCAATTGGCAAAAGGGTCAAGGAGAGGACACTGGCCTGTGAGCAACTGAGGAGCTAGGCTGTTCCCAGGACCTGACATCGAGCCCCAGGGAGGGCCAGGATAGGCATAGATTCATGCTTGAAACATAGGATCTATATTGACATATATGCGTGAACAGCATCTTGCATTCAGTGCACACCTTTTCCTTATTTTGGGTCTAATTCATGGAGGTATTGTGCATTTTGCTGAGTATGGTGTCAGATAGAACTGTGCTGACATGGATGATGACCTGTTCCCATGGTTATAGGGTTGCCTATGCATTCATTCTCTATCCTAGCTGAGACCCAGGACTTCCACATGAGAGGAAAACAGGTGCAATGACTGGCTTCTGACATCAAGATGAAACATTTGTCAGTGCTGTCATTTGAACTCAGGTCTGGTTAACTCCATTACACTGTGGGGGAAGGGGAGCTCAACATCCTTGAAAACTAGAATGTCAGGCCTGGTCCAGGGCCTGATTTGAAGCCCCAGCACTAGACAAAATATAAAGCTCATCTCTTTTAAATATAAGATCTCTATTTACATACAGTTGTGGTATGCATCTTCCATTCAATGTAGTTTTTTTTAATTTTGAGTCTTATTCATGGATGTATTGTGTATTTTATTGAGTATGGTGACAGGTATATCTGTGCTGCCATGGATGACAACCTATTCCCATGGCTATAGAATTGCCTATATAGCATTCTCCATCCTCGCTTAGGTGCAGGACTTTCACAGGATAGGAAAACTGGTAGATTGATGGACTTCTCACATCAGGATGGATCTTTTGGAAGTACTGGGATTTGAACTCAGGGCCTAGCAAGCAAAATTGGTGAATGGGTCAAGGTGAGCACATCAGCCTGTGAGCCACTAAGGTGCTAGGGCATTCCAATAACTTGAGCTTGAGCCCCAGGGTGGGGCTGGTGCAACATATTCCTCCATTCTTATGCTGAAACTTGTGTGCTAATAAATACCTATTTGTATACAGTAGGAGATGTGATGGACCGTGTTGGAGTCCTATCTACCATGTGAGTACCGATTCTTGGATCTTTCCCAATGCCTTGATTTCCTGAACGTAAGTATTATTGTCACACTTCATGAAGTCTTAATTTAAAATAATCATTTTGCCAAAGGTCTTGTCTATCATTTCCTATGTGAATCATGCATTAACTTCTCAACTCTTCCCTAGACCTGAATTCAAGCACCAGCCCGAAAAACGTAACATTTATAGACATCTTAAATATATGATTTATACTTACATCTATATATTCAGTCTATATCGTGTTTGTTGGAGTGATTCATTATATTTTATTATTGATAGATTGATTTAGCATTTATTTTATGGGCTGTGAGTGCACCTATAACATTTATTACATTTATTCCAATCTATTCCATAGAATGTAGCTTTGCAGATATATTATGTACATCATACCTGACACCCAGTACTTGCACAGAAAAGGAAAACAGGTGTCACACATGGAATCTTACAACAGAAAGAAACTTTTGGCAATGATTGAAACTAGACTAAGAGCCAAGGAGTCCCAATTCATGAATGGGTGAGTGTCATCATGGCAGCCGCTAGCCCATTCAACTGCCAAGTGGATCCCAGTGTCTGGGATCAAGCCCCAGGTTTGGCCAAAATAGCAATAACTCTCTATGCAGATGATGGTATATAAATACATATAAATTTAGATATTTAGATACTGTCAGAAATGTCTATCTGGTATTCAATGATATATACTACATTCCTATGGATTCTCAGGTCTTCAGTGAGGATTCCATTTAATCAATGGTATTCTTTTAATGTAAAATAGCCTATGAATTTTAATCAATCTGTGTCCTGTGATTATTGGGTCTAATGTTATGCCAGACTGATTCATGAACTACTCATCCAACCATGACATTGATCACATTCCTTTGGTGCTCCTAGGGACAGGCAATAATTTTGTAGGCCCTCCAGCCCTTTGTAAGTAGTATAATCAGGATTCAAACTCAGGGCCTAGGTGTCCAGGTTGGCCTATGGCTTCCCTGACAGCCCGACAGCCTTCAGCAATGCCAGGTGAACTACAGGTTGCAGCCGTGTCACTTGGACAAAGGAATGGTCACCATGAAAGGAAGGGAAACCCGAGAAACTACTGACCATCCGCAGTTCACAGCTTTTTTTCAATGCCATTTTCATTTTGATTTCCTGTCAGCCCCTAAGGCCTAGGATCCTAGGATGGGCTGTGGGTCCAGAGGTTGCACCATCCCAGCCTAGGGTGATGTTAGCTGAGGCAGAGTTTCCACGACCTGAGTTCAAGCCCTGTGACTGGCAAATAAATAAATAAAACCTAAAAATATTAAAAGGACTAATGAAGCTCCCTGGCTTGGAATTTGTGCCTTTTTTTTTCTGCTAGTCCTGAGGTTTGAACTCAGAGTCTGAGTAAATCTGGTGCACTGTGGGGAAAGAGGAAGTTTACCCTCCTGTAAGATAAGAAATTCAGGACAGTTCCCTAGGCCTGAATTCTAGCCCCAATCTTGGAGAACATAACATTTATAGTAATTTTTAGTATATGATTTATACTAGCATCCATATGTTCAGTCCATATCATGTTTGTTGGAGTGTTTCATTATATTTTAGTATTTATTTATTTACCAATTATTTTATTGATCCTGAGTACACCTATAATATTTATTTCATTTATTCCAACCTATTCCATAGCATGTAGCTTTGCAGACATACTAATACTATATACATCATACCTGACACCCAGCATTTGCAAAGAAAAGGAAAACAGGTGTCACACTTGGAATCTTACTGCAAGATGAAATTTTTGGCAATGCTGGGACCTGAACTGAGGGCCAAAGAGGCTCAATTCATGAATGGGTGAGTGTCAGCATGGCATCCTCTAGCCCATTCAGCTGCCAAGTGAATCCTAGGACCTGGGATGGAGCCACAAGTTTGGCCAAAAGAGCAATACCTTTCTATGCAGACAGTGGTATACAGATAAATATATATTTAGGTATTTAGATACTGCCAGTGATGTCTATCTTGTATTAAATGACATATATTGTGTTCCTACGGATTTTCAGGTCTTTAGTGAGGACTCCATTTAATGAATAGTATTCTTTTAATGCATAATAAACTATGAATTAAAATCAATTTGTGTCCTGTGATTATTAGGTCTAATTTTATGCTATACTGATTTATGAACTACTCATACAAACATTCCTCTGGTGTTCCTAGGGACAGACAATAGTTTCTTAGGCTCTCCAGCCCTTTATACTGGCATGACCGGGATTCAGACTCAGGGGCTAGGTGTCCAGGTTGGCCTATGACTTCGCTAACAGCCTTCCAGCCTTCAGCAATGCTAGGTGACATACAGGTTGCAGTCTTGTCATTTGGACCCAGGATGGTCACCATGCAAGTAAGGAAAACCAAGAAACCGTCATCCATCCACAGTTTGTGACTTTTTTTCACTGCCGTTTTCATTTTGTTTTCCTGTCAGCCCCCTAGGCCTGGGATCCCAAGATGGGCTATGGGTCCAGATACTGCACCATCCCAGCCTAGGGTGATATTAGTTGAGGCAGAGTTGCCACGACCTGAGTTCAATCCCTGTACTTGGCAATAAATAAATGAATGAATGAATAAATAAATAAAATAATTTTAAAATATTAAAAATAGTCGGGTGCCAAAGGCTCATGCCTGTAATCTTAGCTACTCAGGAGGTTGAGATCTGAAAATCACGGTTCAAAGCCAGCCCAAGCAGGAAAGTCCTTGAGACTCTTATCTCCATTAAACCACTATAAAACCCGAAGTAGCGAAGTAGCACTGTGGTTCAAGTGGTAGAGTGCTTGCCTTGAGCTGAAGAGCCCAAGGACATCTTCCAAGGCCAGAGTTCAAGTCCCAATGTATATATATATATATATAAATGAAGCTCCCTGGCTTGGAATTCATGCCTTTTTTTTTTCTGCCAGGCCTGGGAATTGAACTCTGAGACTGGGTAACTCTATTGCACTGCTGTGGACAGAGAAACTTACCCACTTTGAACACAAGAAATTCAGGCCTGTTCCCTAGGCCTGAATTCAATCCCCAGCCCTTTTAAAGTAATATTCATCCACATTTGAAATAATGATTAATATCTACATACTTATGCTTATTTCATATTGCTTTGAGTATATTTATTTTACTTTTTGTATTATTCATTCCTTCATTATTTTTATTGACTATTATTATACTTATGTATTAAATTGATTACATCTTCTGAGAACTATACAGATTTACATATGCATTATATATCTTACTTCAGACCCAGGACATTCACAGAAATTCTATAGTAGATCATCCCATGCATAGAAAAACAGAATGAATACATCAACCAAAGTCTAATTTATCCATAGGTACCCCAGTGGCTCACATCTGTAATCCCAGCTATTCAGAGGTGAGAAGTGGAAGATTAAGTTTCAAAGCCAATCCAAGCAGAAAAGTCTGAGAGATGTCATCTCCAATTAACTGGTCAAAAACCAGGTTACAGGGATGGCTGAATTGGTAGAAAATCAGCTATGAAAAACAAAGCCAAGAAAGAGCAAGCTGAGATCAAGTGCAGGGAGAGGGGGTTTGGGGCATAAAGGGGAGAGAACTCCTCCAAAAACAGAGAACAAACAACAGTACACAAATCCCACCTAATTTAGGGTACCAAACAAAGGGAAAAACAGATCAAGCTTGTGCAGTTGTATAACTTTACATGATCACATATATTCTTAGGTACACTTCAAAGCTATGTTTCTAGTAATATATATGTATATGTTAATAACGTATGTTATGTATATATATTAATAATGTATATATATGTGAAGAAACTAAGAAACCAGTCAATGAATAAATACTTCTGAATTAGTGCCTTAACCATGGCATTATAAATTATTTGTACTAAAAGTATATTCCAAGTTTCTTTCTTCAGAATCAATCTTTAAGACGTTTGTTCATGTGCCAGGCATTGGAGGCCCATGCCTATGATCCTAGTTACTCAGGAGGCAGAGATCTGAGGATGGTGCTTCAAGGCCTGCTCTGGCAGGAAAGGCCATGAAACTGTTATCTCCATAAAACCACTAGAAAACTGGAAGTGGTGCTGTAGCTCAAGCAGTAGAGTGCAAGCCTTTGGTCTGAAGAGCACAGGGATAACGCCCAAGCCAAGAGTTCAAGCCCCACCACCGAAGAAAGAACTTTGTTCATACAAAATTCTAACATTCTAAGCTTTAGGAATCTTTTCTTCCAGGGTCTTATGCTCTTTAGGCAACTACTCCACTGCTGGGCTACATCCCAGTCCCAATGTTTTTGTTTTTAATTTTACAATCCAGTTTATTCCCAAAATGCTTACAAGTAACTACTCTCCTCACACAAGTGAGTTTTTATCCACAAACCCAACCTTTTGTGGTATGAAGACACCCCTAGTGTATTTCGTGGTAAGCACGAGGAAAACTCACACAAATTGCAGACAGTTTATAATTACAGAAGTAACTCTGAATTGAAAAAAAACATCAGTTGCCAGGTGCCAATGACTCAGATCTGAGGGTCACGGTTAAAAGCCAGCCCAGGCAAGAAAGTCCATGAGACTCTTATCTCCAATAAACCACTAGAAAACCGGAAGTGGTGCTGAGGCTCAAGAGGTAGAGTGCTCGCCTTGATCTGAAGAGCGCAGGGACAGCGCCCAAGCCCAGAGTTCAAGCCTCAGGACCAACCAAAAAAAAAAAAAAAAAAAAATATCATCAACTCTCCCAACCTTCTAGGGAGAAATGATGTCCTCATTTTCATTCTCACTCTTCATTGCAGATGGCCAAAATAGAAACACCAATGTGTTATGCTAAAATGTAAAAGTTTAAACCCCCTTATTGAAAAACTCTCATGTTTTAAAATCAAAATGTATCAAATAAAGGCAAAGTGAACTTTAAAAAAATATTTAAAATGCTAATGACGCTCCCTGGCTTGGAATGTGTGACATTTTTTGTCTGCAAGACCTGGGATTTGAACTTGGGGTCCAGGTACCTCTGTTAGACTGTGGGGGAAGTGGAAGCTCACTGTGCTTGAAGACCAGAAAGTCGAGCCTTTTCCCTAGGCCTGAATTCAGGCCCTAGCCTTGTAAAACGTACTGCTTATATATATTTTAAAGATAGGATTGAACTTCCATACAGATGTTCATTCTATATTATGTTTGGTGTGGTTATTTATTGTATTTTTTGTTTTATTCATTTATTTGCCACTTATTTTATTGGCTGTGATGATACCTAACCATGTATTACATCCTATCACATAGCATTTAGATTTGTAGACTTGTTATCCATCATGCCTGACACCCAGCACTCTCACAGAAACGAAAAACAGATGTCACACTTGGCTTCTAACTCCAGGATGAAATTTTTGTCAGGAGCTGAGATCGAGCATCAGGGGTGACCAAAATAGCCATAGATGTATAGGCAGGTGGTGGTATACCAATAAATGTGTATTAGTACAGAGTGCCATAGCCATGGATCTAGTATTCAATGACATCTACTACATTCCTACCAAGTCTTTGGTATTTGTTATGCCTCAATTGTAGGAATATTATTCTTTTTGTGCCTAATTAACCACTAATTAAATTCAATATGCATCCTAGGATTATTGCGTCTAATTTGAGACTAGACCTCTGCACGGACTACTCATTCTATCATGAGTTGGATACCATTCCATCTGAACTTCTATGAATGGGCAGGAGTCTCTTGGGATCTTCTGCCATTGGTAGGTGTCAGGACAGGGATTTGAACTCAGGCATTCTGTTGTGTGGTTGGCCTATGGCTTTTCTGACAGCCATCCAGCCTTCAGCAATGACAGGTCACCTGTGTGTTGCAGACATGTCATTCAGACCTATGATGGTCACCGTGCAAGGAACCAAAGCCAAGAAACCACCTACCATGTGTGGCTCGCGGCTTTTTTTTTTTTTGGTGCCATTTTCATTTTGTTTTCCTGTCAGACCTCGGGTCTTAGGATTCCAGGATCAGCTTTGGTTCCGGAGGCTGCACCCCAGGGTAGTGTGATAGAAGCTTAGGCAGAGCTGCCACAATCTGAGGTCAAGCCACATGCATGGCCAAAAAAATAAAAAAAGAAAAGAAAAGAAAAGAAAAAAGAAAAAAATTAAGACAACTAAAAAAAGTAAAAAAAAAATTACTTAACTCCCTGGTTTGCAATTCGTGGTATTTTTTTTCTGCCATGCCTGGAATTTGAACTCAAGGTCTGGGCAAATATGCAGCACTGTGGAGGAAGGGGAATCTCACCATGCTTGAAGACAGAAAGTCAGGCCTGTTCCCTAGGCCTGAATTCAAGCCTTAGTCCTGGAAAACATACTCTTTATGTAGATTTTAAAGCTAGGATTTACACTTCCATACAGATATTCAGTCCATATCATGTTTGATGTGGTTATTCATTTTATTTCTTGTTTTATGCATTTATTTACCATATATTTTATTGACTCTGATGACACCTATACCATTTATTACATTGTTTACATCCTATCACATAGGATCTAGATTGGCAGATGTGGTCTCCATCATGCCAGACACCCAGGACTCTCCCCGAAAAGGAAAACATGTGTCACACTCAGCTTCTTACTCCAAGATTAAATTTTTGGCAGTGCTGGGATCTGAAGTCAGGGCCTAGCAGGCCCAATTCATGAATGGGTCTGTGTGAGCACGACAGCCGCTAGACAATGAAACTGTCAGGTGGTTCCCACATAGTGAGTTCGAGTTCCAGGTTTGGCCAAAACAGCAATACATGAATAGCCAGACGGTGGTATACAAACAAATATATATTGGTAAAGATTGCCAGATCTGTCTATCTATAACTGAATGACCTCTACTACATTCCGACCAACACTTAGGTATTTATTATACTGCCATTGAAGGAATATTATTCTTTCCATGCTTAATAAACTATTAATTAAGATCAATCAGAGGCTGGGAAGGTGGCTCAGTGGTAGAGCGCTCGCCTTGCATGCATGAGGCCTGAATTTGATTCCTCAGCACCACATAAGCAGAAAAAAGAAAAAAGCTAGAAGTGGTGCTGTGGCTCAATGGGTAGAGTGCTAGCCTTGAGCTGAAGAGCTGAAGGACATTGCCCAGGCCCAGATTTCAGGCTCCATGACTGGATGCACCCCCGCCCCCCAAAAAAAGATCCATCAGCATCCTAGGATTATTGCATCCAATTTTAGACTTGACTGATGCACAAACTACTCTCTCAATCGAGTCTCTTGTGATCTCCTGCCATTGGTAGTTGTCGGGACTGGGATTTGAAAATGAGATCTATGTTGACAGGTCGGCCTATAGCTTTCCTGATAGTCCACCAGCCTTCAGCTATGGCAGGTCAGGTCCACTTTGCAACTGAGTCACCATGCAAAGAAAAAAAATGTAAAACCTCCAGCCCTCTGTAGCTTGTAACTTTTTGTGCTGTCCCACTTTTTGTTTCGTCCTGCAAACCCTCTGGGCCTAGGATCCCAGGACTGGCTGTGGGTCTGGAAGCTGCACCCCAGCCTAGGGTGATTAAAGCTGAGACAGAGTTTCCACGACCCGAGTTCAATCCCCATGGCTGGCAAAAGTAAAAAGAATAAATACAAAATTAATTAATTATTTAACTAAATAAAAAAAAAATCTCCCTGGTATGAAATATATGCTAATTTTCTTTCCTACCCTGGGATTTGAACTCAGGGTCTTGGTATATCTGTAGCAATGTCAGGGAAGGTTCAGAGTTGCCAATACTTGAGTTCAAACCCCATGCCAAGCCAAAAATAAAAAATTAAGTCACTGACCTTGGCACGGGGAGCAAATGTGGAGATTGGAGGGAAGGGATGGTAGGAGGAAAACAAAGGAGGAAGCAACAATGCTCAATAGAAAATGTACTCATTACCTTGTTCATGTAACTGTAACTCTCAGTCCAACATTTTTACAATTATAAATGTGCAAAAAAAACCCAAAACAATATTATGCTCAGAGAAGCATTTGGGGCGTAAGGGAAGGATGTCTAACTAGCTGTACAAAATTCTACACTGCTTTGCTTTTAATGCTCAGTATGGAACTGAATAAACATAACTGCTTCCATTAAAAAAAATCAAGTCACTGTCTTGGAACTGGGCCAGTGTTTCTGCCATTGCTGGGATTTGATTGCATTGCCCAGTAACTCTTTTGCAACGAGGTTGAAGGTGAAGTTCACTGTACTTGAGGAAAAGAAATTCAGTCTAGAGTTCCCAGGAACTAAATGAAGGCCCTACAATGGAAAAAATATTTCTATGCATGTGTAATATATGATATATACTTACATATGTATGTTTATTACATATTATTATTTTTATTATTGATTTTGTATTTATTTGATTCATTTATTGTTTATTGTATTTAGTGTTATTATACACATTTTACATGTTGTACATGTATTATAAAAAAAACAAAATAAATTAGGACATTGACTCATTTTTCATTAATACTATATTACGTGTTGAAACAAAATACATAATAAAATGGAGATATTTATCACAGTCTTAACATGTTTAGAATCTGTCCCTAGTATGAACCTTGTCTTACTTATCTATGGCATCTTCCTATAGGGATTTCTTTACATGATTTATACTCAGAAGCCTTTTCTTGAGGATAGGCAAATTGACGGATAAAATTGCAAGGGTGTGGTTAAAAATGTGGCTTAGTGGTAAAGAGATTGCTCAGCATGCATGAATGCCAAAGTTTTAATTCTCAGAGCCACATACTCAGAAAAAGCCAGAAGCTGTGGAGTGGCTCAAGTGGTACAGCGCTAGGCTTGAGAAAAAGAAGCTCAGAGACAGTACCCAGGCCCTAAATTCAAGCCCCAGGACTGTCAAAAACAATAGGCTAGATGCCAGTGGCTCACTCTTGGAAACCTAGCTTCTCAGGAGGCTGAGATTAGAACACCACAGTTCAAAGACAGCCTGCACAAGGAAAGCCTGTTAGACTCTTATCTCCAATGAACCACCAAAAGACCTCACATGGCGCTGTGGCTCAAGTGGTAGAGTGTTCACCTTGAACTGAAGGGCTCAGGGACCGTGCCCAGGCTTGATACAAGACACACAACTGGAAAAAAGTGAGGATTAATGAAAGTACTTTTCCTATTTGCTAATTATGAGAACATCCTGTGGAAAATGAACACAGATGTAACCAGAATTGGAGTCAGAGCTCAAGGTTCAAGTGAACACATCCATATACCCAGCCTCTCTGACTCTAGCATTATAACTTTGTGTCCTACAGGGTTCTCAAAGGTCCAATGTTGAAGGGATTAATATCATCCCCAAGCCCTTTGTGATAAGCAGTTGACTTCTATTGTCAATGTCATTACAGTTCTGAAGCTAGCAGAGTACCAGTAGCTCATGCCCATCACCCTAGCACAGGAGGCTGAGGTCTCAGTATCACAGGCTGAAGCCAGCCAGGGCAGCAAAGTCTATGACACTCTGACTTCCACTTCTGAAAGGTCAGATGTTCAAGAGCTTACTGTGTTTCGCTTTGTGATGAGAAGTTACTCGCTCTCTAAATGTTCTTATGATGTTTCTTTCCTGCTTCTATAGCTCAAGAATTCTAAATGTTCTTAGAATTCTTGAGCTATAGAATCAGGAAAGAAACATCATTGACCCATCCTGGGTTCAAATGAAGTTCTCAGGATCCAAGCCTTAGCCCTGTTGGCAGGAAGAACAGCACTGAAACACTATATTTGGAGGACAGAAAACAGTTTCAAAAGCCGGGCTAGGTGAAGAGACCTAGACCTGCAGGATAAGGAGGCAGAATGTACACACTCAACAGAGAAGAGAGCTGCAAAACCACTTCATTCATTCCAGGCACAGCCAGAAATAGGGGGAAACTTGAAATATTTGTTAGACTTTCACTAGGGTCAGGCTTTTCTCAGCCTCTTTAAACAATGACTAATTAACCTTCCTCCCTCAGGTGAACTGAGCTTCAAGCTATCATTAAGTTCATAATAGTGAGCCAGTTTAGTGGGGGAGAGGGCAGGAACAGAGTAGAAACGCCATGCTCTCTGGACTTAGGGAGTGGATTTTTGACTCTCCATCTGTCGGATTTGAAGGCCCTTCTTCTACCTCTTCCAGGCCATTCTCCTTCCTTCATTCTCCACGTCATTAATGCAAATCCCCAGTCCAAGGAGAGGCAATGCCCTTTCTTTACTGTCTCCAAGCACTTGAGTTAGAACCTGGCTGTGCCCTCTTGGCTCTGGGGCCATCGGCTGCCTGAGAAGTGGGACAGAGACTGTCTTCTTCCTCTGTGATTGTGTGAAGTCGATGCTGGTGTCTGGCACACTGTAAAAGGCCTCATGACAGAATTGTTCCTTTCTTTCCTTCTAACGACCAAGATCAGCTTCATTTATCATCTATCTATGTATCTATGTATCTATCTATTTATCTATCATCAATCTACCTACCTAGCCAGCTAGGTATCTTTTTGCCAGTTCTTGGGTTGAACTCTAGGCCTGGGCACTGTCTATAGCACTCTACTACTTGAGCCAAAGCATCAATTTTGGCTTTTTTTGTATATGTGCTTTTGAGCAATCAAACCCAGGACTTCTTGCATGTTAGGTACTCTCACTAATCCACATTCCCAGCCCCCTCATTTTTTGTTAATGGTAGTTTTTACTTAAGCATGCTTCCATTTCATGTTTAATTTTACATTTAATTTTCTGAATACCGGTTACTACTATGAAACCTGATCTTCTCTTTCCCTGCCTCATTTGTGGCATTGGCCTCATAAGAAAATGTAAATAAAGGCTGCTAAAAGCTTAAGTGTGCATCATATAAAGACAGAGGCCAGGAACCCTAGAAGAGAAAAGAGATGGGCCTTAAGTGAAGAGAATGATGTAGTACTCACAATGAACATATCTGAAAAATAAATCAGTAAATAAAAGCAGAAGCATTACATGTGCTCTGTTTACATTCAGGGAGGTAATTTACACACATAAATAGGTAGGGCACTGATTCATAAACATGGCCTCCTCTTTTTGAATTTTCTTTTTGGCCATCCCAGGGCTTAAACTGAGGGCCCTATGCGTTGCTGAGCTGTTTTGCTCAAGGCTGAGGCTCTACCACCGCCACAGCTCCAGCCATCTGGTTGTTAATTGGACATAAGCACCTCCCAGGCTTTCCTGCCTCGTCTGGACTGAATCTCCCACTCAGCTTGTTCTCTTAAAGCTCGAGCTCAACCCTCTGGGCCACTGCTCCACTTCTGGTTTTCTGGTGGTTTATTGGAGATAAGAGTCTCACAGACTTTCCTGTTTGGGCTGACTTTGGATGGCGATCTCCTGAGGAGGTTTTAAGCGGCTTCTCTCAGGGATTCGCTGAGGAGCCTCTCCACACAAACCCTTAGTCTAAATCTCGGGAGGTACTAGAGAAAACAGAAACATGCAGTTGCTTCTAGTATTCTCCAGATACTTAAAGTTGGAGACACAAAACACTCATAATTATTAGATCATTTTATAGGCAAAAGGAGCAATGCAGACAGTATGAGGATCACTCCAGCTTCAGTACTCTCATCTTGAGACAGTAAAATCATTTCAGCTCAATGCTAAGTGACAGAACTGGCATGTCCTGTGGACATATGCTCCCAAATCCTGTGACACTCATTTCTCACTTTTGGCTTCAAATCTGTGACCAGAGAAGATGAGGAGAGAAAATTCTTCTCAAAGAAAGCAGCTATAAAGAATATTGGGGTAGTTTACTTATAAATTCAAACTATTGGAATGATCCTGTTAAGAAGTCAGATTGTCCAGATTAAAAAAATGAAGAAGAAAAGTAAGGCAGGTGTCAGTTTAATCACAGCTTCTTAAGAGGCTGAGATGTAGAGAATCTTAGTTTGAACCCAGCCAGCATAGGAAAGGACATGACATTTTTATTTCTAAGAGATCCCAGAAAAACCCAGAAGTGAGGCTGTGACTCAAGGTTAATGCACTACCCTTGAGCAAAAGGAATTCAGGGACAATGTCTAGGCTCAATGTTCAACCCCTCGACCTGCCCACCCCCAATAGAGCCTATATACCTCCATGTCTTTGTGTATGTATGGATGTATTCCTATAGGCAAATCTCCAGAGTAGATATGATGAATGGCACCAAACAAGGATTTTTTTTTTCAATACAATGATTTCATAACACAGAGACTACTTTTATGACAATGTATGTTCCAGGGCTACCTTCACTGTTCCCAGTGTAGCCTGAGGAATTCTCTGCATCCCAGGCCTGCTGGAAGAAGTCTCTCTCATTTTCTGTACAGGCAGACAAAAGGCCTCAGACCTGTAAAGCTTTGTAACAGCAACTCCATCTAGGCCAATTAGTTAAGATGAGTGTGGGTGGGCTCTGCAGGCCAGGAGAAAAAGGCCTCTTTCACTACAAGCTATCTCTCTTCCCAGTGCTCTGTTTTTACAGGAAGCCTTCATTTGTGCCACCTCCCGTGGCAGTCCAAGTTCCCTGCACTTATCCTGCCTTTGTGAGACTATATTTCGGTGCTCAGATACAGTGCTCAATATAATATATAATGAAATATTACATTGCAGGCGATGATAGGCCTATGATACCTCTCCTTGGTTTTCCGGAAGCTTGAGAAATCCAAGCACATGTCTGATATAACAAAGCTTCCTGTCATCTAGGTCTCGTGAAGATCATCAGGTTCTGAAACTTTGACCTCTCCTAATTGGGCCTTGGGTGGGTAGGTTTGGGGATTAAACACAGGGCCTGGTTGCTGACCATAAGTTCAGTGCAGAAGTCCAGTGCTTTACCATTTTGTGTCAGAGCTTCACTTCTGGTCTATGTGTGTGTCTGTGTGTGTATGTCCATGTGTGCACACATACAGTCATGGAGATTGAACTCAGCACTGTACCTAATTTCTCTTGTACAAGGATAGCCTTCTATCACTTGAGCCACAGAACCACTTCATACTTTTTCTAGTGATTTGGTCCTGAGTAATCAAGCCCAGGGTTTCATATATGCAAAGCACTCTACCCCTAAGGCACATTCCCAGCCTTGTATTTCAGGTTTGTTAGATTGTTTCTGTTTTTTTTTTTTTTTTTTTTATGTTGTCGGTTGTAGGAGTTGAAGTCTAGGCCTGGGTGCTGTCCCTGAGCTCTTCAGCTCAAGTCTTGTGCTCTATCACTTGAGTCACAGCTCCACTTCAGGTTTTCTGGTGGTCCATTGGAGCTAAGTGTCTCAAGGACATGCCTGCCGAGGCTAGCTTTGAACCATGATCCTTAGTTCTTTTTTTTCTCATTATTTAGAGAATACTTTATTAGTTTCTGTAATCAAACCCACATAGAAAAGACCTTACATATTTAATACAGTGCTTTTACCCCTGTACAAATGGAAAAAACTTAAGTTTAACGTTTCTAGACCAATATGGCTATTAATTTCTGTACAATGCCAACTCAACACGGTAAACTGGGATACTTTTTCCAAAGCTGACAGCACAGGTAAAGTTTCCAAAAATTCAAATTATATATATGTATATATATATTTGTATAAAAAGACCAATAATAGCAGTATGTTATGCATCAATAGCAGCAACAGCTTTTCCAGCTTTGAACCATGATCCTTAGTTCTCATCCTCCTGAGAACCTAGGATGATAGTCATGAGCCACAAGCACCAAGCTTCCACTTAATGTTTGTTAGTGGTGAATTGGAGATAATAGTCTCATGGGACTTTTTGTGTCTGGGGTAGTTTAGAACCCGGATCCTCAGATCTCAGCTTGCTGAGAAGGCAGGATGACAGACCTCAGCTATCGACCCCTAGGCCATGGAACTCTGCTGCAAAGGGATCCTTGGCTCCACGTGTGGAGTGCTAGCCTTGAGCCCAAGAGGTAAGGGTCAGAATCTAGGTCCTGAGATCAAGGTTCATGACTGAGAAAAAAACAAACCTAAACAATGGTCTGCAGGAGACAACTCACTAGTCTTCAGTAATACTTAATTTTGTCCCTTCCATGGGGTTATATCTGAGCCTCAATATTCTTATCTGTGTAAGCATCTCAGTTGTGGAGCTCTTACAAGGACCAGATGAATAAATGCACCCTGTGAAGGACACAGCACATGACACTGTTTGAAGGACTCAGCACACAGCATCATGTGAAAGACTCAGCACCCAGAACCCAATGCAGGACTCAGCACACTGTAACCTGTGAAGGACTCAGCATATAGCACCCTGTGCATTACTCAGCACAGAGCACCCTATGAAGGACTCAGCACATAGCTCTATTCCACAAGCTGTCATTAGAATTAGCATGCTTTCTTCAGTATCACCATTCTTTGAGGAACATTTCACAAACCACACAAGTTCACATCTAATGGTTTAGTGGGGTGTTTCTTTTTAGGGGGGGAGGTTACCCATGGGGCTTGAACTCAAATATAGGGATACTGTTCTAATAACATTTGCTCAAGGCTACAGCCCTACTACTTGGAACCACATTTTGAAGAGTCTCACAGACTTCCTGCCAGGGCTGGGTTTTAAAGCCCATGAGCAGCTAGAATGACTGAGGTAAGCCAGCAGCGTCTGGTTTGGTGAGCTGGGTTGCAGCGATTTACATCTGGATAAGTCAGGTTAGGTGGAAATTGTCAGCACCCGACTCCTACCTTGCTCTGTGATGAGGTATTTGAAGTTTTGACTTTCTATAGTTGCAGTTAGAACAGCCTACCTTTTTTGGCGGCAGTCCTGGGCCTTTAGTAAGGGCTTAGACACTCTCCCCAAGGATTTGTGCTCCAAGCTAGTACACAATTGATTGAAAGAAAGCAGAACTTCCGGTTTTTCTTTGTATGTGGTACTGAGGAATGGAAGCCAGAGCTTCCTGCTTACTAGGCGAGCACTCAACCACCCAGTCCCACGAGTGCATGAGGTATAAATAGAGATTGCTGAATATAAATATTATATATATACAAAAAGAGATATGTGTTCTGGGAAGGTGACTCAGTGATAGAGCGCTTGCCTTGCAAGCATGAGGCCCTGAGTTCAATTCCTCAGTACCACATAAGCAGAAAAAAAGCCAGAAGTGGTGCTGTGGCTCAAGTGGTAGAGTGCTAGCCTTGAGCTGAAGGGCTGAGGGACAGCACCCAGGCCCAGACTTCAGGCCCATGACTGGACCCAAAAAAAAAATAAAGAGAGAGAGAGGTATGCATATTATTAAATTATAGCTAATAGTACTACCAATTATTAGGTATTAAATGATGTCTTCATTTAATGATGAATCCCAGTTGAACAATTAATAAGACATTAATTATTACTCAATATACTGTTATTGTTTATCATATATGTACATACATCCATACATACAATTACATATTTTATAGAATGAGACGTCTATTTATATTAATTTATGCATCATGTGTTACTACCAATTATTAGGTTTTTAACTCTGTCTCCATTTACTTTTCATTCTGTTAATGCTTAATAATATAGTAATTAAACTTAATCCACATCCTATAATTATTTTGTCTAATATTATCCCAGAATGATTCACTAATAATTCAATCTGTTTTTCATTTATTATAGTGACAATTCTTCCACCTATGACATTTTTACCTTTATGATATCCTATTACATAGCATATAGATTTGCATATGAATTATACATCCTACCTGACATCGAGCAATTTCATAGAAAAGGAAAATATGTGTCACTCTCGGCTTCTTACACCAAGATTGCATTTTTGGCAGGGCTGGGATCTAAACTCAGGGCCTAGAAGGCTCAGTTCATGAATGGGTGACTGTCAGCACAGCAGCCTCTAGCCAATTCAGCTGGCAGGCAGTTCCCAGGCCATGAGACTGAGCCCCATATGTTGACCACATATTGCGCTTAGTGTAGTTATGCATTTTATTTGTTGTTTTATTCATTTATTTTATTGACTGGTATTACTCATAGAATATTTATTACATTTATTACATGGGATATAGATTTGGCTATGTAAGAAACTTCACACCAGACACCCAGACGCTCACAGAAAAAGAAAACATGTGTCACCAGTGCTTCTTACTCCACAATTCAATTTTTGTGAGTGCTGGCATCTGAACTCAAAGCCTACAAGGCCCAATTCATGAATGGGTAAGTGTCAGCACGGCCAGCCTGGGCCATATGGAGCTGACAAGCAGTTCCCAGCACCTGAGATCCAGCCCCAGGGATTGACAAAATAAGATAGATTGACATGTGGATGGTAGTACACAAATAAATATAGATCTTTATAGAGTGGCAGAGATTTTTATATATTCTTCAGTTAAATAGACTACATTTTTAACAATTCTTGGGTATTTATTATGCCCCCATGTAATTAATATTATTGTGTTCATCCTTAATGAATTATTAATTTAATTAACCACTATCACAAAACTATTGCGTCCATGTAATTAATAATATTCTTTAATGTGTCAAAATATTCCTTAAAATCCATCAGCCTCCTAAAATCACTAATTTTATAGTAGTATCATTCAGGAACAATTAATTTGATCTTGATATTCATAATCTTCCATCAGTATTCCTATGAATAGGAATGAGACCCTTAAGATCTCCCACCATTGGTAGGGGTCGGGACCGGGTCTCAACCACAGGGCCTATGTTGCAGTGTTGACCTATGGCTTGCCTGGTAGCCCACCAGCTTTCAGCAATGTCAGGTTACAAAATTTTCAGCAATGTCATTCAGACCTAAGATGGTTACCTTGCAAAAAAAAACAAATGTAAAACAGACAGCCATCTGCAAGTTGCCAGATTTTTATCTGTGTCATTTTATTTATATTTTTCCTGTAAATCTTTGGGGCCCAGGAACCCAGGTTCGGTTGTGGGTCCAGTGGTTGCACCCCAGTCTAGAGCGATTAAAGATGAGGCAGAGTTGCCACAACCTGAGTTCAAGCCCTGTGCTTGACAAACTAAAAATATATAAATAAATTCATTAAAAATATTTTAAAAAATTATGAGGCTCCTTGGCTTGGAATTCACGCCATTTTTTCTGGCAGGCCTGGGATTTGAATTCAGAGTCTGGGTAAATCTGCAGCATTGTCGGGGAAGGGGAAGCTCACTGTGCTGGAAGACTAGAAATTCAGGCCTGTTCCCAGGGCCTGAATTCAAGTCTTAGCACTCAAAAAATAATATTCATATACATTTTAAGTACATGATTTATATTTGCATACACATGTTTACTTATCTTGCAGTTAGTGTAGTTATTCATTTTATTTTATTTTTATGTATTTTTTATGTATTTTAGTGAGTATGATTACACATATAACATTTTTTACATCCTATTACATAGGACATAAATTTGCCTATGTATTATACATCATTCCTGAGACCCAGGAATTTTGACACCCATAAAGAAAACAAGTGGGACAATTGGCTTCTTCCACCAGGATTAAGTTTTTGGCAGTTCTGTGATTTGAACTCCGGCCCTAGAAGGCCAACTTCATGAATGGCTCAATGTTAGCACACCAATCTGATGCAAATGAAGTTGTCGGGCAAATTTGAGGACCTGAGATCAAGCCCTAGGAGTGACCAATATATAAAAAGATAGATATATAGATTGAAGTGGGTGTGTATTAACATATGAATATGGATCTATAAATAATGTATACAGAGACAGACATTTATGTAGATTCTAGTGTATAACTCTTTATATAAAGTGATGTCTATATCTTATTTTTATATATTCTATTACTACAAATTATATATTCTATTACTACCAATTATTTGGTCTAAAATTATGCCTCCATTAATTAATCACGGTAGAAGACTTAATAATTATTATTAATTAAATTAATCGATGACATATATTTATGCGTACAATATTATATTAGAAAGTCTAGCTAAATAGTAATTCAATTTGTACATGCCAAACATACTATTAATGTTCCTATTGATAGGAACGAGATTCCTAGGATCTTCAGCTGTGTGTAGGTGGCAGTCCTAGGTATCTGGGTTGGGCTCAGGCTTCACCAACAATCTGTGACCCTTTGGCCATGCAAGGTCACATACAATTTTCAAGCCGAGATATTGAGACCCATGGTGGTCACAGTGCAAAGGAAACAAAGGTAAAACGGTTGTGTAAAATTTTCTGGATTTTTCCTCCTCCATTTTTGTTGGTTTGATGTATTTTTGCCAGTGCTGGGAGTTGAACTGGGGTCCTAGGATGACTGGATCATCTGTGGGTGTAAATGCGGTAAACAGGCCTAGGGTAATCATGGGTTAAGACACAATTCGGTGCTTCCTTGTGAAAAAGAAACTCAGGGATAGTGCCTAGGGTCACAGTTCAAGCCTCAGGACCTGCTTCAAAAATAGAGCCAGTAATTCCATGTGTCTGTGTATGTATGCATGTATTTCTAGCAGTGAACATCTAGAGTTGCTATGAAGAAAGGTATGAATGGAATGATTTAATAGCACAGAGAATGCTTTCAAGACAGTGCATGATCCAGGGCTCCCCTCACTGTTCCCAGTGTACCCTGAGGGCTTCTGTGCACCCCAGACTGCTGGAGGAAGTCTGCCTCAATGTTGGAACAAAAGGCCTCCCTCTTGAACATCTGTGTAACAAACAATTTATCCATAGCAATTAGTGAGGATGAGCAAAGAGTGAGGATGAGGGCAAACTCTGAAGGCCAGGAAGAAAAGGCCTCTTTGTACACCAAGCTATCTCTCCTCCCAGTGCTCTGTTTTGACAGGAAGCCTTCATTTGTGCTGCCTTTCGGGGCAGTCCAAGTTTCCTGCACTCACCCTGTCTTTGTTAGACTATTTTCCAGTGTTGAAAAAACTACTACAATTAATTCAAGGGTCCTTCTGGCAGAAAACAAGTGAGCTGAACCTAATGAAAAGATTCCAAATTGGAAAAGGTGCCTCCCTAGTTTTCCGGATGCTTGCTAAATCTAAGCACTTGTGCAAAATCACAATGCTTCCTGTCATCTAGTGCTGGTGAAACTCATCTGGTTTTGAAACCTTTGCCCTCTCCTAGTTGGGCTCTGGGTGTTTATATTTTGGGGTTTAACACAGGGCCAGGGTGCTGACCAAGAGCTCAGAGCAGAAGCTCTTTCCTTTACCATTTAGTGTCACAGCTTCACTTATGGTATCTGTGTGTGTATGTGTGTGTGTGTGTGTGTGTGTGTAGGTGTGTGTCTGTGTGTGTGTCTGTGTGCGTCTGTGCGTGTGTGTGCAAACACCAGTCCTGGAGCTTGAACTCAGTGCCTCAGCTCTGTACCTGAGTTTCTCCTGTACAAGGATAGTGCATTACCACTTGAGCCACAAAACCACTTCAGGCTTTTTTTTTCTAGGGATGTAGTACTGAGGATTCAAACCCAGGGTTTCATACATGCAAAGCACTCTACCCCTAAGACACATTTCCAGCACTCCACTTCAGGTTTCTTTCTTTCTCTTCTTGTAGTTGGAGGAGTTGATGTCTGGGACTGGGTGCTCAAGTCTAGCACTCTACCACTTGAGCTACAGCACCCCTTCAGGCTTTCTGGTGGTTCACTGGAGATAAGCATCTCAAGGAATCTCCTGCCCAGGCTGGCTTTGGACTGTGATCCTCAGCTCTCAGGATCCTGAGTAGCTAGGATGACAGGCATGAATCACCAGTACCCAGCTTCCACTTCAAGTTTCTAAGTGGTGAATAGGAGATAATATTCTCATGGGACCTTTTGTGTCTGGGATAGTTTGGAATCCAGATCATCAGCTTCCTGAGAAGGCAGGAGGACAGACCTCAGCTAAAGACACACTTTGCTCCAAGGGTGTCCTTAGCTACGAGGTAGAGCACTAGCCATGAGCCCAAGAGGAAAGTCAGTGCCTAGGCTCTAAGTTGAATGTTCATGATGGAGAAAACTAAACCAAAACAAATTATTTCTTCCTTTATTTAAGTATCATGGTTAAATACATAATAAAGTATTAATTGAAAATTAGTCAATGTACTATGATTATTGTGTATAATTTTAATATAATCATACACTAAATACTAATGTAATTGTTACTTTTACAACATTCCATTCATATGGATGTCTAACAGAATATGTTTCTTAGGATCTCCTGCCATTTGTAGATAGCAGTACGGGATCCCAACCCTGGACCTAGGTTCCTGGTTCAGGCTGTGGCTTCACTGATAGCCTACCAAACTTCAACAATGCGAGGCCATGTACAGTTTTCGGGTCCTGTCATTTAGACACAGGATGGTCACAATGCAAAGGAAAAAAAAATGTAAAACTGCCTTCCGGAACTTCCCAGTTTTATACTTCTCCTTTTTTCCCCATCTTTTTTTTTTTTTTGTCTGTTGTGGGGCCAGAAGTCTGGGTCTGGGCGCTGTACCTCAAATCTTCAGCTCAAGGCTATCGTTCTACCATTTGAGTCATAGCACCACTTCCAGCTTGTTTATGCTTATGTGGTGCTGAGGAATCGAACCCAGGGCCTTATGCATGCAAGGCAAGCGCTCTACTATTGAGCCACGTTCCCAGCCCTTCACCTTTTTTTTCTTTTTGCCATTCCCGAGATTTAAACTTGGGTCCTGGGATCTCAGGATGGGCTGTGGGTCCAGAGGTTGCACCCCAGCCTAGGATAATCAAAGCTGAGGAAGAGTTGATACAAGCTGAGTTCATGTCCCGAGCCTGGCCATTGAAAAATGAGGCCCTGGGTTGGAATTTGCACCAATTTTCTGGCAGGCCTGGGATTTGAACTCAGGGTCTAGGTAACTCTGTGGCACTGTGGGGGAGAGGAAACTCACCATCATTGAAAACAAGAAATTCAGAGCAATTTCCAGGGCCAAATTCAAGCCACGGCACTGGAAAAAATAATATTCATATATGAGATCTTTTACATACATGTGTTTACCCCATATTACATTTATTACCCTTATTTATTTATTCTTTATTTTATTATTATTACATATACAATATTTATTTCATTTATTACATCATATCACATGGATATATTTGCACGTGGATTTTACATCATCCTTAGACCCAGGACTTTTACAGAGAAGGAAAAATATATGTCAGATGTGGCTTCTTACTCCACCTATAAACTTTTGGCCATTCTGGGATATGAACTCACAGCCCACAATGCCCAATTCATGAAAGTGTCAGTTGTAGACAAAGCCTTTGGCAAATTGAGCTGCCAGCCAGTTCTGAGGACGTGTGATCAAGCCATAGTAGTGGCCTTGATATAGATTTAAATATAGATATAGATAGATAGATAGATAGATGTGTAGTTTTCTCTCTCTATATATATATGAGAGAGAGAGACAATATGAGGATATTGAATAATATATATTGTGAATTATTAGTTATTAAATTAAGCCTCCATTTAATGAAGTATCATGGTTGAATACTTATTAAAGCATTAATGTAAAAGTATTCAGTATTCTTTAATTAGGAGAATCATACCATGGTGCTAGAATTAAAGACATAATCCAATACTTTTTGTGTGGCATTCTTTAAGAGAATCATGAAAAACTGTGGATTTAATTGTTACTTTTATAACATTCCATTAAGCACTCCCATGAATAGGAATTATTTTCTCAAGATCTCCCTCTATTTGTAAGTGTCAGTCCTGGCATTTGAACTCCAGGCCTGGGTAATTTACTTTGAAATGCAAACCATTAGTATGACACTGTGAAGATTTCAGATTGTCATGATAAAACAAAGAACAACAAGAATAAAAGAAAGCCAGGTCTCAGAGGCTCATACTTGTAATCATAGCTCCTCAGGAGGCTGAGAGTTAGAGAATGGCAGCTTGAATTCAGTCGGGACAGGAAAGATCAGGACACTCTCATTTCTAAGGGATCACAGGAATATAAAAACCCATGAGTGGGACTGAAACACAAGGGCAGAGCACCACCCTTGAAGAAAAGGAGCTCTGGGAGAGTGCCTAGGCTCATAGTACAAGCCCTGGACCTGCCAAAAAAGAAAAAGCCAGTAAATCCATGTCTCCCCATGTATGTATGCATGTATTTGTATTGGTGAAGATCCAGAGTCACTATGTTGAAAGGCACCCAGCTAGGAAATTTGCTTTGAATAGAATGATTTCATAGCACAGAGAGTGTTTTCAAGACATGCCTGTTCTGGGGCTCCCCTCACTGTTCCCAGTGTTGCCTGAGGGTTTCTGTGCACTCCAGGCTATTGGAGGAAGTCTGCCTCATGGTCTGGACAGACAGACAAAAAGGACTCATTCCTATACAGCTGTGTAACAAACAACTCCATCTGAGCCAATTAGTGAGGATGAGTGTAGGCAGAATTTGAAGGCCAGGAGAAAAAGGCCTCTTTGTACTCTAAGCTATCTCTCTCCCCAGGAAGCTTTCATTTGTGCCAACTCCTGTGGCAGGCCAAGTTCCCTGCACTTATCTTGTCTTTGTTAGATTATGTTCCAGTATTGAAATAACCTGCTACAATTAATTCATGGGTCCTTCTGGCAGTCAATAAGGGAGCTGAACCTAATGAAAAGATTCCTAATTGGCAATGGTGCCTCCCTAGGTTTCCAGAAGCTTGCTAATATAAGCATTTGTGCAAAATCCCAAAGTTTCCTGTCATCTAGGGCTGGTGAAGTGCATCAAATTGTGAAACCTTTGACTTATCCTAGTTGAGCCCTGGATGGATAGGTTTCGGGGTTGAACACAGGGCTAGGGTGCTGACCATGAGCTCAGAAGAGAAGCTCAGTGCTTTACCACCATTTGGTGTCACAGCTTCACTTCTGGTATCTGTGTGTGTGTGTGTGTGTGTGTGTGTGTGTGTGTGTGTGTGTGTGTGTGTGTGTGTGTGTGCGCACATGCATACACTTGTCCTGGAACTTGACCTCAGGACCTGAGCATGGTTCCTGAGTTTCTCCTGTACAAAGATAGAAGTCTACCACTTGAGCCACAGGGCCACTTCAGGCTTTTTTCTAGTGATGTGGTAGTGAGGATTCAAATTCAGGGATTCATATATGCAAAGCAGTCTAACCCCTCCTCTTTAGGTTTCTTTCTTTCTTTTCTTTTCTTGTAAGTTGGAAGAGTTGAAGTCTAGGCCTGGGTGCTATCTATCCTAGAGCTCTTCAGCTAAAACCAAGCACTCTACCACTTAAGCTACAGCACCCCTTCAGGTTTTTGGTGGGTCACTGGAGAGAATTGTCCATCTCAAGGAATTTCCTGACCAGGCTGGCTTTGGACCATGATCCTCAGCTCTCAGGCTCCTGAGTAGTTAGGATGACAGGCGTTAGTCACTGGTGCCTAGCTTCCATTTCAAGTTTCTAAGTGGTGAATAGGAGATAATAGTCTCATGGGAACTTTTGTGTCTGGGATAGTTTGGAACCCAGATCCTTACATCTCAGTTTCTTGAGTAGGCAGGGTGACAGACCTCAGCTACAGACGTCTAGATCATAACTCTGTTGCAAGGAGCCACGGGGAATGCACTGAAAATTTGGGGGTACTGTTCTAAGATCTCTTGCTCAAGGCTAGATCTCTACTACTGTGAACCAAACTCAGAGTTTCACAGATCAGCCCACGAGTATCTTGGATGACAGTGATGACTGAACCAGCAGCTTCTGGTTCCGTGGAGCTGGGTTGCCGTGGTTTATTTCTGGCTAAGTCAGATAGTATGGCAGCTGCAAGCACCAAACTCCATGCTTGTTCTGTGATGAGGTATTTGCAGTACTATACTTATATTGTTGCAGTCAGAACATTCTATTTTTTTTTTTTTTTTGGTGCCAATCCTGGGTCTTGAGAAAGGGTCTAGACACAGTCCTGAAGCTTTTATGCTCAAAGCGAGTGCTCGACTGCTTAAGCAACAGCACGACTTCTAGATTTTTCTGTGCACAAGGTAGTGAGGAATCGAACCCAGGGCTTTGTACGTAGTAGGTGAGCAATCTACAAATGAGCCCCATGACTGACAAGTGTATGAACACATAAATATGTAAATTGAATATGTAAATATGAATATGTAAATATGAATACATAAACATGTAGATTGGTAGATAGATAAATAGATGCATATGTATAAAACAAGAGAAAGATATCTGTATACTAGGAAATTGCATATAAATTTTACTACCGATTATTGCTATTTAAATTATTCCTTCCTTTTTTAAGTAACATGATTGAATAACTAAGAAAGTATTAATTGAAAATTAGTCAATGTAGTATAATTGTTGTGTATAATTTTATATAATCAAAAATTTAATTGTTACTTTTTTCTTTTATTTTAAATTGTGAAAATACTGTACAGAGGGTTTACAATTACATGGGCATGATAATGGGTACATTTCTTATCAAGCATCATAGCCTCTTTTTTTGTTTCCCCCTCTATCCTTTCCCATTCTCTCCCCTCCTCCCATCCCCCCACACAATCATCCCCCAATGTCCCCCACCCCCACCACAGTTGTAAAGATCGTATTTTGACATAACGACTTATACATCTCATTGTTGCAATGGGTCCACCTGTATCCCTATTTAAATGATTTGATTTTTCCCTTCCTCTCCATAAAATACACCGACAACAAATACAGTGAAAGCAGGGGTTATACCATGGGGGAGCAACAAAGAAATAATCTTATAAATGTGTAAGAAACAATTGCATGAAAGAAAAAAAAAACATTTGAATACATATCTTAGGGTTCATTTCCCTAACATTAACTTATCTGACCTTTTCTGCTTGACTCAGACATATGCTAGTTATTGCAAATAAGGGAAACGATGGGACCTATGCTTCTTTGGGCATGGATTACTTCACTTAATATAATTTTTCCAAGTCTTTCCATTTCCTAACAAATGGGGCAATATCATTCTTTCTGATAGAGGTATAGAATTCCATTGTGTATATATACCACATTTTCTTGATCCATTCATCTACCAAGGGGGATCTGGGCTGGTTCCATATTTTAGCTATGGTAAATAATGCTGCAATAAACAGTCATGCAGGTAGCTTTCGTGTGCTCTTGTTTGTGAAAATTTGGGTAAATGCCCAAAAGTGGGATGGCTGGGTAATAGGGAGGTTCTATGTGGAGTCTTTTGAGGAAACTCCATACTGTTTTCCAAAGTGGTTAAACAAGTTTACACTCCCACCAACAATGCAGTAAGGTTCCCTTCTGTACACATACCCTCCAGCACCTGTTGTTGTTATAGTTCGTGATTATAGCCTTTCTAACTGGGGTGAGGTGGTATCTCAATATTGTTTCGATTTGCATTTCTTTAATGGCTAGGGAGGTTGAGCATTTCTTCATGTGTCTAGATTTATTTTAGGAGGATTTAATTTTTTGAGTTCCAGGTATATTTTAGATATGAGACCCTTGTCCATTGTATGGCTACTGAAGATTTTCTCCCAATCCGTGGACAAAAAGTCCAGTACAGAAAAAGGGCACGTATAAATACATACACATATGGCAAATGTATTGATGTGAATATACATAGAGAGAGGAGAGAGGCGCATAGTCCCAGGACCCAGGCCCTGGTGTCATGCACATTAGGGGGGATCCAGCAGCGGAGTGGAGTTCAAAGAAGTGGCAGTATGAAACGACATTTGAACCTGCTCAGGCCTGCTACCCAAACTGTTACTCAGGAACCTGACATGGAGAGGATGGCGGTTTGAATCCAGTCGGGCTTCAAAGTCCCTGTTCCATGAACCTTGCAAGTTTATCTTGTTTTCTAATTTTCTGACAGAACTGCAGGGAGGCTCCAACACTTGGTTTGCCCACCAGTCCCCAGGCCTTTGGCAAGACCAACCCCGGACTCCCCGCATTAGGTCACAACCACCCCTGCTCCCTGCATTAGGTCACGACCTTCTTTGGGCGAGACCTGCACCACCCCTCCATTAGATGGCCAGTACGGGCGCCTTGGGTGGGACTAACACAGGAGCTCCGCCCCTCTGTTTGTCAGCAGGCATAGGTGCTTTGGATGACACCTGCATCGGGGCCCCGCCCTTTGACTCAGCCGCCAGTACTGGCAACCTTGAGAGATGGCCGGTGGGCTCCACCCATTAATTAGTTGATGGTGGTGGTGCCTTGGGCGACATCAGCACTGGGGCTCTGCCCCTCAGACTGCCCACCAGCAGCGGTCCTTTTGACAACATCCACACCTTGGCTCTGTCTATTCGTTCACACTCCTGCACTGCCCAGTAAGCGAGACCTGCACAAGGGTTCCACCCCTTAGTTCGCCCGCCAGCACGAGCACCAGCGCTTTCAAGGAGGTTCACACCTGGAATCTGCCCCTTCGGCTGCCTAGGGCGGGACCGGCATTAGGGATCTGCCCCTTATGTAGCCCGCTGGCACTGGGGCTCTGTTCCTAATATTGCCTGCCTGCACCCCCTGCCTGGGGCAGGACCTGCACCGGGGCTCTGTCCCTTAATTCACTCACAAGCAGAGGTGTC
Source organism: Dipodomys spectabilis (assembly GCF_019054845.1). Classification (NCBI taxonomy): domain Eukaryota; kingdom Metazoa; phylum Chordata; class Mammalia; order Rodentia; family Heteromyidae; genus Dipodomys; species Dipodomys spectabilis. The sequence continues at coordinate 1,134,233 of NW_024871356.1, read as the reverse complement.
TTAGGAGGGACTGGCAACTACACCTGGGCTCCACCCCGTAGTTCAGCCTCCAGAATCCCCTGCCTTGGAGGAGACAGCACGGGCCTCCACCCCTTGGCTGGCACCTGCTGGCACTTGGGCTCCACCTATCCATTCTTGCCTGCAGGCACCAGCATCATTTGACAAGACCAGCCCCAAGGCTCCACCTCCTAGCTTGCCTGCCAGCAGAGGTGCTTGGGGTGGTTTCTGCCATGGGACTCTCTGGCAGGAGTGCCTTGGGCAGCATCTGAACTAGGGCCCCATCCCATCGGTTTGCCCACCAGTACTCGCACCTTGGGCAGGAATCACCCTTTAGGTCTCCCGCCATCCCTTAGATTCAGGGCAGAACAGATGCAGGTGCCTGACTGAGCCCACCCACTTCCTCCTGCTCCCACCTGCATCACAGGACAGACTTGTGCCAGGGCCCTGCCCTTTCAGGCTTGCTGACATCTGTTTCCTGAGCCTGGTCCCACCCCATTTTTCCTGCTGCTGCTAGTATCCCGGATCCCAGGTCAGACCCACAAACCAGTGCCTTGTTCCCAGTAGGCCTTTTGCAACCCCGGTACCCCAGGCAAGACCTCCAGGCTGAGGACCCAGCAACTCTTCCTCCTCCCCGTGTTAGCCTATGAGAGTGGGAAAGCTCCAGAAGTCATTTCCTGGAAATCAGGGGATGGCCCTGTACCACAGGAAGTCATGTTGGGAACAGGCTGGGAAGCTGGAAGGTAAGACATGGGTGATCCAAGGTGCTATTGTCCTGCATGGCCTCTGAATCCTGTGGGCTTTCCTACCCAGACCCAGTGAGAACTGGTGCAGAGCCCTTGACAGAGGAATGAGGAGCTGAGCCAGCCAAGTGTGCTTTTGCACCCTTGGGGAGCGGGGCCCTCAGTAGAGATTTGTGGGTTGGGAGTAGAAGGGGGAATGGGGGCCTGCACCTGGGAACTTTGCCCCAGGAAAGGCTGCTTTGGAAGGAGCAGGCCCGGAAGGGAAGAGGTTGGAGCAAGCTCCTGGACTGGGAACTGACTCTTGATGGCCCATGGAGCATTTGCCATTCTGAGAGGGCCGGGCTGCCCAGGAGGGTTGGCATAAGTGGAAGGGGCATGAAACTTAGGACAGGGGCAGGCCAGGAATGGAGGAGGTGGGGCCGATAGGGGAAATGGAGGATCAAGGAGGGAGCAGATGGGGAGGGAGTCTTGGTGTTGTGGCTGCTGGTCCCCTATGCCCCTATGGTTAGGAGAAGCAGGAGAGGGATTGGAGGGGCAGGAGAGGCAAGAGCAGTCAGTGAGAAAGGGCTGGCCAAGCGGGGAAGAGGAAGGCAGGAGTTCTGGGCTTTCTCAATGAGAACCAACCCGGGCTGCCAGGGAGGGGCAGCAAATGGAGAGCAGGCCAACCTAGCAGTGTGGAAGGGGGAACTCGGGGCTGCTGCCATCTGCCTGGGGGGGGCTAGGCCTCCAGCAGGCTTTGCTACAGTACATCTGACCATACCAGTGGGGCCACGGGGCACCAGCACCATCAGTGGGTGAGGCCTACCTCCTCCCAGCATAACATCCTGGGAAGGGGGAATGTAGGAGATAGGAAACGCTGCCCTCAACCTGTGGGTCCCTTCTGGCTCCTGAGGTCTCTCTAATTCAGACCCACTGTGGCTGACATGACCCAGCTCTGTGTGTGGCTGTGGCTGTGTGTGAGGTCATTTCCCAGGGAAATGGGCGAGCCTGCGGGATGGAACTCAAGACACATCTGGGAGCAGTGGAGGGGGGAGCCTCCCACGAGGCAGCCCAGCTTCTGGATTTCCCACACAGATCAGACTTGGTTGCATAGGGCTTGGCAGCCAAGAGGGAGCCAAGAAGGACCTGGGGATGAGTGTGGGGGGGAATCAGCTGGTGACCTCCCCAGGTGGGGTGAGGAAAGGCATCTCCAGAGGAAAGGGTTTGGGGGAGGCCGCATGCACCTGCAGAGACCACAGCAGAAACAGGCCAGGAAGGAAGAGGGAGAAACGTGAGCCAGGTGCTTGGGCCTACCCCTGCCCCACCAGGGAGTCCATCTCTCCTAGTGAGCTGTCTCCCTGGAGTGGAGGGAGGGGTGGGATTGTGCCTTTGGCTCCCTAGGTGGGGGAGGGGCAAGGGCATGTCCCACAAGCCTTATCCAGCCATGGAGAGGTCCTTCCTGCACGGGGAAGGTGGAGAGGGAGAGCACAGTGCAGAATCAAGCCCAGGAAGGAGCAATGGAGGATGCATGGTGTACAGGGAGCACCCTTTGGCTCAGCAGTGGGTGGAGCAGGGAAGAGCTGGCGGGGGGTGGGGGGCGAGGGGGAGAGTTGTGAAAAACCCCATCTAGTGCTGAGCACAGAAGTGCAGGAAGGCTCCAGTGAGCCTCTTGTCCTAGGGGCAGGCACACTTATGGCCTGGACTGCTGGACATGCAGGAACTGGGGGCTGGAGAAACAGGAAAGGGGGGAGCAGTTAGCATCCAGGCTCCGGGGCATGGGACAGGGGGTGGGAATGGCTGGAGAGCATGAGGCCCATGGCGGCCATGGGAACAGAAGGCTGGGTGGACTCTAACTCCCACATGAGTCCTGGCACAAGGGGAGAAGGAGGGATGGGTTGGCCTGGCTGTGGAGCCAGTTCCTGGCCCAGAGTGATGGCTGGGGCATGCCCCTACATGCTGGGAGGGGAGGAGGCTTCTGGGGACAGATATAAATGAACTTTCCTGTCCGTACCCAGAAGCCTTCAGGAGCCAGGGGCCAGGGATGGGATTAAATCATCTACTTGAAAAGCATTTTGTAATATCCTATAGAATATGAAATTACAAACCCAAAACATTATTTTAAATCTAAATTCTAATTTAGCCAGGTCTACTAAGTCCTACATTAGATGAACTTTGCTATTTCTCCAGGCTTAAGCTTTCGTAATACTTCATCATTTCTTTGGAATCCAACAGAATGATGCTTACTTTTTCAAATTTTTCATTGGGAATCATGAGTCATTTTGCATCTGGGAATGTTCTGTAATGAAAAGAGCATTTAAAACACAACTGAGGATTATATATGAGTTGCATGTCAATAGAAAACTTGACATCTCAAAACATAGTGACAAAATTAGCCCAAACTTCAAACTGTGTATTCCTTTCTTGTTGTTTGGTTTGTTTTATTGAGACAAAATTATGCTACCTGGTCCAGGGAAGGTATCGCTATGTAATTCCACTCTCTATTCTCTTGTCTTAGTCTCAGTGCTAGAATTTTTTTTTTTTTTTACCTTCCATTTCTTTTTTTTCTTTTTTTTTTTTCTTTTCTTTTCTTTTATTTTATTTGAGAACATACTGTACAGAGGGGTTACAATTACATGGGCAGGATAATGCATACATTTCTTACCAAGCATTGCAGCCTCCTCCTTTGTTTACCCTTCACCTCCCTTCCCAGCCTCCCCCCTCCCTCCCACCCAATCATACACCCCCCCACCGACATTGTAAAGCTGGTTTTGACATGACATTTTGTACTTCTCATTGTTGCAACAGGTCCACCTGAATCCTTAAACGACTTGTTTGTCCCCATCTCCTCCATAAGTTATACTGACATCAAATATAGTGAAAGCGGGGGTTACACTGTGGAGGAGGGACATACAAAGCAACAAAGAAATAATCTTATAAATGCGTTAGAAACACATGCATGAAAGAAACAAAAACATTAAAATACATATTTGAGGTTTCGTTTTCCTAACATCACATTATCTGACTTTTTCCGCTTGACTCATACCTATACTAGATATTGCAAATAAGGGAAACCATGGGACCTATGTTTCTTTGGGCCTGGCTTACTTCACTTAATATAATTTTTTCCAAGCCTTTCCATTTCCTAACAAATGGGGAAATGTCATTCTTTCTGATGGAGGCATAGAATTCCATTGTGTATATATACCACATCTTCTTGATCCATTCATCTACTGAGGGGCATCTGGGTTGGTTCCATGTCTTAGCTATGGTAAATAATGCTGCAATAAACATAGTTGTGCTGGTAGCTTTAGTGCAGCCTTGTTTGTGATCATTTGGGTAAATGCCCAAAAGTGGGATTGCTGGGTCATTGGGGAGCTCTATGTGGAGTCTTTTGAGGAACCTCCATACTGCTTTCCAAAGTGGTTGAACAAGTTTACATTCCCACCAACAATGAAGTAAGGTTCCTTTCTGTCCACATCCCCTCCAGCATCTGTTGTTGTTAGAGTTCTTGATTTTTGCCGTTCTAACTGGAGTGAGGTGATATCTCAATGTTGTTTTGATTTGCATTTCTTTTATGGCTAGGGATGTTGAACATTTCTTCATGTGTCTATTGGCCATCCTTCTTTCTTCTTCAGAGAAGCTTCTCTTTAAGTCTTTCGCCCACTTACTTATTGGGCAGTTGTTTCTTTGAGGATTTGTTGTTGGGTGGTTTAATTTTTTGAGTTCCAAGTATATTTTAGATATGAGACCCTTGTCCGTTGTATGGCTAGTAAAGATCTTCTCCCAGTCCGTGGGCTTTCTATTGATCTTGCTAGCTATGTCATTTGCCCTGCAGAAGCTCTGCAGCCTTATACAATCCCATTTGTCCAGCCTTTCTTTGATTTGTTGTGTTTCCGGGTCTCTATTCAGAAAATTTCGGCCTGAGCCAAGGAGACCCAGGGTTTCTCCTATTCCATCCTGTAATGTTTTCAGAGTGTCTGCTTTGAGTTCAAGGTCTTTGATCCATTTGGAGTTGATTCTGGTGCAGGGTGATATATAAGGATCTAGCTTTAGTTTTCTACATGTAGTTAACCAGTTTTGCCAGCACCATTTACTGAAGAGGCTGTCTGTCTTCCATTCTATTGTTTTAGCTCCCTTATCGAAGATTAGATGGCTATAGGTCTGTAGGTTCATTTCTGGGTTTTCAATTCTATTCCATTGGTCCTGAGGTCTGTTCTTATGCCAATACCAAGCTGTTTTGATTACTATGGCTTTATAGTAGAGTTTGAAATTTGGTATTGATATTCCTCCAGCAGTGTTCTTTCCGTTGAGGAGCGTTTTTGCTATTCAGGGTCTTTCATTGTTCCATATGAATTTTTGGATTGCCTCTTCTATTTCCTTGAAGAATGAGGGTGGAATTTTGATAGGTATTGCGTTGAATTTGTAGATAGCCTTGGGAAGTATTGTCATTTTCACGATGTTAATCTTTCCAATCCAGGAGCATGGGAGGTTTTGTCATTTTTTAAGTTCTGTGTTGATTTCCTTTTTCAAGATTTTAAAGTTTTCATCATAGAGGTCCTTCACTTCTTTAGTTAAGTTAATTCCTAGGTATTTTATTTTTTGTGGGGCTATTACAAATGGAGTTGCTTTCCTAATTTCAGCCACACTTTTCTCATTGTTGGCATACAGAAAAGCCATTGATTTTGGGGGGTTAATTTTATAACCTGCTACTTTGCCAAAGTTTTGAATCAGCTTGAGTAATTTGGGAGTGGAGTCTATGGGATTCTTTAAATACAAGATCATGTCATCTGCAAAGAGGGAGAGTTTTATTTCTTCTTTCCCTATTTGTATCCCCTTTATGTCTGCATCTTGTCTTATTGCTATAGCTAGGCATTCTAATACTAGATTGAAGAGAAGTGGAGAGAGTGGGCATCCTTGTCTTGTTCCTGAGTTAAGAGGAAATGGCTTTAGTTTTTCACCATTGAGTATAATGCTGGCTGTAGGTTTGTCATATACAGCCTTTGTTGTATTGAGGAATGTTCCATGGATTCCTAATTTTTCCAAAACCTTCATCATAAAGGGGTGTTGGATCTTGTCGAATGCTTTTTCTGCGTCTATTGAGATAACCATGTGGTTCTTATTCTTGCTCCTGTTGATGTGATGAATAATATTAATTGATTTGCGTATATTGAACCAGCTTTGCATCCCTGAAATGAATCCTGTTTGATCGTGGTGTATGATTTTTTGGATGAATTGTTGAAGTCGGTTGGCCAAAATTTTGTTGAGAAGTTTTGCATCAATGTTCATCAAAGAAATGGGTCTATAGTTCTCTTTCTTTGATGAGTCCCTGCCTGGTTTTGGGATGAGGGTTATGATGGCTTCATAGAATGTGTTCGGTAGTGAGCTTTCTCTTTCAATTTCATTGAAAAGTTGGAGGAGAATTGGTGTGAGCTCTGCTTTGAAGGCCTTGTAAAATTCCGCTGTGAAACCATCTGGTCCTGGACTTTTCTTAGCTGGGAGGTCTTTTATTGCTGTTTCTATTGCAATGCTTGATATGGGCCTGTTAAGATAGATGCCTCATCTTGGTTTAGTTTTGGCATGTCAATATTTGCTAGGAAAAGGTCCATTTCTGTCAAGTTCTAAAACTTATTAGCATAAAGTTTTGAGAAGTATTCCCTTATAATGTTCTGAATCTTGCTTGTTTCCGTGGTGATGTTTCCATTCTCATCTCTGAGTTTATTAATTTGGGTGTGTTCTCTTCTTTTTCTGATAAGATTTGCTAAGGGTCTGTCAATTTTGTTAAGTTTTTCGAAGAACCAACTCTTTGTTTTGTTGATTCTTTCTATAGTTTTTTTGGATTCTAATTCATTTAATTCTGATTTAATTTTGATTATTTCTTTCAGTCTACTGGATTGGGGTTTATCTTGCTGCTCTTTTTCAAGGAGGTTTAGATATGTCATTAAATTGCTAGTTTCAGATTTCTCCAATTTGTTGATGTAGGAGCTCAGAGCTATAAACTTGCCTCTGAGTACTGCCTTTGCTGTGTCCCAGAGGAGCTGGTAATTTGTGTGTTCATTTTTGTTGAATAGCATGAACATTTGAATTTCCTTTCTAATCTCTTCCATGACCCACTCTTGATTCAGCAGTGTGTTGTTCAGCCTCCATGTGATACTGGACTCTCTTTGGTGGCTTTTGGTGTTGAGTTCTAATTTTATTCCCTTGTGGTCTGAGAGAATGCAAGGTATAACTTCAATGTTTCTGAATTTAGACAAGTTTGCTTTGTGGCCTAAAATGTGGTCTATTTTAGAAAACGTTCCATGTGCTGCTGAGAAAAACATGTATTCTGATGCGGCTGGGTGAAATGTTCGGTAGATGTCTGTTAAGTCTAGTTGATCTATGCAGCTGTTTAGATCTGCGGTTTCTCTGTTGAGTTTTTGCCGAGTTGATCTATCTAGTGGGGAGAGTGGTGTGTTAAAATCCCCAACAATTAATGTCTTTGGATCTATATGGGATTTGAGGGAAAGTAGTGTTTCTTTTGTAAATTTGGGTGCTCCATTGTTTGGCGAATAGATATTTAGAATTGTAATATCCTCCTGAAGAAGAGATCCTTTAATTAGTATGTAGCGACCTTCTTTATCTCTTTTCACAAATTTTAATTTGAAGTCTATTTTATCTGATATTAGGATTGCAACTCCCACCTGTTTATGCGGTCCGTTTGCTTGGTAGATTTTGTTCCAGCCTTTAACATTGAAAATGTGTTTGTTTTTACGGGCAAGATGTGACTCCTGCAGGCAGCAGATAGAAGGGTCTTGTTTTTTAATCCAACTAGACAGTCTATGTCGCTTAATTGGAGAGTTCAGTCCGTTAACATTAAGAGATAGGACTGAGAGGTATTTGGGAGTTCCTGCCATGTTATCTACCTTCTTGGGGGCTGCGAAAACTGGGTTCTTCCTATGGTTCTTGGATTCTCAGTTTGGGTGCAGTTTCTTGGCCTTTATTGCGGTCTTGTTGGTTTTCTATGTGTAGGACATCTTTAAGGATCTTTTGTAGGGCTGGTTTGGTGGAGATGTATTGTTTCAATTTTTCTTTGCTATGGAAGGTTTTTATTTGGCCTTCAGTTATGAAGGAGAGTTTAGCAGGGTACAGTATTCTTGGTTGATAGTTGTTTGTTTTTAGGGCATGGCATACATCATTCCAGGCTCTTCTTGCTTTGATTGTCTCTGCTGAGAAATCTGAGGTGATTCTAATTGGTTTCCCTTAATAAGTGATTACCCTTTTCTCTCTGACAGCTTTAAGGATCTTTTCCTTGTTCTGAGTTGATCCTGTGTGGATTATAATGTGACGGTGGGATGTCCTATTCTGGTCTGGTCTATTTGGGGTTCTAAAGGCTTCTTGTATCTGGACAGGCCTATCTTTTTGCATGTTTGGGAAGTTCTCTGCTAGGATCCTGTTAAACAGATTTCCTAGACCATTAACTTCTGTTTCTAGGTGCTCCTCTACACCCATTATCCTTAGATTAGGCCTTCTGATGGTGTCTTCCAGGTGTTGGATATATCTATCATATTTCTTGGACTTGTCTTGGATGGTTGTATGTTCTTTCTCTATAATATCTAGGCTATCTTCAATCCCTGAGATTCGATCTTCTGCATGGTCTAACCTGCTGTCAAGACTCTCTACTTTGTTTTTTATCTCTTTTCCTTCTAGTTGGTCAGCTTTGATGGCTTCAAGTTCTTTGTTGAAGCTCTGTTTTAGGTCTTGTATGAATTTCTTTACTTCCTTAATTTGGTGTTCAGTGTTTGTCCTCAAATCACTTAGTTGATTGGTTATGGTTTCTTTGGGCTCCCATTCCTTCTGTTGGGTTCCATTCAGCATTCCCTTTGTGGTCTCCCTGACTTCCTTCAGCTCTTTGTTAATGGATTCCATGAATGCCTTTAGTGATCTTTGTGTGTTCTCTACCTGGTCTCTCAATTCCTATATTACTCTTTGATTAGCTTCCTCCCGTTCGTGGGATTCCTGCAGATCTCTTTGAGTGTTCTCAGCCTGCTCACGCCATTCCTCTCTTTCTCTTTGAGTATTCTCAAGTTGTTCACGCAAATCCTGTATCAGTTTTTGAGTAGCTTCCTCACGCTTATGATATTCCTGTATAAACTTCTGGGATGCCTCCTCTCTCTCCCTATCACGCTCATACAGAGTCCTTTGTACGTTGTCACACTTTTCATTTATCATGTTTGCCAGCAGTGTTTGTAGAGCTGTTTGGGAACTCTCCTCTGGATTATTCATTATCTGTTCTAACCCTTGATTATCAGGATTGGGAATTGAGATACCCGAATTTGCCATTTTTCTTGTGTTTTTCCGGCTTACTCTGCCCATTTGAGATGAAGATAGCCCCAGTTTTGTGCTAGAACACTATCTTAAGGCAACCATCAACCAAAGTTTGCATTTGTACAGTCAATAGTCTACAGATACAATCTAGTTCAACAGATACATCTATTCGACATCAAACAACTATATGTTAAAGGACTTCGAACCGCAGAGAAGAATTTGGAAAACCAGAAATTATTAGGGTTAGGGAGAGATGTGGGTAAAAAATAGGAATAGATTGGTGTGGGGAGGCACAGGGAGAGTTAACTATGTCCTAATCACAATGCAGGAAATAGGTTGGGTAGGATGTAAGTAGAGAGAGAGAGAAAAAGAAGAAAGGGAAAGGGGAATGAAAAGAGACCAGAAAATAAAATAGAAACATAAAAATTAATGTTATTTTAGAGATTAAAAGACCATCTATTTATAGAGGAATATGAATATGTTGAGAGAAAGGGAGGGACATAGATGAGATGAGAAAAACTTTAAAAAAATGCTTAAAATATTACATAGGTATAAAGAGGTAGTACTGCTATTAATGAATTTAAGTCTCAGATTTTTTGAATTGAGTAATAAGTTAGTGGATTAAGTGTGTACACAATTAGGGATAGGGTCTACTGGTTAACTACGGGTTTATCTGAGGATGTGCAGGACAAGAGTTAAGTCACATAAAGATGAACAAAGAGGAAAAGATGGAAAGGATAGGAAAGTGAGAAGAAAAGATCAGAAGTTCAGTAGAGCTAGAAAAAAAAAACAAAAAGATAATTAAGAATGAAAGAAAAAGAGAAAGAAGACAAGAAAAGAAAAGAAAACACACATTCACGTATTCCTAAAATAAAAATTATAAGAGGAGAAAAAGAAAAAGTTAATGGAAAACAATTATTTTTTCAGAAGAGGCAAAAATTAAAGATTAATAAAAGTTTTAGAAAAGCAAAAAAATTTTTATATATATATAAGGTAACAAAAAATGAAAAAAAACAAAACAAGAAAAAGAAAAAAAAGAAAAGAAGAAGAAGAAAAAAAAAGTTCTTTGATTTTTTTTTTTTTTTTGGGAGGGGTGGGAAGAGTCCTGTATCTCCCTTTTGTCTGTAATCAGAGTCTGGTTGGAGTCTCTGGTCAGCTTGAGGTCCTGTGGCTTGATTGGTTTCTTAAGTCAGTTTGTTGGAACAGGCAGAAAAATGCTCTGCTTTTCCCAAGATTTTGAGATCCCCCTCCCAGGTTAGTTTACTGGGAGGGTGATCTGCTTTGAGAATCACAAAAGAGGGGGATGCAGTGATGAGGCTAGGTTCTGGGTAGAGTTGAGGCCTTTCAACGAACAGTAGCTTTTCCCTGGGGCTATTTTGTGAAAAAAGACTCACAGCACCCAGCCTGGAGCCATTCTCAGGGTTTCTGTTTTTCAATTGATTGTGGTGGCTGCTAGAGGGCGGGGCAGCCTCTGGCTCTGGTTACCCGGTGAGGAGAGCCACTCCAATGGCTGGCGCCTGAGCTGGGTGACTTTTCCCTGGATGGAACTGAGTCTGTGAGGTCACTTCGCCGTTAAGTTCTTGTGACCTGCTAAATGACTCGTTTTATTCCAAGGCCTGAGCTGGAGCTAGCCGCTCCTCCGAGCTTTGTCGGTATCCACGATGGAGATCACCGGTGCTGGGTGGGGAGGGGTGGCCTTCCCTCCTCTGCTCTCAGAGAAGGAGTGAGGAAGTGGGGCTTCTACTCACGCGGAGTCTTGGATCCCGGGTCGTCTCTGGTCTGCAAAGTGCAGGATGAAGTTGTCCGCTCCTTGTCGGTTCTTGCTGGTGTTGAGTAGAATCCGCTCGTCCGCTGCGTCTGGCTCCTTCGTCCCGGACTGCGTCTCAGGTATGCTTCTGCGGCAGTGGTCGCTGCTGCGACCCTGCCGCCGCAGCGGCAGCTGCTCAGATGTGTCTGCTTGGCTTCCCCTCTCTTGACTAACTCTCTGTCCTGTGATGGCACACTTGGTGTGATTCTCTGGCTTGGGACTGTTCACTGGAACTCTGAAACTGTTTTCTATGCAAGAGCTTGTTCAGATTCCAGCTTCTCCTCCGCCATCTTCCCGGAACTTCCTCAGTGCTAGAATTTTTGTCTTGTATCACATTCTCCTACCATGGTTTGTTGGTTTATTTAATCTATATACAGACTAGCAATTCTGAACTTCTCTGATGATATTATCCATGAGACTGACTGCTTGGACTGTTTATGTACATTTTTGAAAGATGTTCTAACATTTGACACAGGATATGAACATTTTCAGATGCACCTGCAGGGGTCTCTGATTCATTCCTCCATGGATCTGATCCCATTAATAATGATTACTTGACTCTCTTACTATCTCTAGTCTCTACGTCTGTATTAGTCCTAAACTTTTTTGAAGAAAGTTCACTTGAATATTTTCTAATATTAAAAATTATCTCTTGATTCTAGTCTTACTCAGGAAATATTTTTTATTGTTTTCTAACTTTTCTATATATTCTGAGAGTTGTTTCATTTGTGTATTTGTTTGTGCACATATAAGTGCCTCTGAGTGTATGTGTATATGTATATTTGTATGTATGTATGCAAAAGCCTCAATCTCTTATTCAGCCATCTTTCTCATGACTGGTATTCCATCACCTGAGACCTTCTTCCAATTCAGCTTTTGCCTGGATAATTATAGGTAGTGTCTCAAAGCCTGTTCTTCCCAGGCAAGATATAAACTGTACTTCCCAGACTCCTTTACATCCTTAGGTTTTATTTCTCCAGGAGTATCAACTTTTAAATGACAAACATTTTTGTGAGTATAAAGTCTGAGCTGTAGCCCAAATTTTTAACTCAAGAATACATATAAAGATAGATGAACATACACATTACATATCCTGAGTGTACACGGTTAAAAATGTGATCTTAAACCGGGTGGCAGTGAGATCTGAGGATGGGGTTCAAAGCCAGCCCAGCTAGGAAAGTCCCAGAGTCTCTTTTCTCCAATTAACTACCAGAATCCTGAAATGGCACTGTGGCTCAAGTGGTAGAGCACTAGCCTTGAGCTGAATAGCAGAGGGACAGTTCCCAACCCCAGAGTTTAAGCCCCACTACCATAAAAAAGAGAGAGAAAGGAAAAGAAAGAAACAAAGAAAAAGAAAAGTGATCTTAGCCACCAGTTCACTGCTAGTATCATTCCTGCTCTCTCAACATGCCCTTTTTTTCCAGTTATGTCCATGCTCTTATATCTGACTTGCTAGGAACCAAAATTATACTTCCACTGGAATATTCACTAATTTACATGATTAGCTACCATGATGAAAGAGATGAAAGAGCCTCATACGTCATGTTCCACTTAGTAGTAATGCTTTCTCTATATCACACTCATAGATCGAAATATTGGCCTTGGCCTTATTGTTTCAAAGTTGTCTTATTTGCAGAGTCTTCTATAGTGTTTTGAACCATTATACTTAAACACAAAACTTCTCTTTCTCTTATTATTCCTAATGTTTCTCCTAATGTTATCCTATGTACACTTGGAAAAGAATGAACAACACCCACACTCACAAAAAAATGTTTCTGAGAACCTTCTTCCCAATTAAAATTGGGCTTAATTTACAGAGCATTTAGGAAATTTATACTTAATGTACTCCAGGATAATGTTTTCTTTCATGTTTTTTATTGTGGGTTAGTTACATAAGTAAGCTAATGAGTACATTATCTAATGAGCATTGTTAGCTCCTCTTTTATTTGTCCCCTGCCATCCCTTTTCTCTCCCCCTCCACAACTTACTCCTCCCCTCCCCAAGTTGTAAAGTTTGTTCTCTACATGGTGTCTTGTTCATCTTATTGTTACAATGGATCATACTTTATCCTTGTTTCAGCATTTTGATATTTCCCTTCCCATCCCCACATTAGGAAAATGTATGTGCAAGAAGCAGATCACCAAACTCAAATACGTTGAAAAAATACCGTGGAGGATGAAAATAGAACAGAAACAAATGAACGACATAGTAGGGCTGGGAAGGTGGCTCAGTGGTATAGCGCTTGCCTTGCATGCATGAGGCCCTGGGTTCGATTCTTCAGAACCACAGAATCAAAAAGAAAAAAGCCAAAAGTGGTGCTGTGGCTCAAGTGGTAGAGTGCTAGCCTTGAGCTGAAGAGCTGAGGGACAGCGCCCAGGCCCAGAGTTCAGGACCCACCACCGGACCCCCCCCCAAAAAAAAGACATATTACATGTTAGATACATTAAAAATAGCAAGAAAGCAAAAAAAAAAGTTGTGTCCCTATCTTGGGATTCATTTCACTTAACATCATCTTATATGGCGATATGTGCATGGATAATTTTTATAAGCCATGTAAATTCCATATATTCTCATTTCTAAGTTGTTTCTGAAAGACATGTTACCTCATGTCCAAAGATGTACTTGTGCTATTTCAATGAATCCAGAAAATATTCCTTTTTACTGGGAGCAGTACCATAGATTGTTATTGGAAGTAGATGGAAGGAACTGTTATGGGCAGTGGAAAATGATTCCAAGACAGGAATTGAACATAGAGAAATGACAAAGTTCAAGATAATTTGTGCTGTTCTTTTTACTGAAAAAAAAAATAATCCAAGGCTGGAAGGAAAATCTGTCCCTGATTTTTCGAGTGTGTTCTTTACTCATATAAAACTTTTCTGTAAACTTCTAGTTGAGAGTATTACAAAAAGAAACAATATGCCATTCGCAGGCCAGCATAGAAAAAAAAACGAAATAACTTTGTTTTAAAGTGTTCTACTGCAAAGAAAGAAAGACATGGAGGTTTTAAAATGTCTTATGCATGGATATTTCACTCCTGACATGATTGTCTTGTTGCAGAAGTCCTTTATCCATTCCTTTAATCTGGTCCTGATTTTGCCATAGCAATAAAGATTCCCAAAAGCAGGATGCAGTGCGTATGATCAGCAAAAAGAGCCTTTGCTAAAACAGTGTTAAAGGATGTCCCAAAGAAATATGTGGGGTTATGTTTTTGTTTGTTTAGTTTGTGCTGGTTCTGGGGCTTGAACTCAGAGGCTGCACCCTGTTCCTGAACAATTGTCTTTCCTGCCCACCTGACCCCAAAGCTAGTACACTATTGCTTGAACAAATACTCCACTTCTGTTTTTTTGGTGTTTAATTAGAGATAAGAATTTGACAGACTTCTCTTGCCAGGGTTGGCTTTGAACTGTGATAGTAAGAAAGCCAAGTGACATCAAATATATGGACTTCTCATTTGAGAAATATTAGATGAAGTTTATTATAAAGCTGATATTTGACAATTTTTAAAAGAGAGAATATGTCCAACAAAGAAGCCATAACAAATAACAGCAAAAGTAGGTACACTGAATCATTTTGAAATCATTTTTTCTGCTTGGGAAGATTACTATTGACTTTGTAGTTCTTTTTGGGGAAATTTAATGTCATATTTGCACTTTTGTTTATTGGTCGTGAGGCTTGGACTCTGATTCTGGGCAATGTCCCTCAGCTCTTCAGCTCCAGTTGAGTGCTTTACCACTTTAGCTACAGCACCACTTCCGAGTTTCTGGTGGTTAATTGAATATAAGAGTCTCATGGACTTTGCTGACCAGGCTGGCTTTGATCTACAATCCTCTTGTTTCAACCTCCTGAGTAGCTAGAATTACAGGCGTGAACCACCAGCACCCGGTTCATATTTGCATTTATGTGCACTTAATGACACTATGTGGACAAAGAATGGAAATTTGAATCAAATGATCTGACATTGCGGGTTTTCAAAAAAATTGAGGTAGCAATAAATATGTCCTCCTTTTCCATGTTGTTACATTAATGACTCTTACATTAGCATCCTCTGCTGTCTGCGAATGTGGACTTAGTATCAATAATTGTTAATAGGGAAATAGAGAAAGACTGATTTTTAGAAAGCAAAGAAGATCCGGTATGAAAAAACAACATAGAAATAGATACAACTTATCCCACAGAGATTAAGAACTAGCCTAAGAGATAAAGGCAATGAGGAATAAGTATAGTTGATAACTAGTTCTTCAATAAACAAAACTGGTTCTCTAGAACAGTTTCCAGTATAATTATTTATTATTATCATTTATTTCTTCCATCTGGAGTTATTTCTTCACTTCTGTCAAAACTATTAATTAGCCTGTGCTTTTTGGTGCCATAACTGAACAAAATTTTTCCAAATCTCACTTAGACTATCCTCGTTGTTATTAGCAGTGACCATTCAGAAGACTGGAATCTTTGAATTTCCAGGATTAATCCCCACCTGATATCTAAGCACATTCCTAACATTAATTGCTGTGATCTATTAGCAAACCTTTTTTTGTTTTGCTTTCAACTCAGTATTCTAATATAGGTAAAGTATATGATTAAGGGCGATTGTTAGACATAGTTGGGACGAACAATTATATATTTCAAGTATACTTTCTTTATTTGTCATTTACTAGCTAAATGACTTTTTTTGCCAGTCCTGGGGCTTGAACTCAGGACCATGGAACTGTTCCGGAGCTTTTCCGTTTTTTTGCTCAAGTCTAGCACTCTACAACTTGAGGCGCATCACCACTTCTTTTTCTGTTTATGTGGTACTGAGGAATTGAACCCAGGGTTTCATGCATGATAAGCAATCTCTGCCATGAAGCCATATTCTCATAGCCTTAAATGACTTTCTTAAGATGGCATTACTTTTTCATTCCATTATTTTAATTTAGACTGAATGGTAGAAAAGGAAGTGGAAGCCAATACTAAGTCCAGTAAGGTTGACATTCCTATCACATCACTAAGGAAGTACAGTGTTAAGAACTGCAGGACTCAAAAGGCTGTTTCATGTAACATTATTATGGGGAAAAAAAACATTTAACAGTCATCTCCGACATCCAAAACATTCTGTTTCACTTTCAAGGTCAAGAGCCAAATGATTTGTTTTTCCTCTTCCCCTCCACAAATTATGCCGACATCAAATACAGTGAAAGCAGTTGTTATACTGTGGACGAGGGACATACAAAACAACAAAGAAATAATCTTATAAATGTGTTAGAAACAATGGCATGAAAGTAAAAAAAAAACATTTGAGTACGTATCTTAGGGTTCATTTCCCTAACATCAACTTATCTGAACTTTTCTGCTTGACTCAGACAAATACTAGTTGTTGCAAATAAGGGAAACCATGGGACCTATGTTTCTTTGGGCCTGCCTTACTTCACTTAATATAATTTTTTTCCAATTATTTCCATTTCCTAACAAGTGCCATTCTTTCTGATAGAGGCATAGAATTCCATTGTGTATATATACCACATTTTCTTGATGTTAGGGGAATGAACCCCAAGATAAGTATTTAAATGTTTTTTTTTTCCTTTCACACAATTGTTTCTAACATATTTATAAGGTGATTTCTATGTTGCTTTGTATGTCGCTCCCCCACAGCATAACCCCTGTTTTCACTGTATTTTATGTTGGTATAATTTGTGAAGGGGAAGGGCAAAATCAAATCGTTTAACTAGGGATACAGCTGGGCCCTTTGCAACAATGAGATGTACAAGTTGTTATGTCGAAAATGAACTTTACCACTTTGGTGGGAAGGATTGGGTGGGGGGCTGGGAGAGGATGGGAAGGGATGGGAAGGGAAAACAAAGGAGGAGGCTACAATGCTTGATAAGAAATGTACTCATTATCTTGCCCATGTCATTGTAACCCCTCTGTACAGTATTTTCACAATAAAAAAAAAAAAGAGCCAAAAATGGTCAGCCTTTTAGTGATTGAGTGTGATTCCAAGGAAGGCAGAAGGAGGATGTGGAAGTTGATGGTGGGAATATATGTATATTGGGTTCCTGTCAACATTTTTTTGCATTTTTAAAAAGTGTTACTGATGAATTCGCACATACATATAATTGACTATGCTATCTGCACAAGATGCAGATAAATGAAGATATTTCTTCTGGTGGATAGTCACATATATTATCAAAATCCAGTTCTGGAAACAAAAGAGACTAGCTAAAAAAGTATAAAGTATTGTTCCTAGCAAAACAAAAATGTAATATTGAAATGATTACTCCAGATTTCTTTGACATTTTATGCTGTCTCAGAATCAAAATGTTCTCTAATTCTAGTAATATCCAAGCATAAAAGAAATAATTTGAAGATATCAGTAGTTTTAGAAACAAAGGTACATAATACCTTCCTTCCTGCAGAGACATGTGATGGCAAGTATGTTTGATTGTGTTATAGTTCTGTTCTTTTTCTTCTTTATCTCAAGTGCTGCATACCTTGGCATATTATTCTGCCCTGCATCAGCTTACTGTAGGTGAGATTTACCTCTACTCTGCAATGTCAAGATGGGTCATGTGACATACTTAAGCTTACAAAAATGAACCAGAAGTGGTCAAAGGTTTTATTTTTAGGGGAAGATTTCTATCCCCTTGTCACTGTCTAAGAACTAACTTCTTTTCGCTTAGCTATAAAAAAAAGAATATATACAGAGGGAATCTTCTTTCTACTTATATACTGGGAGAATATAGTATGTGAAATTGAGGTAAAACTCAAACAAGGAAGAATTAAGCTAATATTAGAATATGATATTAAGATATTAGTTTCTTACCATTGTTGTTTACCTGTATGATAGTTGACTATAACACACCAAAATTTAACAAATACTGAATAAGTACTAAACAAATAGATAACACTTCCTGTTTGATGCTATTACATTTTTTAATAAATAAGCATTATCTATGTGATCACTTGTCGGGCTAACTTTTTTATAAATGTTTTTAATCACTTTAGACCACTGTATCTAATATCCACAATCATTATCCAGACCTTGTGATTGAGATGAGGAAGAACAAAATATCTAGATTTCACCTTCTCTTTTGCTCTTCTCCTTTTTCTAGTGTGAATTCTCATCCGTTCTCCAAATTCTCCTATTAATAAAGGAAGAATGACACATTGTGGATATCAAGCAAAAGGCTTCAAAGCCAGAATTTCATTCTTTCAGAAATAGATGAAGTAAATCAGAGTGGCAAGAGTAAGAATAATAACATAACTATTTTCCCTTTCTGGCTTCCATCATAGAGTCTGAACATGACTCTAAATAACTAATACACCATTTGCTTTGGCTAACTTTTTAAAAATATAGTTTTTTTAAATAAATAGAATTTTAAAAATTGAAAAGAATATTTCTAAAATAAATAGTAATTTGTTGTTTGCTTTTAGGAGGTATGAAATAAGACTGCATTAACACTGTGTCAGTTGAGAGGCTAAATTTTATCAGAATCTAAACATAATGAAAAATAGATGATTTTAAGACACACAGCTTTTAGATACATTTTTAACGTGACATACACACAGAGACATCTTTTTTCTTCTTTTCTTCTCCACACTGATTCAACATCAACAAGCAGTTCATGTAATTCAAATAACTGTGTTTCTTTCAGAACTAGATTAGACCCAAAAATGTTAGAAGAAAAGAACCAGTATTGGGTGGTGAGTTCTTTAAAAATAGCAGTCAAATAAATATTAACCATAATTCCAAAATAATAACAATCAAATGCTCTTGAAAAGAGATTTTTAAGCAAAGTGTATAAAAAGTGATAGTTCCAGAACTGTTTCAAGAGCTGCTATTTAGCATTTAAGATTTCTTGTACATAACAATGTTCTAATCAGGATTAAATGCTTTTAGGAACTAAATTTTTTTCTAGTTATATTTCATTGAAGAAATATGTTGTTCAAAATTAATGAAAGGATAACAGGTTACAATAGAAAGAATGCTTACACACTCACTGTGGTAGGCAGTAAAATACCTTCCCAAAATATACATAGTCCCCATATATCTAATCCCTCAAATGTAGATTTACATTTTATATATAATTTTGTAAAACAATCACCTTTCATTACCCAAGGAACACAAATTTCAATAATTATCAGATGGGGAAAGTATACTCAAACAGGTACTTAAAAGTCCCAGCTGTAGTTCAAAGGGACATGATTAGGTAAGAACCATCAGAAATATGTAAAGATGCTACATTAGAAAATAAAGGAAAACCACCCAGATTCTGAAGTTTGTGGAAAGCAGAACAGGAAGTAAATGACTTTTTCACTAGAATCATTTGAAAAATATTTTAGCTCTGTAGATGGCTTGATTTTAATCTAGTGAGACTTTTTTAGATTTCTGTCCTTTAGAAGTGTAAAATGAAAATAGGCATTATTCCAGCCAATTAACTTGTAGAAATTTTTTTTGCAGGAGATTTGGTTTTGTAAACTAACTAAATATTGGCCTTTTCCTGATGCAACTACAGGGACACCACTTGTCCCAGTTTCCGAGAATAAGAAAAAGTTGCCACCGGCTTTGTACACGTGTATGATGTAAATACTACTAAGGGCCTTAATTAATGACGTCTTGAAATTCTAAATAATATCTAAATAAGAAGCTCCCTAACTTTATTTTCACATTTTGGGATTACTAACTACCAAACTTATGTAGAAGGCTAGCGTAAGAATATGGAAATGAAATCTGTCTCCTAATATTATAAAGAAAATTTGTCATTTTGAGTTATAGTGTGTAAAGTAATACAAAATATGATGACAGAAACAGAAACAATTTCCTATTCTTCCTAAATTTCCAACAGAAATTAGAGAATCCAGTGAAGATATAGATTCCCAGGATGTCATAGGATGTTATAAGATCACTAGATGTTGAAAAAGAAGATAACAAAAATGGGTCCCCTGGAACAATGTGAAACAAAATCTACACCTACAGATTGTAATATAGCTAGAAAATAGTTTCCACTATGCTAAGTCTTTGATATTTTATGTTTCTTTTCACAGCAATTTTCCTCACTTAGGAAATGAATTTTTATTAATACTCAAGGGTTTGCAGTTATAACCCAGCAACTAATAAAGCTTCTAAATGTAAACAAGCATGATTCTAAGAGTAACCAAAGCTACTTGTGTTGCTATAGCTGATAAATAAGAATGATCTTGGGGAATAGTCAAACAATCTTGAAATTTTACATACCTTTCCTCTTCTCCAACATGAGAAGTCCTAGTCAAGATATGTAAAACATTAATAAAGGAATTTTATACTTTTTATTATTCACACTAAATCAAATACACTTTTCCTCTTTGCAAGCCTGACTTTGAAAGAGTCAGAACCTCACAATTATTTTATAGCAAAACGTTATTGCTTTGGCTTAGTTACTTTCCTGCTTTTGGGTGTTGCTCTCTATTATTTTGGCAACAACATAGAAAAACGATATAAATTCATTATGCTTATGTTGGATTGTTCAGTCAAGTTGTTTTCAAACAAAGTTTTCTTTTCTCTTCTTCATTGATAATTCAAGTTTATTTATTGCTTTTTAAATTATAATAAAAAGCATGAAACTTTAATGCATATTCTCATTGAAACCGGTGAAAACAAGAGTGTATGTGATTGCTTTTTAATTGTTTTCAAGTATTTTCCTTGGCTATTTTCATTATTGCCTTTGTTCCTGTCTTCTAATCAGGAACACAGGGTTACACAAAAAGATATTCCTAAGATATAAGATGTTAGACAAAATAAAAGATGTATAATTAAAGATTTTCATCTCTTAAGAGACAGAAAAGCTCAGAAGACATTTTGCTATTACTGGTATGGTTAAGATGACTTGAATGTTTTGGTTCTTAAACTAAGTGAAATGCATGTAAAATGTTACTCTTTTTCCAAACAATGATTATGGCTTATACTATTCTGATCTAATGAGATGAAACCTTTTACAAGGTTTGAAGGCATATCGATTTTAGAGTAGAAGGGTTAATGTTAGAAACCCTAGGGAGATTAATAAAACAGCACTGCCTATCGCTTATCAGTTAATTATACTTATGGCATATTAGTGTATAAACATACAAATATGAATTGAGTGAGAAATGTATGATTTACACAAGTGACTCAATGACAACTAAAACCAGAAAACACTGCTCTACATTTATATAAACTATTATATCTAGTGAAGATTTAAATTTTTTAGAATATTTTTTTCTCTTTTTTTGTTATTTTAGTTTAATAATGTACAGAGGGGTTACAATTACATGGGCAAGATAGTGAGTACATTTCTTATCAAGTATTGTAGCCTCCTCCCTTGTTTACCCTTCCCATCCCTTCCCATCCTCCCTCCCTCCCCACACAATCTTCCCACCCCCCAAGTTGTAAAGTTCGTTTTCTATATGACAACTTGTACTTCTCATTGTTGCAACAGGTCCACATGTATCCTTATTTAAACGACTTGTTTTTCCCCTTCCCCTCCACAAATTATACCGACATCAAATAGAGTGAAAGCAGTGGTTATACTGTGGGGGAGGGACATACAAAGCAACAAAGAAATAATCTTATAATTGCGTTAGAAACAAATGCATGAAAGAAAAAAAACATTTAAAATACATATCTTAGGGTTCATTTTCCTAACATCACCTTATCTGACCTTTTCTGCTTGACTCATACGTATATTAGATATTGTAAATAAGGGAAATCATGGGACCTATGTTTTTTTGGGCTTGGCTTACTTCACTTAATATAATTTTTTTCCAAGTCTTTCCATTTCCTAACAAATGGGGCAATGTCATTCTTTCTGATGGAGGCATAGAATTCCATTGTGTATATATACCACATTTTCTTGATCCATTCATCTACTGAGGGGCATCTGGGTTGGTTCCAGATCTTAGCTATGGTAAATAATGCTGCAATAAACATAGTTGTGCTGGTAGCTTTAGTGTGGTCTTGTTTGTAAACATTTGGGTAAATGCCCAAAAGTGGGATTGGTTTGTCATAGGGGAACTCTATGTGGAGTCTTTTGAAGAACCTCCATAATACTTTCCAAAGAGTTTGGAAAAGTTTACACTCCCACCAACAATGAAGTAAGGTTCCCTTCTGTCCACATCCCGTCCAGCATCTGTTGTTATTAGATTTCTTGATTTTTGCCATTCTAACTGATGTGAGGTGGTATTTCAATGTTGTTTTGATTTGCATTTCTATATGGCTAGGGAGGTTGAGCGTTTCTTCATGTGTCTATTGGCCATACTTCTTTCTTCTTCAGAGAAGTTTCTAAGTCATTAGCCCACGTATTTATTGGGCAGTTGTTTCTTTGAGGATTTGTTGTTGGGAGATTTAATTTTTTGAGTTCCAAGTATATTTTAGATATGAGACCCTTGTCCGTTGTATGGCTAGTGAAGATCTTCTCCCAATGTGTAGGCTTTCTATTGATCTTGCTAGCTATGTCCTTTGCCATGCAGAAGCTCTTCAACTTCATGCAATCCATTTGTCCAACCTTTCTTTGATTTGTTATATTTCCGGGTCTCTATTAAGAAAATTTCTGCCTGAGCCAGGGAGACCTAGAATTTCTCCTATTCCATCCTGTAATGTTTTTTAGAGCATCTGCTTTGACTCTGAGGTCTTTGATTCATTTGGAGTTGATTCTGGTGCAGGGTGATATAGAAGGATCCAGCTTTAGTTTTCTACAAGTAGTTAACCAATTTTGTCAGCACCATTTACTGAAGAGGCTGACTTTCTTCCATTCTATTTTTTTTTAGCTCCCTTATCAAAGAATAGATGGCTATAAGTCTGTAGGTTCATTTCTGGGTTTTCAATTCTAGTCCATTGGTCCTGTGGTCTGTTTTTGTGTCAGTACCAAGCTGTTTCGATTACTATGGCTGTATAGTAGAGTTTGAAATTTGGTATTGATATTCCTCCAGCAGTGTTCTTTCCGTTGAGGATCGTTTTTGCTATTCTGGGTCTTTTATTGTTCCATATGAATTTTTGGATTGCCTCTTCTATTTCCTTGAAGAATGAGGTTGGAATTTTGATAGATATCGCATTGAATTTGTAGATAGCCTTGGAAAGTATTGCCATTTTCACGATGTTAATCTTTCCAAACCAGGAGCATGTCCACACTCTCCACTTCTCTTCAACCTATTAGAATGCCTAGCTACAGCAATAAGATAATATGCAAACATAAAGGGGATCCAAATAGGGAAAGAAGAAATAAAACTCTCCCTCTTTGCAGATGACATGATCTTGTATTTAAAGAATCCCATAGACTCCACTCCCAAATTACTCAAGCTGATTCAAAACTTTGGGAAAGTAGCAGGGTATAAAATTAACCCTCAAAAATCAATGGCTTTTCTGTATGACAACAATGAGAAAAGTGGGGATGAAATTAGGAAAGCAACTCCATTTGTAATAACCCACAAAAAATAAAATGCCTAGGAATTAATTAACTTAACCAAAGAAGTGAAGGACCTTATGATGAACACTTTAAAAACTTGAAAAAGGAAATTAAATTTTTTAGAATATATTTTAATATTTATGTCAAAATATGTTTATTTTTAACTTTTTTAGTTTTTTTTTTTTTCGGTCATGGGGCTTGAAATCTGGGCCTGGACACTGTCCCTCAGCTCTTCAGCTCAAAACTACTGCTCTCTGACTTGAGCAACTGCCTGTTTTCTGGTGGCTCATTGGAGATAAGTGTCTCATGGACTTTCCTGTCTAGACTGGCTATGAACTATGATTCTCAGCTCTCAGCCTCCTTAGTAGCTAAGATTACAAGCATGAGCCGCTAGCACCTAGCTACACAATTAGTTTTTACATATTTATGAAGTATTCAATGGTAATCCCATTCATGTATGTGTTGTGTAACATTTCTTTTTAGTGAGAATGCTCAAAAACTTATCTTCTGGTTCTGATGAAATATCTACTCTTAACTATAATCATTTTACATCTTGTGGTATACAATTAGTAGATTTACTTATAGTCATGGAAGTCTGCTAATTAAAGTTATATAAAACATGATTTGAAAAGTGAAGGAAATTCATGGTTCCATTACTTGTTTTAAGAAAAAAATTACGCCTTTTGTTTCCAATTATATTTCTTTGGGAATGTGTAATATTCATTGATTTAACTTAAAATTGATAACAGTTACATTATATCAAGTTGATTCAAACTTATATTTGAAAATCGCACACTTAACACAAATATGCTTCCACTTTCTTCTAACACATAATTAAAATAACAGTAAAGTAAAGCTTGGTGTTTGCGGCTCATGTGTAGAATCCTAGAAACTCAGGAGGCAAAGACCTGAAGATTTGGGTTAAATGTCAGCCTAAACAGACAAGAAGCAGAAGGTGAAGATGTAGCTCAAGGAATAGATTGTCATCAGCCATGAACAAAAAAAAATACAAGGGATACAATAAACATTGAGTTCAAGCCCTATAAATGTCATACACACACAAGACAACTACAAAAAATATTATGAACATCAATAATGAAGACAAAATAGTAGAAAAGGTCATGAGAAATGTGCAAACATCTGGAAGACAGAAATCATTTGACAGAATTTTGATTCATGAGAGGGAAAAGTCACAGTCTCATTTGTACAATCTCATTGTAGTCATTGCATTGAAACCTGGCTATTGGGTAACATTTGAAAGAGCAGACTGGATTACCTGACATAGCAGACATTGCCTGTGACTACGCACCATCCCACTCTGTAAAAATCTAAAATCGTTCTTGTTAATTTAAAAAGAATCTCATGTTAGAGACTGTTTTGTTCACGCAGACTGGGGTCCTTATTTTGAGGCTTAAGACCAGTGCTTTTGTTTATAACCACTCTGCTTTACACCTCTCCCTTTGTGCAGCTTTACATTACTTAGCTGGCACCAAACCAAGTCTTTGAACTACACCCCCCACCCCCGCCTTAATCCTGCCCTTTCTCCAGCTACAACACATTCTACATGCTATCTGTGTTTTAGCATTAGTTGTTTTCTTACTAATCCCCATCAGAAAACACTTGTATTCATGTAAAACCATAATAAATAACCTAGTTAGAAAATGCAGTAAGGGTTTATCATTGGTTGAGACTCTCATCTATAGGTTTGCTCCCTAATAAATCTGTGCTACACTATCTCTTTTTTCTTCATGGCTTTTGAGTCTGACAAATGATTGATTTGGTTTGATGTAATCTCATTTATCCGGACTTACTTTGGAAGTTGTGACCTGTGCCAAGGAGCTTTCGGGTTTCCTCTAAATCTTCCTGTAACATTCTCAAGGTATCTGGACTTACATTGAGGTCTGCGATCCATTTGGCATCAATTCTGGTGAAGGGGGATATATAAGGATCTAATTTCAGTTTTCTGAGTACAGATTATGTGCCTATAGGATTGGATTCATTTCTGGGTTTTCAGTTCTCTTGTATTGATGGAATTCTGTGCTTCCATTGGAAAGAATGGCATTACACTATTCCTGAGGAAATGGAAAGACTGGGAAAAACTGATACTAAGTGAAATAAGCCAGGTCCAATTAAATATATGCTGCATGGTTTTCCTCATTTGTAATAATTGCACCATGTCCATAAATCTACAATTTAATACAATAGATAATAAAAGACAAATAATTACACTTGGACATGATTAACTAACAGCCTTCTAAGCATTCGCATGGCAAGAAGAAGGGAAGCTATTCCTAGGAGAGGATCACAATGGCTCAATACCTATATGCATATGATGAGATTAAATGTTGCTTATTGTAATGAACTCTAAGAATCAATCATACATGTGAATTACATATATATGTATATATTTTTAAAAGGTGTCATAAAACAACCGACTTCTCTGTAAACTCAGCAGCAAGATTCTACGTATAGAAGATAAAATTGAGGAAAGTTTTCAACACATGAACTAAAATATGTAGGGGAAAAGGTGGGAGAGAAAAGATAAGATGAAAAGTAGAATAGCTAACTATTGAAGAATTCATAAACAATTTCCAAAACTATACAAGAGACCTGGAGTACTGCTCAGTTGTAGAACTAGACTAATATGTACAAAGCCATGGGTTCAATCTCCAAGAATAATAAGTTAATGAATAGTAGTAATACAATAATTATTTGAAATAAATGCTTTCATATTAGAGAGGCCTGAATCCTCAAACAATAAACAAATCCTCTCAATTCTTGTACCTAATGACAATAAATTACAAGTATGAAGAGGAAATATTTTTCTTTTCTATCCTTTCCTTTCTGTTTTCTTCTTTTCTTTGTTCCTTTGGCACTACTGGTGCTTGAAGTTTCTAAGGATCTAACCACTTTAGATTATTTTTCAGGCCAAAACTCCATGAGCGATGATATCTACCTATGGCTTCCAAAAGTGTGAGATAACAGGGAATTTACACTATATCTAGTTTATTTTTTGGTAATTTTTCACGAATTTTGTCAAAACTGGCCCTGATATCAGTCTTCTAAATCTATCTTCTGATTAGCAAGGTATGATTCATCTGAAACTTGAACCTAGACTATTTTTCAATGTAAACATTCAATGTTGACTTCTGTTTTCTAGATATCATTAAAGTATATTGAGGTTAATATGGATCTTTATGATGTTATGATAACACAGATAAATCCGTTGAATACTTTTTCCAATTTATTTATATATAGTATGACATCACAAGTAGGACATTAATATTTCACAAATACTTCAGTTATTTTAATTACTTTGTGCACATATTAAGTCCAATATATTTTTTAACAATTATATGAATATCCCATATCTACAGATACGTTACTTTACCAAAATAAGTCTGTTTCATGCTTCCCTTTAATAATTAAACCCACTACTTCTCTTTGTCCCATTCCAAACCTGTTTCATCCTGGCAACCGACTTCTATACCATGCAATAAATAAGCTTTTAAGATTACCTTCAAATCTATGGTAGATTATTCCCAGTTATTTTATGCCTTAATATTGTATTGTACTCACTCGAGTTAGCTTTTGGTTCTGTTATTAGAGAATGTAGCAAAATTCGTTTCGCATTTACTTGAAGAAAGCCTGAATTGATTTCCATTTCTTTGACTAGAGGAAATAATGCTGCTATAATCCTGTGTTTTGGCCTTTGGGTGAATGTTACATTTTATTTCTATGAGACAAAGCCTGAAGAGCTCAATTCCTGTGCTATGGTGTGGGTGGTTGCATATTTCATATTCTAGGAACCTGTCAAAATGTTTTCAGAATTGGCTTTCCCATTTGACATTTCTACCAGCATTCAGTTTCTCTGTTTCTTGATATCATTATTAAGGTCATTATTGTTTTATGTTAAGTAATTCTCATACATGTTTTGTGATGTCATTTTATTTTAATGTGCATTTATTTGAGGATTGATGATGCTTTTCTTGTGTTTCTTTTACACAAGATGTATTTTGCTGGTTTTGAATTGATGTTCTTTTTGTTAGGTTTTGGTTACACAAGATGTATATTGCTGGTTTTGAATTGATGTTCTGTTTTTTTTTTAATTTTATTTTATTTTATTTGAGAACATAGTGTACAGAGGGGTTACAATTACATGGGCAGGATAAAGCATACATTTCTTACCAAGCATTGCAGCCTCCTCCTTTGTTGACCCTTCTTTTTATTAGGTTTTGAGAGTTCTACGCACAGTCTAGATTTGAGGCATTTTTCAGTTATAAGATTTGCAAATATTTCATCCTTGACTATGAGTACCTTCATCATCATTATCAACATCATCATCATCATCATCATCTTCATCACTATTAGAATTACTACCATTACATTTGTACATGTATGTACGGTCTTGGGGCTTGAACTCAGGGTCTCTGAGATTTGTTGCATTTTGTTAACAATTAACCCTTTGAGTCATACCTCACATCTGTTCTTTGCTGATTAATCCGAGATAAGATTCTCAGGGACTTTATTTTGTGGTCTGGCTTCAAACAGCAATACTCATATCACAGCATCCCAAGTAGCGAGGACGAAATTGATGAGCCCCTGCTCCCAAATTCTATTCACTAATTGTATATGAGCTTTCACAGACCAAATTATTTTACACTTTTATTGAGTTCAACTATACCAAGTTTTCCTTTCCTATAATTTTAATGTGTAAGTTAAGAATGCTTCATCTCCAAAATTGTCAAGACATCTTTCTTTGCTTTATGTTTACATCACTCCTTTTGTTTTATATGCATGTTTTAATTCTGCTTGAAGGTAATATTTCAATAAGTCAATTTTCACTCTTTAATTCTCCCCAAAACTGTCTAACCTATCACCACTTATTAAAGAGAATTTCATTCCACAAATACTTAGTTTTACCCCTTATTAACTATTCCTTGATAATAATTATGTCGTTCTAATATGGTGCCTTACAGACCTATTGAGCTGTGTAATCTTTCCTCTACAAACATAACATTTTACGCTAACAGGTTTAATATTCGACAGAGAAATATGTTCCAGTTTAGTTTCCTTTGTCAATGAGTCAAAGAGTACTGGTCAGGTGTTTTTAGAAATTGTCATAAACCTATAAATAAAACTGTGAAGCTGGGTGCTGTTAGCTCATTCTTGTAATCCTAGCTGTACACAAGGCTGAGAACTGAGGATTGCGGAACGAGAATGTCCGAAAGACTCTTATGTTCAAACCACCAGAAAGCCAGAAGTGTCACTGTTGCACAATAGGTAGAGCCCTCACTTTGAGCTGAAGAGCTGAGGAACAGCACCTAGGTCCAGATTTCAAGTCCCATGAATGATAAAAAAAAAAGTAGGGAGGCAATTTATATCTTTGTTCAATTGTATCCTCCAATCCACAAAAAATGATATGTCCCCATTTATTCAGATTTTTATTTAGATTTTTTAATTTTGCTTTTATATTCAGCATTGTATAATTTTCAATGACGGTGGGTGAATATCACTTTAATATATTTTGACAGTGTGTGTAGTTAGCACAAACAAATTCACAGTAAACAGTTGAGAAGTAAGGGACAATGGGAATGGAGAAAGACAGAAACAGGTTAATCAGGCCCTTGATCAATATGTGAGTGTGTAAAATATTTCAATAAGATTTCTTTGTACAATTAATATACACCAATAAATAAATATCTTCCAAAGGCATTGGTATTCAATATGACATAAAGGATAAATACATTTTCTGTGGTGAAATGAAAGATACAGATAAGATACAGACAAATGAAAATAATAATGTACATATGTCTATATACATGTACATACACATCTGTATATTCATATATATGTATACATATCTATAGGTATTTGTATATATACACATATTAAGTATGAATATAAGTATATGTACACATAATGTGTATACGTATATATTTATTTAAAGAGACGAATCAGAAATATATTAAGAGCATATTAATGACAATGAAAAACTTTAGCCATCCTGAATACATTATCAAAAAGTCCAAATACATATCTCTTTAGTAATATAACAACAACAAAGGGAGACATGGAAAGATCATAGCATACCTAGACATTGCATACATATAGAGATTAGGGGAAATAGAAACAACAATAAGATAGCCTGCAGGACCACTATGTAGAAATTGGAATCCTTATACATTGGTGATTGACACTTAAAATGATATAGTCAGTTTGTTAAACATACTGGCGATCTTTAAGATATTACACATAGCCGGGCGCTGGTGGCTCACGCCTGTAATAATCCTAGCTACTCAGGAGGCTGAGATCTGAGGATCGCGGTTCAAAGCCAGCCCAGGCAGGAGAGACCGTGAGACTCCTATCTCCAATAAACCACCAGAAAACCGGAAGTGGCGCTGTAGCTCAAGTGGTAGAGGCTCGTCTTGAGCTGAAGAGCTGAGGGACGGCTCCCAGGCCCAGAGTTCAAGCCCCACGACTAACAATATATATATATATATATTACACATAGAGTTGTCTCTATGATCCAGGATCTTGAATCATAATTTTATATACAAAATATGTTTCAACATAAGTCCAATGAGACACATGTACAAGAATATACATAGCAAAACCTTTTACAATAACATATAATAAAATATTGAAATCCCCATTGAAGATGTTATACCAATATACACATGCATATAAAACAATATGCTCTATCCATGAGAAAAATTTACATGGACTTACTTTGGAAACAGTAATATTACATGGGCTAAATGGATAAAATAGACTATATTTTCTAATTACATGAGCTTTTTAATGTTGGCACATCTGTAGATGTAGAATATGAAATAATAGCTGCTCAAGAGGAGGGTAGGTTGAAATGATGTCAGGAAGTGATTACTGATAAATATTGCAGTACTTTGAAAGAGGAGTGATGATAAAATGTTCT
Organism: Dipodomys spectabilis; assembly: GCF_019054845.1. Lineage (NCBI taxonomy): Eukaryota > Metazoa > Chordata > Mammalia > Rodentia > Heteromyidae > Dipodomys > Dipodomys spectabilis. The sequence continues at coordinate 1,104,080 of NW_024871356.1, read as the reverse complement.
AGAACTGAGGGTGATGTTCTTACACCAACTCTTTAACATTCTAAGAATCATTGTATTTTATCGAAGTATTACAGAGAACATTTACATTAACCTTAGGAAAAATTTTAGAATAGTAGTCAGTGAATCTGAGTGATAATTTAGAATTTAAAAGCACAGAATTCTGAAATGTATAAGTTTAGTATGTTGATGAATAAGACTATCAAGAAAATATGATCTGTGATATATTCTCTGAATGACTATACATGACATTGTGAGTGAGTGAATATTCTAAAAAAATATGTAAATAAAGGGATGAGAGAGACTTGAGAGGGATGAGGGATAATGATCATCAAGATGCATTGTACTGGCCCTGGAATGTGGCTTAGTGGTAGACTGCTTGCCTTGCATGTGTGAAGCCCTGGGTTTGATTCCTCAGTACTACTTAAACAAAAAAAAGATGGAATTGGCACTATGACACAAGTTGTAGAGTGTTAGCATGAGGAAAAGAAGCACAAGGACATTGCCAATGCCCTGAGTTCAAACCCCAGGGCTAGCCTAAAAATAAAAAAAGATGCATTGTATTAAGCCAGGCACTAGCAGCTCACACCTGCTGTCCTAGATACTCAGGAGGCTGAGGATTGAGGTTTGAAGCCACCCCAGCCAGGAAAGTCTGTGAGATTCTTATCTCCAATTAAATCTCAGAAAAATCTGAAAGTGCTGCTGTGCCTCAAGTGGCAGAATTCTAGCGTTCATTCACATGAGCTCAGGGACATCGCCCAGATCCAAAGTTCAAACCTCAGGAGAGAAAAAAAATTTAAAAAACCTCAATAAACACTATTCATAAACTGCTTTGTCAGACAGCAATTTCCATAAAACCACTTCAAGTTAATTAAAAAATGTGATTAGAATAAAATACAAGTCATTTTGGGAACAAGACATAGGATTAAAAGATTGTTTACAGGGGACAAAGTAAATTTTATATCATGCAGTTTGGGTTGAAATGTTCTTCAGTCTTCTTACATCATTTATTAAATTGACAATACTGCCAATAATAGGTCAATTTCCTTGAGGAACAGGGTGAATTCTGCTGTCTTTTGATAGCAAACAATAGTGGTGAATTGTTTGCCTCTTATTGAAGTATATCTTATATTTTAAAGTAGATTTGTCCTAATATAATATTAATTTAATCAATCATTCCATTAGGGCGATGTTGGTCAGATTTTTTCCAGTAAATTTTATCCCTTATAATAAATGAAAGCATGCTGTGTCAGTCTCCTAATAATATAACAAAATATTTATAAAATTAACATAAAAGAAGGAAAGATTAATCTTGACTTCTGCTTTTATACATTTCAGTTTATGTTTCTTATTATGATTGCTTTGGTTTGGTGGTGGCACATTACCCCATGTCAGGAGCATGTGATGGAGTATGTGTATTCACGGAAGCCAGGAAGTAAAGAAGAGGAGGAATAGAAGTCGGGAAAGGGAGAAAGTGGAGGAAGGGAAGAGGGAGAGGGAGAAGGAGACAGAGAAGAAAAAGAAGGAAGAGGAAGAAAGGATTTTGATCTTAGCATCCTTTTTGATCACTCTTTCTCAGTGACCAAATCTCTACGACTATGCCCACTTGAAAGGGTTCACCTATTTATGGCAACATAGTGAAAGCTAATCATTAATCCCAATCCTTTATGATTTCAGATTTAATTTCTAGAGTGGTGCATAATATTTCTATACAATTGTGGTAACGTCAACAGAATATTTAGGGACACCTAAATATTTATTTGAGTTAAGCAGAGAAGCTATTTGGCATAGAGGTGGTTTGGTTTTACCATTGCTGGAAAGATGAATGAAATATTTTGAGTGCAAATACCTTTTACTTAGCAGATAAAGAAGCTTCAAGAGATTTCATTTTTGACCCTCAAAAATGACTATTTCATCTAACTCATAATGACTTGAATTTTTCATAATTTTATGGCATTTCCAATCAAGTATTTGTCCTCTATAGTGAGGTTCTTTCTTTCCAGTTGAAAGAAAAGTGAATATTATCACAATCATTTATTTCTTAGTTATTCTATAGAGAGCAGGTATATTATGAATTTCCTGCCATTCAAAAATAAGTTATATTCAAGTCTATTGGAATAATTGGATAAGTGATGGAATATTTTGCTTTAGTTATCTCATATTGAGATTGATTCAATTTCTAAAAATAACTGTTGACATAAAACACACAAAATTCAGTGTTTCTCTGAAACTACTTGTCACTCAAACCTCAGAAATACATGACCAATAACTGAGATTTTTATATACTCAAAAATTTTATGAATTTACATTTTTATGTCAAATATAGTTTAGGTTTAAAGGAAGAGAAAATCATGTGACCACAGTAGATAATATTTAATTCAATGTAAAATTGCTTTATTCAGCATGAAAGATCCTATTCCTTTTAGCTGACATGAAAAATTTGATTAACCATCCCTTTTTCACTTTTAAATAATAGAATATTTCAATTTGTCCAAAGATTCTGTCATTTCAACTTTTGAGTGTATATTTTTAAAAAAAATGAAAACTATTTTTCAAATTGCATGTTCAGGTTTAATAACTAAATAAATATCTAAATGTTAATTTGTTAATTTGAGCCCCTAGACTTCAAATAATATGAAATTTAATTTAGTCTTGGATATATTAAATCTGTGCTGAATATGGGTGTCTCAAGCTTGTAATCCTCGCTATTCAGTACGCTGGGGTTCAAAGCCCACACACATCAAAACACACATACATATATCACACACAAATCACACATGCATCACAACACACAAACACACACACACACACAGACACATACATACACACACACTTACACAAAGCCAAAAATAGAATTGTGACTCAAATGATAGAGTAATATCTTTGAGGGGAAAAATAACCTAAGGGATACGTCTTGAGTTCAAATCACAAGAAACACACACAAAATATTATACCAAAATTCTTATTTTAGTTTGAAGAAATAAACAATATCATGAAAAGTAATATTTGTCATATATCTTGCAACGTTTGTGAAGTTGTTTTAGTATAATTTGTCTTAAGATAAACATAGGTTATTAAAATTAATATTAAACTAGTTAATATATATAATTACTCATAACACCTTGGAGGACAACAGTTGGTATTATTTCCATAGCCATAAGAAATATTCTGAGTAAAAGAAAGAAGGAAGATTGGAAGAAAGAAAGAAAGAAAGAAAGGAAGGAAGGAAGGAAGGAAGGAAGGAAGGAAGGAAGAAAGAAAGAAAGAAAGAAAGAAAGAAAGAAAGAAAGAAAGAAAGAAAGAAAGAAAGAAAGAAAGAAAGAAGGAAAGAAAGAAAGAAAGAAAGGAGAGAAAGAGAGAGATGTAGGGATGAAGGGAAGGAGGATGGAAAAAAAGAAGGAAGGAAGGAAGGAAAGAAGGAAGGAAAAAAGAAGGAAGGAAAGAAAGAGGGAATGAAAGAACGAAGGAACGAAGGGAGAGAGGGAGAAATGTAGGGACAAAAAATTTAATTTATAAAATCTGTTATTAGTCCAACATAAACTTCATGTAATTAACCCTTTAGTGAATTTAAGTTTGCAATTTTCACTTCTTCGCATGTTCTCCATGCATGAATGAAACCAACAAATGAAGCATTATAAATAGCCAGGTGAATCTGTTTGCATCTGTAGTAATATGTATGCGAATCTTTTTCTCATTTTCTGTACATTGCAAACAATTTAAACTTAGTTATAAATATTTTAAAAATTGATGTAACCAAAGGATGTTAATATATTATATAATGTGAATACTGTATTTATAATGCTATTAATATTACACTCTTCATGTTATATTAATTATAAAAATTTTATTATGTACTTTATCAGAGAAATTAGAATCCTCTGATTTTGGTGTCTGTGGGAGGCCTAATAGTAAAAAGTAATTACAATCAAAGGAGATCTGTATTTGTTGTCTCAAATGCATATTTCTGAAAGCAATTAACTCATCAGAGATTTTCAAATACATCAGAAGGACCTTAGAAAAGCTGTACATGGCTTTACATGGCTACATAAGATGTGGTTCAAGAGCCACTAAACTATCATACTTCACGTTACAATCACCATAATTATTCCCATTGTAAGAAGAATCATTCACATAAGTCACATGATATAAGCTTGTCCTTAAGTTATTATCTTCTATGAAAAAATATCCTAATGATACACTACACTGAGTTAAAGCAAAAGTTGCAAAGTGTATTGGACGATGTAATTCCTTTCAGTTACACATGTTGAAATTCTATTTCCCTTTCTGGTGACATTAGAATCAGCCTTTCAGAGATGACACTACAATAATGATCCTGATAAAAGGAGCCAAATATAATTACTCTGCCATGTGTATGTCCAGCAAATAGATTAAGATGAACCAGAAAGTAGAACCCCATAAGACAAGGAATTGCTTTGAACAACCATTCTTATAATCAATGTTCAAGCTTCTAGAATATGGGTAATATATTTCGGATGGTTTTATGCCACATACTTTGAAGAATTCACTTATAAAAGCCCAATGGCTGACAAAAAGCACAGTAGTTTGAGTTAAATATCACAAATTCTGATAAAAAAGGATTCATAATATTTTATTATTTGAAATTTATTCTCCAAGTCCCCAGGTTAAAAATATTTTTAAATGGGAATTAAATTGAGTTTCAACTTTAATCAACTATCATAATTAATTTTTCAAATATTTTTATTATCTTTAAGTAGTTGTACAAAGGAGTTGCCATTCACTAAACAGTTTATCATAATTAATTTTCCAAATTTTTTTATTATCTTCAAGTAGTTGTTCAAAGGAGTTGCCATTCATTGAAACAGTATATGGATACAGTGCATCTTGATCAATGTCATCACTTTAAACATTCTCATCCACCCCTCCCAATCAACAACAATCCTTACGTATCTCAATATTATGTTATCGAATTACTTGCCCTTTAACAAAGCAGTTTATGTGTACAATGCACCTGGAATTGTGTTATCAATTCAACATCTTCACTCTCATTTAACACTATGCCTTCCTTTGTATATTTCAATTCTGGGAAGTAAACAATGGATTCTTGCCTGTATTCTATCCTTTTCACCTTCAATTTCCTACCCCTGTCAAATTGCCCCCCCCCCTCCTCTCTTGCAGTACATATTTACTGGAAATTATTTTGTTGAGTTTTAATTAGTCTTTTAAGAAACTTAGGGTATTTTCACTCTCCATGAACTCTGACATTGCAGATAATTCATTTGTACCATCCAGTGTGTTTACTTTTACATTAATAGGCACCTTGTACCTACCACAAATGAGGAAAATCATGCAACCTAAGTTTTTCTGGGTCTGCTTTATTTCACTGAATATGATTATTTCTAAGTGTTTCATTTTCCTTAAGAATGGTGCTATATTATTCTTTCTTATGGATGAACAGAACTCCATTATGTATGTATATATGTATGCATATATGTATGTATACACACATATATATACATACATACTTGTGATTAGGGATCAATAAAATTATATATATATATATATATATATATATATATATATATATAACTTATATGTATATATAATACATATATACATATGTAATTCTTGATCTCTTTTTACAATGAGAGTCATCTGAGCTGATTCCATATGTTGGCTACAGAAAATAATGTAACATAAACATGTTTGTTCTGATAGCATCAGTGTGGCCTTGTTTCTGCTCTATTGGATAAATGCTCTTAAGTGGAATTGCTGGATCATAGGTAGCTCTCTATTCGGTTCTGTTGGCAACTTCCATAGTGTTTTCCAAAGTGGTTGAACAAGATTACATTCCCACCAACACTGTAATAGAGTTTCCTTTGGGCCACAACCCTATCAGTATCTGTGATTGTTCGTTTTTTCATTGTAACAGGGGTGAGATGAATCTCAGTTGTGTTTGGATTTGCATTTCTTTTATGGAGAGAGATGTGTATATTTGTCATTCTTACTACTTCTAAGAAGTTATCTTTAAATCTTTATCCCATATATTAATTGGGTTCTTGTTTGTTTGAAGGTTTATTTTTGTTGGGTTTAACTTATTGATCTCTAACTATGGGTTAGTTATGAAAACCCTTGTCTGATGCTTAGCTAGTAAAAATATTCTTCCATTCTGTTCTCTTTATATCCTGCTAACTTTCCTTTTGCTATGAAGAAACAACTTCAGTATGAAGCAATTCCATTGATCCAGAAAAAATAATATTACACCATTCATGAGGAAATGGAAAGACTTGGAAAAATCTTATAGAAAGAAACTTTAGAAAACAAAATTTATAGAAAGAAAGACTCAAAGAAATATAGGTTGTCTGATTTCCCTCATTGGTTGTATTAGAATGTGCCTATAATACTGCAAGTAAAACACAGTTGGATGGTAAAAGAGAAAACATTACACTTAGACATCATAAATTATAAAAGATTCTAAACATTTATACAGTGAGCTCAAAGGAGGATACTCTTTGGAGAGTATCACAAGTGCTCAATAGCTATGTGAATATTATCATATAAAATAATGTTCATCAAAATGACCTTCAAGAAATGATAATGAGGGTTCTTTTATTGTTTTGATTTTTCCTTCTGTCTTCTGAAGCTGTTTTTTTTTTTGCACCTTTGGTCTTATATGTAAGTTTGAAAAGTGCAAGGGGGAACAGAAATGGTGGGACAAAGGGTGAACAAATGCAGCAGTGCTACTCAATAGACACTACATTAAAACTGAACTATACAACTTGGGGGCAGGGAGGTTGAAAGGGAAAAACTGGGAGAAGATGAGGGAAGAGGTGACACTGTTCAAAAAGAAATGTTCTCATTATCTGACTTATGTAATTGTATCCCTTCTGTACATCATTTTTACAAATTAAAAATGGACCTCATAAACAAGCCAGAGTAGCTATACTAATATTAGATAAAATAAGCTTTAAATTAAAAGTGGTATGAAAGTAAAAAGAGACTAAGAGGGACCTTAAATATTGATAAAGAAAAGTCTCCATCAGGGGGATGTAAGAATTCTGGGCTGGGAATGTGACTCAGTGGTAGAGGACTTGCCTTGCATGTATGAGGCTCTGGGTTCGATTCCTCAGCACCACATAAGCAGAAAAAAGCCAGAAGTGGCGCTGTGGCTCAAGTGGTAGAGCACTCACTTTGAGATGAAGAGCTGAGGGATAGTGCCCAAGCCCAGAGTTCAGGACCAATGACTGGACCAAAAAAAAAAAACAACAAAAGAAGAATTCTAAATATCAATGCCCTGTATCCTAGAGCTCCTAAATTTTCTACAAGTACCACTTACCCTAAAATCATGCACGCATCCAAACAGATTGTTGGTTGATTGAACACATCATTCTTACTTCTGGACAGGCCATTAAGGTAAAAACTTAGCAAAAAAACTTTAGAGATAAATAACAGCATTGACAAGCTGTAACTAACAGATTTCTACAGATTATTTAACTTAGCAGCATCACAATATATATTCCTCTCAGCAACTCATGGAATGTTCTCCAAAATAGATCATATCTTAGATCACAAGGAAAATTTGTGAAATTCAAAAATAAAAATGAAATTCTCCTTGAATCCTGACAGACCACATTGGGATCAAATTAGATATCAACATCAAAAGACATCACAGAAAATTCTGAAACTCACAGAGACAATATAACACATTGTTAAATGATTAGTGATTCACTGATGGAATATGGAGGGAAGTTCAACGTTTATGGAAATCAGTGAAAGTGAACACACAAAATACTGCCTCTTCTGGGACACAACAACACAGGCAATACTCAGAGGAAAATTTATAGCTTTGAGTATGTGCCTCAACAAACTAGAACAATCTTGAAGCAACACTAATGATGCACCACTAGGTCCTTGAAAAACAGGAACAAACCAAACCAAAAACCGGTAGACAGAAATAATACAAATTAGATTAAAGTAATACATGAATCAGAGTCTCAAAAAACATACAAATAATCATAATTGACTTTTATCTTCTAGTAGCTCACAAATTTGCCCAATAAATGTCAGTGTAGCTATTTTCAGAGATAGACTCAACCGCTCAAACCAGTGAACAAAACAAACTACTAGGATTCTAAGAAACAAAGATTTGTTTGCCTTTAAATAGATTTACTCTGTTTTTATTATTAAGGTGCTTTAAGAGTGATTATAATTACATGAGTCAGGTAATGAGTACATTTCCTTTTATGGAATGTCTTCAGTTCCTTTACTTGTTCCCAGTCCTACGCTACTGTCCCCACCCATGTGTTAGATCGTTCACTTTCATCAATGTTCAATGAACTCCACTGCTGCCATTTTTCACCGATTTCCTTAAAGCTCTGTGCTCACCCTCCACCTTCTTGAAGACGTAAAATGAATATACCAGACATAAGGTAAAGAAGACAGAATCATCACAAACTATAAACAACAACATCAGACACAAAACAAAAAAGAAGTCTTCTGTTTCCATATCTCATAGTTTGTTTCAGTTATGTAAATCATGTTATATAAATATAATTATTGTTTATCATAATGTCAATTCAGGGATTGAAGTGTGATAACTTATAAGTTTGCTTTCTATTTAAGTAATGCTTTTTATTTTAACATTAAATGTGTAACACAAGACAAGTCCTAGTGAAATCTGAAGGTTTAGATTTAAAGTTAAATTTTCAAAATGTCTAATAGTTCCATTTTGGCAACCAAAATGAAAAACAGGAAAGTTTTTTCCTCAAGAATTAAATAATTTTGGGCTGGGAAGGTGGCTCAGTAGTAGAGCACTTGCCTTGCATGCTCGAGGCCCTGGGTTCGATTCCTCAGCACCACATAAGCAAAAAGAAAAAAGCCGGAAGTGGCGTTGTGGCTCAAGTGGTAGAGCATTAGCCTTGAGCTGAAGAGCTGAGGGACAGCGCCCAGGCCCAGAGTTCAGGCCCCACGACTGGACCCCCCCAAAAAAATTAAATAACTTCATGTGCAAAAAGGTAAAATATATGTAATATTAATTTAGTGGAAGTAATAAATCAAATACAATTGCAATGCATCAATTCCATAAGTTATGAGAGCTATTGATAAAATTAATATAACTTATTTTAACGAGATTACTTAACACATGAAACATGTGATAATTTTCTTTTCTAGGTGAACTGGATAAAGAAATTAAAGCCCAAAGATTCCAGTGTCCTGTGTGCTTAATACATGTCAATTTACACATATGCTTTGCTCATCTCAATGTTATTTGAAGATAACTGAGAACAGGACTAGAATGGAAAGAATCACTCAAATATTTACTTTTATTTTGTGACTAAATATGTTTTTTTATATCTCTTTATTTTATTTCAAAAATATGGTAAATTTTACCATAGCTAAGATATGGAACCAACACAGATGCCCCTCAGTAGATGAATGGATCAAGAAAATGTGGTATATATACACAATGGAATTCTATGCCTCCATCTGAAAGAATGACATTGCCCCATTTGTTAGGAAGTGGAAAAACTTGGAAAAAATTATATTAAGTGAAGTAAGCCAGGCCCAAAGAAACATAGGTCCCATGGTTTCACTTATATGCAATATCTAGTATATGTATGAGTCAAGCGGAAAAGGTCAGATAATGTGATGTCAGGAAAAGGAACCCTTAGATATGTATCTTAATGTTTTTTTCTTTCATGCATGTGTTTCTAACGCATTTATAAGATTATTTCTTTGTTGCTTCGCATGTCCCTCCCCCACAGTATAACCCCTACTTTCACTATATTTGATGTCAGTATAACTTATGGAGGAGATGGGGAAAAACCATTTCTTTAAGGATACAGGTGGACCTGTTGCAACAATGAGAAGTACAAGTTGTCATGTCCAAAACGAGCTTTACAACGTCGGGGGGGGGGGGGGTAAGGGGGGAAGGAGAAGGATTGGGATTGGGGTGGGAGGGGGAAGGCTGGGAAGGGATGTGAAGGGTAAACAAAGGGAGGAGGCTGCAATGCTTGGTAAGAAATGTACGCATTATCCTGCTCATGTAATTGTAACCCCTCTGTACAGTATGTTCACAAATAAAATAAAATTAAACTAAAAAAAAGTATGGTAAATGTATTTCAGTCACATGAATAATAATGAGAAATAATCAGCCCCTATCTCCTTAAAAGACAATCAATAAGAAAGGAAACAACAAACATAAAAATTGAACCTCATTTTGAAATGGTCTTTGTGTATTGTGGTGCTTTGTAATTGTGGATTATGTGACTATCCCATGAATCTGGGATAAAATCACTAGGGCTACTGGAAGAAAATTTCAAAATATAGTGCAGCTAACACAGCTTTGCAGTTGTTTGTTGGTTTCACTACAGTAGCAGCAGGGCATAAATTGTGCAAAGGAAATAATTCTACTACTTTGCATGCAAGAATGTGATGAAAAGCGTACTATTATCTTCTTAGATGAAATATGAAGACCACACTTTAAAAGCTTACTAAACGATCAGCCCTTTAAATAACAGTGCCATTTTTAAGGCACTCTAGATAATTCAAGTCCTTCATCTCCCCACAACCATTACTGCCATTCACAAATCATTGCCAAGGTGAATTTGCAGTTCTTTTAGATATTTCAAATGGCTTAGGAGGAACATAAACAAAATTCCAGTTTTTGAGAAAATTTAATGTACAATCAGCAAACAAATCAGATTCAACTCCATAGCATAACCTTTAGGAAAAATGAATTAAGGAATATGGCATGTACTTTGTAATTTAATATTAGACATTAGAGCAAAATGCCAGAAAAAGAATCTGCAAGAAATTAACAGAAGTCCTTGATAAGATATTAAAGATTATCTAGGGACAAGTAATTTTACCTACATTTCCTATTATATTATAGCATATTTTTATCTGCTAATCAGAGAGACTCAAAAAGATTTTTAAACATGATATGAAAAATGCATCATCATGAATGAATGAAATCAGGAAATAGATGGCTCAGGAGCTGAGTGGTTTGTTAAATATTCTCATTATTTTGAATGATCTGGTGTTTTTGTATGTGTGGAATTATGAGTGTATTTTATGTCTGGGCAGGGAAGTTTGATTATTAGAACATTGTCTGATACCCAATGTAAGGAACCTAATCAGAGTGATAAATATGTGTGCGTTTGTGCGTTTGTGTGTTTGTGTGTGTCTGTGTGTGTGCCTGCAAGTCTGTGTTTAGAAGGAAGAATCTTATTATGCTCAGGGTATATATTTAATTCTATTAGGTATACTACATTAATGATAGCAGATAAAAGTAATTAACTTTTTGCGCCATATGTTTGTGTTCATATGATTGCATGAACAATCTAAAAAGTTATGTTTGGGGTATGAGTTTTTTGGAAGATCAGCTGAAATTATAAACATTTGCAATCATCAGAAAGATATCAATGGCAATCTTTTCAGTGTAGATCAATTTTAGACAACACTTGCAAGAATATGTAATCTTATATGGAAAAGCAATATTTATTGATTTTTTTCATAGCTACAGTATTCTAAAAATTTGTAGGAAAACCAGTTAAATTATGGAAACATGAAAGTAATGTGATTATTTATTGCATACAGTTTTACACTTTAGTTTCATTGTCAAAATACCTTTATTTCAACTGTATTGGAAGGAAAACCCTAAATACTACATTTCGTGCCATATTTCATTGGGAAGCTTTGTCTGTATCAATAAGTTCATTTCTTTTGGTTCTGCTTTCCTATTCATAACTCTGTTTCTCATACTATTCTTCTAAGGAATTTTTCTTTCTTCCCAATTAGGCTTCAACATACCTCATGCTCTGTTTGTTTGCTAACAGTAGTCAGTCTACCATTTGAACCATGTCTCCAGCCCAGAGATTTTTGTAGTTAATTGGCGATAGAACCTTATGAACTTTACTACCAGCCTGAAAACCATTATCCTCCAAGTCTCATCCTTCTTAATCACTAGCGTTATAGAGATGAGTCATGGACCCCAAGAATCAATGACTTTTCATGTCTTATAGATTCCACATGTTTGCTAGTAATTGTAATAATAAACTACCATAGATTGGGTAGTGTTAACATTGTAAATACATTGCCTCTGAGATTGTGGAACTAGAACTCCTAGGTCAGAGTTGTTTTCTTCTGAGTCCTCTTTCCTTGGCATATTCAAGGCCTTCTGCTTCTCTTGGAGGACACTTCAACTTAAATGCTACCTTTGAGATTCTGTTTCCAAATGCAGTCACTTTCTGAGGCAATGGGTTTTTGATCTTCAGTATGATGTCAGTGGGACAGTATCCAACACATAACAGATTACTTAATGGATAGAAGAAAATCTCTAATAATAAATTATTTGGTTTGGACACAGAAGTTATGGTTATACTTGTAAAACAATTAGCAAGAGAGGTAAAGGTTTTATTAGAAGTATGAAGTATGAAATCTTGACTTCAGACATGCCAAATTCTTACCCTGGCACACACTTAAATTCCTAGCGGTACCGGGGGATTGAACCCAAAACCCTGTACTTGTGAAACAGCATTTCTACTACTGCCATACCTGCAGATTGTTATTGGATTGCTTATTTTGAGGTAGTATCACTATGCCTGGGCCTGACTGGACTGTGGTAATCTTAACACAAGTAAAAAAGATTGCACCCAGCAAATGGTTAGAGTTTCTGAAACTTCTTTTTGTGCTAGGCTTGCCTGGAACTGGAATCTCTAATCTGTTTCCCAAGTAGATAAGATTACAGATTTGAGCCACTTTATCCAGTAAAAGTACATTATTTGAAAATATCTTGATATTGCCTATATTTGTGATTAACATACATAACTAACCTTAAATTTCTCCCTCTTTTGTTTAATACTCTGAGTTGAAAACATTGGCTTACTTGATATACATGGCTTTGTTTTGGATGGAATCTCATAAAAATCCAAAAAAATCTCCCAAAAGTTTATGTCAAAAATCATGGAAAAAAGGCTGCAGGTTGGAAAAAAATTGATCCTTAAGTTATAAATGCAATCTATTTATAGTGTTAGTCAATGCTTTCTTAAGTATGAGAAGAGAAGAAAGGCAGAAATGGAAAGATGTCAGATATTATTTTGATAACCTACTAAGTCTCTGTAGAAATTCTGTAGTTGTCACTTCATGTTAACTTCCTTTCTTAAAGCTTGCTTTATTACAACCCTGTGGATTGGACTGATTGGTCACCCTTTCCAGGAAATGAGGTTGATTTTAGAAGGCTGACGGTGTGGTAAATAAGGAATGATGAGAATGAGCACAGATATTGTCACAGAATGAGCCAACCAGGTTCAACTGCTGAACAGCAAAACAAAGCTAAGTATCAAATCTGATGATCCACATTGGAAGATATATAGATAGATATGTATACATATACATTTATTTGCATGCATGAAATAGTAAATCTCCATTTGAATATAGAGAAACTTGACCTGACAATTATTAAATTATATCAAACTGGTTGCAGGAAAGGTACAGTAAAATATCAATAGTTAGCATAGATTTTGCATAGATTTTTTTAAAGGATGAAAATTCTTTCTTCATAATATACTTTACAAATACCCTTAGTATGTTTTAAGGTTTTTTTACATTGTGGTAGGAACATCTGTACAATGCTGAGAATTGGAATTTCACACAATATGCAACATGGGTAGGCACTGGTGGTTCAAGGATTTAATCTTAGCTAGTTAAGAGATTGAGATCTGAAGATTACAATTTGAAGCCAGCAAGAGTAGGAAAGTTCTTTAGACTCTTATCTCCAATTAACCATAGGGGCAAATGGAGTTCCAGTTCAAATTGTATGTAGATCATTGGCCTTGACCACAAAAGCACCATCCAGACCCTGAGTTTAAGCCCTAGGATCAAAAGAAACAAAACCACAAAATACAACAAGGAGTTAGATATTTTATAATGAGGCACATTTTTATGTACTCTACATTGTTAGAAAGACTAGACTTCTGTGTTAGCTTTATAACCTACCATAATAAGTGATATTGTCCATGTATTAAGCAGAAAGGCTGACTCAGATTTACAATTTTGATGATTTCAGTGTATGTTCAGTTGGTTTTATTGCTTTGGTGGCCTGTGGCAAGACTATGTCAAGGTGGGGAGTATGTCAAAGAGAAATGTTTATGACCTAGAATGATTAAAATATAAAAGAAGAAAGTAGATGAGAGACTATGTTTTCATGGGTTTCACTCTGAAGAACTCAATCTCCAGAAGAACTATTCAGGTATTCTCCACAGTCTGGGAGGGAACGGAAAGCCATTTTTCTTTCACACATAGGCCTTTCTGTGGCATACTAAAATCAAATGGCAACATCTTCACCAATAACAGAATATTAGTCCATTATGATTTACAGAATAAGTCTCCTGGCATATATTTTCTTTTGTACTTCTTTTTGTGGGGGTGATATAAATACTTTTTTCCAGAAAGACAACCTGGTTTTAATCATTATCCATCAAATTTATGCTGTCATATAATCAGAGAGTTTTTTTGAATAAATTAACACAATAGTAGGCTCATTTTATGCCAACACAAAATATAAACACTAATTACATTTTCACTGAAAAACCACTCATAAAAAATCATGAAATAATAAAGTCCAAGTCCATGTCAATTTTTTTTGTCAGTTGTGGGGCTTGAAATCTGGGCCTGGTCACTGTCCTCAGCTCTTCAGCTCAAGGCTACCACTGTACCACTTAAGCCACAGTGCTGTTTCTGGTTTTTAAGTGGTTTATTGGAGACAATTTTCTCACAGACTTTTCTGCCCAGGCTGCCTTTGAACCACTATCCTCAGATGTCAGATTCCTGAGTATCTAGGGTTACAGGCATGAACCACCAAATCCCAGATCCAAGTCAATTTTAAACAAGCAATCTTATTGAAACTTCTCGCATTTTCCAATAAAAAAATCTATTTTTTCAACATTAGTTTATAACTATGAGTTATTTTTCGATGTAACTGGGAATTTTTTAATAGAAACAAATATAATTTTTACTATTACTAAGTATCTCACAAAAATCCAGTGTAATTGATTTTCTCCAAAGTCAATTATTTCATACTACTCACATTATTATTATTACATTCTATACTGCATATCATGTGAAGTGAAAATAGAAAATAGTTTGAACAATTTCATATAAATTAGTAGATGCTATTTTAGCATTATAAATTCACATCTGTGGTTTTTAATGAAGGAAAGAAGATTTTAGAGTTAAAATCCAATAAGAATGTGTAGTGTGTCTCAAATAAACCAAAAATTCTGAGTTCATACAGACAAAATTATTACCATTGGAAATAATGAGGCAAGAGGAGGCAGAATTCAAATCACGTCAAACATTATCTGTTATTCTCCCTCATCTTCCACTAACAAGACCTCCCTGGTCCCAGTTGTCACAAAACTTCAAGTGTCTCTCTTAGTATTCTATGTGGAAAAGGTCTAAGTCACTGATTCTTTTTCTACTTTGTGTTATATGAGACAAAATTTAGACACAAAACAATTGAAATAAAATGCACACATATGTTGAAGTCACCACAGCTAGAAAAACAATCAAGAGTTTGGAATTCCCCCAGGAACAAAAACATGATATACCCAGATTTTTAAAGTACAAAAACATCAAATACATGTTAATTTGAGTAGAGTATAAGGATAACTGTCTCTCAGAAATAAGGTTGTGTTAATTTGTAATTAAATTCATCTAGATGAACGTAATATAGCAAATCCCGTGAATGGATCAAATTGTTTAAAATAAAAGTAACTGTATGTGAAGTAAGATCTGCACATATTTAAAAGAAAAAAATGCTACAGTATCAAATCACAGACAGCATGACATACTTGAAAACTTCAGAAACGCAATGAATAAGTCCAATCATATCCATATTGAGAACTAACTACTGATTTAACAAGAACAAAATGTGCAAATGATAGCAATTGAGGAGCGTACATGAGTGTACATAATTTAAAACTACTCTAAATTACAGTGTAGAAGACTGAATGTGGTTTACCTAAAGGAAACCATAAACACATGATATAAATGAAATAAAAAATCTAATGAAAACAGAGAATAGAAGTAGTTTCTGGAAAAAATATTATTTTAATAAATGGTGGTCAAAATCTTTCTAGCACTAACAAAATTGCACACCTAATTGGTTATATCCAAAAAAGACCCAAGTTACTCGAGCTGATTTGAAACTTTGGCAAAGTAGCAGGATACAACTGTAACATTATTACGGATTTGACTCACGCGTGGAATTCATTTCCTCTTTGATCTGACAAATAAGATATGAAAGAACATAACTTCTCCAACTACATATCAAGACCTAACTAAACATATAATCCGAAAAATTATCATGCAAGCTGTATTGCAAACTGGCGTATAAGAAAAATCAATCATACTAATTCTGTATTTATTTTAAATAATTTTTCCCATAAATTATTTCCTTTAGCTTGCATTTTTAAAACACTTTGTTAAATAGTGTATAACTTGGTAACTAATTTTGGATGCTTCCTTAAATTTTGTTCTGAGTATAATGTCTCACTTCAGTTCCTAACCCATGAAATGATGTTGATTACAAAACAAATGCTAATAACCACTGTTTATAATACACAGAATCTCATAAGCATGATTTCAGTAACCATAGGTTAACATTTTGATATCATGGTCTCATGACTGATGAGGCATATCTGCATGAGTATAGTTTTCCCTAGGTTCCTCAGCCTAAATTTAATCACTGTTAAAAAATGTTTATATCTTTGTCACTCATCAGAGATTAAACCTGAGTATAAAGCCTAAGAAAAATGATAAGGTAAGAATTTAGCTTTTCCGAATATAAAGTAAAGAAAAATGCAGCATAGAGTAACTCATTGGTTTAAAGTCAACCTATTTCCCCAAAACATTCTTATCATTTCCTTACAATGTGTATTATTCTCAAGAAAGGAAATGGGAATGTGAGAAGAAGACTAACCAAGTACTGTCTTCAAATATAAATAATTTGGATTTACCTCTTTATTTCATTATAGGCTTTTTGGATAAAAACTGTTTGATTAATTGATTTCCATGTCAGGTATAACATATCCTAGTTGCATATACCAAACTACATTCAGAAAATGGTATGTAGCGATTAATTAATGAAAACATATTCAATATATAGCAAAAAGTATATACTTATAGGGATAATATTTTGAAAAGTGTATTGAAAATATTCTAATATAATAATTAATTGGATTGAACAATTTCACATTGACAGCAACTAACTAGAATATTTTTTTTTAATTTAATTTTATTTTATTTGAGAACATACTGTACAGAGGGGTTACAATTACATGGGCAGGATAATGCATACATTTCTTACCATGCATTGCAGCCTCCTCCTTTGTTTACCCTTCACCTCCCTTCCTAGCCTCCCCCCTCCCTCCCACCTAGAATATTTTAATGCTAAATCGACAAGATTGTCTTTCTAAAGGAGCAAAACCAATTTCTCCTTTTACTTTATCAGGGAAAAAACTGAACAAAAATTGGAAATTAACATATAAATCTATAACAACAGGAATTAATTTTTGTCTTTTTATTAGCAAATATTAATTTCAAAAAGTATTTTATTATGTTATACACATAGGTCCATATAATGTAGCTTGCTAAATTTTATTCATTTTATTAATTTCATAATCCTATTTTTATACATTTATTATGCCATCATACTAACATAAACTATTTGAAAATGTATACTCCACAATATTTCTCTTTATCTCCTCTCTTACTTTTTTCTGAATTTAATCAGTTCCATCTTTTATACCTTAGTCATTCATTTTCTTTTCTCTTTTTTTTTTGTTTTGTCGGTCGTGGGGCTTGAACTCTGGGCCTGGGCGCTGTCCCTCAGCTCTTCAGCTCAAGGCGAGTGCTCTACCACTTGAGCTACAGCGCCACTTCCGGTTTTCTGGTTGTTTATTGGAGATAGGAGTCTCATGGTCTCTCCTGCCCGGGCTGGCTTTGAACCGCGATCCTCAGATCTCAGCCTCCTGAGTAGCTAGGATTACAGGCGTGAGCCACCAGTGCCCGGCCATTTTATTTTCTAGGTCTAGAGTCTGCATATGAGAAATCTAGTATTTGTTTTTCATAGTATGGCTTATTGCTTCAATATGAAGGTTTGCAGTTTTATCTATTTTCTTTAAAATGCTATAATTTCATTATTATGTCTGGTTAAATAATATATCTTGTGTATATATGCATATATATTACAATTTCTTTATTCAATTAATGATTAAGGAACATGTAGCTTAATTCTGTAGTTATTTATGTTTTTTATATGGGAGAAAGGAGAATGGAAATAATGAGGTTTGGACTGAGAAACATGGTCTTTAGGCAGGCACTCTAGTATTTGAAACGTCATTTCAACTGCTCTTTTATAACTATTTCAATAATGTATTATATCTAAAAAATAAAATGTAATTACATTTGAAAAGGTGTTCTTTTTCAGTATCTATATTATTACCTATTACAGTGATTCATTTAGCGTGTCATGTGAGTGTGGGGATGTATGTGAGCATGAAATTGCTTGCATGTTTTTATATGTAGCTGACTCTAAGGAAACTGAATTTATGTGAGATATAGGATTCAAATGAAGGTTTCATACCTGTAAGTGGCTAAATTGATGTATATGTCTAGTATGTGGAGTGTGATTTCCAGATTACATTTTTGTAGGTTTCATACCAAGTAAGTAGATGTTTCTATTCCAAAATCATAAGGAATAAAACAGTTAATCTGTTTCATAATCATCCAATCTTAATACTCCAGAAATTGTAATAAGTGGAAAAATTGCTTGGAAGTATGATGAGTCAGTAGTAAGCCTTTAGAAACTCTAATTTTCCCCAAAATCTTCAGATGTACTCTTTGGATATTAATTACAAATCAATTTATAAACATACAAATATAATATGATCTTATATATGTAAATATGTTTATATAAGGGAAATATACATTAATTATATTTAAATGTGTACCATAAATATTCATTTATATTTAAATGTAATTCATCGCATCATATATGTGTGTATATATATATATTTTCTCTTCTTTGGTCAGTCATGGAGAGTCAACGTCTAGTGCGTTGGGGTCCCTGGGTAAGGGTCACGAAATCACCAGAACACAGGGGATGCAGAGTGCAAACAGCAATTGCCACTGCATGCTGTGCTATATTGTTAGTGGGTATTTAAAGACAAGCAAGCAGGATCTTTGCCAAGATTTAGTCACAAGACATTCACACAAAAAATTTCAACAGATACATTTTTACTTAACCTATGAGACAATATCTTGGTATATTATTATCTAAACTATTTTAGAGCAAGCTCAAACCACTTTTCCAGTCTCAGGAAAATGTTTGACCAGCTGTTCATCTATGTTTAAGCAAGCAGAAGAGCTACTTCCTCAGCTCCCAGGAGTCTGTGACATGTGTTTTGAGATAGGGAGAGAGAACGTTTTCCCTCTCTAGCCTGGCATGCCAAGAGCTTTCCTAATTCTCAAACACAGTCCTCAGATAATCCTGAGGCTAGAGCCTGGATCATTCTGCCTCTTCAACATAGACCCTGATTCTTCACAATTTCCTTTTTCCTTTTGTTTTAAAAGTAAAGCTTTTCACAGTGTTACCATAGAAGCTTGCATTGGATTCATAAAAATGAAATATAACAGTACCAGTGTAACAAAATAATAACAATCATAATTTCCAGACCACTAGTAGTATGTGAAATAGTTTGTAGTATTCCTTTCGGATCCAACCCTACCAAATGTTTAATAAATGCATCAGTGATAGTAGAAGTGTCATATTTGCAAATTGTTTAACAAAAATATCATGTATATTAAATTGTAACTAAGCAATCAATGGAGCAGCAGTAGAATTTCCAGATAAATACTGCTGTATTAAATTCCAATCTTGAATAGATTCATTATATTTTACATTAGTAATGCAAAAGGTAGTAGAATTTCAATCACATTTTAACAATAACTGTTTTTCCACAACCAATAACTTTTTTCCTAACCATCCCACTGTCTAAGAATACTAATCTGTGTTTGTAACTGAGCATCAATTTCTACCTGTGAGACCCACAATTCATGTGACTCCCGGTGCCATTCTTCCACAAAGTGTTTAGTTTGCAAGGAAGTGTGTAGGGCAATTCCAGACACCACAGCAACAATGGTAATAGCAATTAAGCTTAAAATCACAGCTACAATGGCTCCAATCATATGTTTTATATGTTTTAGTAGTTTCGTAAAAAGTTCAATAACAACATTATCCAAAGTATTTTGCGACCATTCTCTTCCTAATTTAACAGGTAGCCAAATATGAGTTCTTTGTTGTAAAATCATAATACTATCACTGTCTTTAAAATTAAGAGAGGAATTAACACAAGAATACAGGCAACAATTAAAACAAGAAATAGTAGGAGAAATGTAAAATATCCCACTAAAAATACATAAGGCGAGGTACACAAGCAGTTACATCATAACATTTGTACAAAATAAAATTATAAGTGGACCCAGAATCAGCTGTCCTCGAAAACAATCCATTTGATAGCATCATGGGTTTCCGCTCCGCTGAGACCTTCCAAAGATGAATCTGAACAGCAGTGGGTGCAACCATGAAAGTCCATCGAGCATCTGCAATGCCTCCATCTCCCCAGGCCATCAATCGAGCTCCAGTAAGCGATCCATTAATGGCATCCGGCATCCTAGTAACATTAGATAAATCACATCTAGTAATATTCCATTCTGAACAAGTGTTAATAAACTGTCCAAAAGGTCCCCAATTAATAAAATTATTGAACGTTTTTCCAAATGTTCCTCTACACTCTTGCCACACAAAAGGCTGATATTTTAAATCAATATAAGTAAAATCAGGGCACATTGGTAAGGATAACTCGCCATCAAAGGTGACTCTTTCCCAGCTACTATTAATGGACTAAGTAGTTAATCGCTGCAGCTGTGTTTTAGAATTGGAAGTGTGTTTCCCAGGTAAAACCCAATGTTGCCAATTCATAAGTAAACATGGAGGAGGCTCCAGAAAAACAGGCAAGGAATGAGAATAGTAAGTAAAATTAAAAAAGCTGCCATCATCCTTACTGTAAAATGTCAAATTATTCCAAGGAGGAGATAAAACAGCAGGAATAGTATAGACAGTTATATCCATGTCTCCCCAAACAACAGGTTACAATAAAGGAGGGTTAGGAACAAAGGCCCAATAACTTACATTAGCATTAGCATGGGCAGAGTTTACAAACAGGGCACACATGGCCAGGAACAAGTTCTCGGCCATGACAGGTTTACCAGTGTGTTGTAACATCTTTTGTCCTTCTCCAGTCAACTTTTTAACCTGTCCCCAGGTGGGCAGTGGGGATTTCTTCTTCCTCAACTGGCGGCCGATTCCTTACAGGATACAGGGCTGTCCTCACTGGCTGCATCTGTATCCATCGGGCAGGAAGCCAGTATTGTTTGCCATCCTGTGTAGACACAAAACCATATCATTGCCCCTTATGTAATAATGTTCCTAGTTGCCATACTGTGTCCAATGTAATCTTAATCCATACAGTAACATTTAAATAAGATTTTTCTGATATTTGTTCAAAATGGCGCTCAGCTCTAGTTAAAATATCTCCTTGTGCAAAATATTAAATAATTTTACACGGAAAACCACAACATATCCATACCTTCATCCACCTTTTCCTCCTTTTTAATTTTTTAATTTGTTGTTTTAGTGTGCCATGAACACGTTCAATAATGGCTTGTCCTTGGGGGTTATATTCTATTCCTGTAATATGTACCAAATCATAAAGTTCACAAATTCTTTTAAATTTGATACTTTTATAGGCTGGTGCATTATCAGTCTTTATTTTGGTAGGCACTCCCATAATGGCAAAAGCTTCCAATAAGTGTTCTATTACATGGTTAATAGTTTCTCCCGTAAGGGCAGAAGCCCAAACAAATTTGGAATAAGTATCTATTGTAACATGTACAAAGGAAAAACAGCCAAAGGCTTTTATATGGGTTATATCCATTTGCCAGAGCTCATTAGGTTGTAATTCTCGAGGATTTACTCCAGCAGGTACAACTCTCAAATGCATTGGTCTGCAGATAGGACACCTTTTTATAATTTGTTTAGCTTGAGAATAAGGTATTTTATAATGCATATGTAAATAGCCAGCATTTGTATGTAAGTGAGCATGATCCTGTTCAGCAGAAGCAAAACTGACTGATTTATCAACCTGATTATTGCCATATACAAGGTACCCAGGTAACCAAGAATGAGCCCTAATGTGATTTACAAACACTTTGGCATTAAGTTGTTACAGTAATGCTTGTAATTGTTTAAATAATTGATTTATCTGGGGTTTAGATGAATATGTAACAGCAGTGACTACATTAGTCACAACTCCTACAGCACAGGCAGAATCAGAAACAATATAAATATCTCACACAAAATCTTGCAACACCTTAATAATAGCAAAAAGTTCATTTTGTTGAACTGATGCTAAAGTAGTTGTCTGTACCCAATATTTATTTGTTGTCCAGTAAGCACTTTTTTTTGGAGCCATCTGTAAAAATGGTAAGAGCAGTGGGATTAGGGGTCTTGGGAATTATATCATTAATGACGAATTGTTGTTTATGCAAGCAATCCCACAATCTACCTTTGAGAAAATGGTAGCAAAATTGCCCAGTAAAATTTACTAATGCTATTTATAGCATTTCAGAAATGTTTAACAAATATTCTACTTGGTCTTTTAGCAAAGGAAAAATAATTTCAAATAAATCATACCCCGATAGGGTAAATACCCATTGCATGGCCTGTTGAATAATAATTGCCAACTGTTGTTCATAAGGCATAATATTTTTTGTAAATCCATGCCTTGTATAAATCCATTCTAATGGTAGCTCATTTTGTCCTATAATTCCTGTTGGGTATTTTTATGTATCCAAAATATATAAATTTATGGGTTGATTCAGTGATGTAAAAACATTACTTTTATTTTCTGTTTTACAAATTATAATTCTCTTTCAGCTTCCTTAAAGTTCTTTTGCTATGTAAATCAGCCTCCCCTTGTAACAATGAAAACAAATTATGTAATTTATAAGTAGGAATTCCGAAGGCCATTCACTTCCAATTAATATCTCCTAATAGCTTTTGAAAATCATTTACCGTATGTAATTGATCACGTCATAAAGATATTGTTTGAGGTGTCACTGTTTGTCTAGAAACAACATATTCTAAATATTTTACCACCGTATCTTTTTGTATTTTTTCATCTGCTATTATTAATCCAAAATCTTTAAATATAGAGATTAAGCACTGTAGCACCAATTCTAATTCTGTCATATTTGGTCCTGCAAATAAATTATCATCCATATAATGAGAAATATAAATGTGAGGCCATTTTTGTCTAACAGGTTTTAAGGCCTTATCAACATATATCTGTCATATAGTTGCAACACCTTCCATTGGAAGCGCTGATGAGGGACTTGTTGATTTATTTGTGGTAAAGAAATGGCAAATCTTTTACAATCTTTTACATGTACAGGAATGGACAAAAGTTCTGAATAGACATGTTTTCCAATAGCCTGAAAACCGCCAGTGGCTTTATAAAGTTATGTTTAATACCACTTCTATGCTGGTTTAATGCTTTCTGAACAGAAGTCCTTAGAGAAATGCAATTCAAAATTAATATGATACTACTTCATAACTATTATACTCATTAAAAAATCAGAGGAACCTGGTGTGGTGGTAAAGGCTTGTAATTCCAAGCATTTGAGAGGCTGGAGTAAGGGGATTTGAGTCTAAGGCCAGTCTAGGGTACTAAACATAGTAAAAACATGCCCTTTCAAAAAAGGGGTACTAAACATAGTAAAAACATGCCCTTTCAAAAAACTAAGAAGTTAATAATGTTGGTGAGAGTGTAGAAAAAGGGAGATTTTCTACACTCTTGGTCATAATACAGGTTAGTACTCTCATTATAGAAAGTAGTATGTAGTTTTCTAAGAAATGCAAACTTGAAATATCATCTGATCCACCGATCATGTGATTATTTCTCTATGGGTAACTGATAAATATATCTGTAGTTCATTATTATTCACATTATTCACAACAACAGCCAAGATAAAAATCGAAGTGTTCAAGTACAGACTAATAAAGCAACTGTGGTGCATGCACAAATACATTTTTCTGTTTCATACTTAAAATAGCAAGAGACTTTTCCCATTAGCCACAACTTACAATAACCTAAAAGATGTATTCATATCAAGAAAAATACTGTCTTCTTTATCTTTGTAAAACCACACACACACACACACAAACACACACACCAACCTCAAACATTTAGAGAGAATTTTTTAAAAAGTAAAGCAAAGTGGAATTCCTCGGGCATTTAGGTCACTATGTAGAAGATAGTAGATATACAGAATGACCAAGTATAGAGTTGTAATATACAACATGAGGATACATACAGAGGACAACACTGGCATTACATAGGAATGAAGATAAGTAGTTGTTCTTCCTCGTAGGGGTTGCTCTTTCAGTTGTTCTTCCTTCAGTAATGGGTAAGAGGAACATAAGCCTTTAAGTATAACTGCCTGTTGCCCCATTTGTCAGGAAATGAAAAGACTTGAAAAAAATTATATTAAGTGAAATAACCTAGGCACAAAGAATCATAGGTCCCATGGTTTCCCTTATTTATAATAACTAGTATATATCTGAGACAAGCAGAAATGGTCAGATAAGTTGATGTTAGGCGAAAAGTACATCAAGATAAGAACTCTTTTTTTAATCTTTCTTGCTATTGTTTCTAAAATATTTATAAGATATTTCTGTGCTGGTTTGTATGTCCCTCCCCTACGGTATAACCCCTGGTTTCCACTGTATTTGATATAGGTATAATTTGTGGAGGGGAAGGAAAAAATTGTTTAAATAGGGATACAGGTGGACCCATTGCAACAATGAGATGTACAAGATGTTATGTCAAAAATCGAACTTTACAGCTTTGGCACGGGGCAGGGGGATTGATAGGATGGCAAGGGGAAACAAAGGAGGAATCAACAGTGCTTGATAAGAAATGTACTCATTACCTTGCCCATGTAATTGTAACCCCTCTGTACGGTATTTTCACAATAAAAAATATTAAGAAGATACATTATATTACACCTGATACAGTGGCTACATACTTCACTTTATTGGTTAAATAAATGTTAGGCCTCCTCAAAAAAAGGAAATAATAACAAAAAATATAGCAATAATGTATGCTCAACATAGAACAAAATGTCAAATTAAAATACAGGAAATTTTCCTTGAAGTAAACTAATTATTACAAATAAGGGGAATCCTTGAGACCTATGTTCCTTTAAATCTGGCTTACTTCAGTTAATATGATTTGTTCCAAGATCTTCCATTTCCTTACAGATAAGGTGGTATCATTGTTTCTGATGGAAGCATAGTATTCCATGTATGTGTATGTGTGTATGTGTGTGTGTGTGTGTCACATTTTCTTGATCCATTCTTCTACTGAGGGGCATCTGGGTTGATTCCATATCTTAGCTATGATAAATAATACTGTGATAAACATAATTGTGCTGGTAGCTTCAGTGTGGTCTTGTTTGTAGTCACATGGTTAAATGCCCAGTAGTGGGATTATTGGGTAAAAAGGGGAGCATTATTGTGCACATAAGGATAATCTTATTAGATGAGCAGAATAACTCAATAGCTATGTTCATATGACCTTATAAGGTGATTCCAAGTGAAATGAACTCCAAGACATGTTCTTTGTTGTTGTTGTTCTTAAAGTACTACGTGATTTCTTTTCATCCTTCTGTGTTTTCCCCACCAATGGTTTATCCCCTGTAGTCATTGTATTTGATTTTCATACCCTGGGTATTAAAACTAGGGAACTAGGGAACTAGACAAAGGAAAGGGAAAAAATAAAATGGTGAGACAAAAGACAAAGGGGGAACCTATGCAACTATGTACTCACAAGACAACATGTTGGAAATGATCTTGGGGGGGTTGTTGGCAGTGAAGAGGGAGAGACATTGGAGAAGAGGTAAAAAAATTAGAAAAGAAATGAATTGATTACCTTACTTATGTAACTATAACCCCTCTGTACATTACCTTGACAATCAAATTTAAATAAAAATAAAATATATGAGAGCAGCAATACAGGAGATGGGAGTGGGAGAAGTACTGTAGTATAATAGAGTAGAACAGCTGCAGAGAGCAATAATTTGACTTTACCTTAGGAAGTAATAAACTAGCATACAGATTTACAGCCTAATGTCAGTCACTGAAAAGGGAAAACAAAATGCACAATCAGCAAACCAACAGAGATAAAATAGAAAACTAAAAAATTAAGGTGAAGAGATGACTTGGACCAACAATAACAAATGACAAATGTTGTTTACATCACAATTTGTTAGAAATATAATTCAAATCACAGTTTAATAGTATATCATTTTAATAGTAGGTTACTTATTATTGCTTTCTTAATATTCAATGTTAAATATATAAGTTTAATTTCAGCACCTACAGAAAAGAAGAAAGTGAAACTAATTTTAACAATATATTTTATGAATTGTAAAATTGAGAAGCATTAGAATTTTAACACATAATATGTCATTATTGTTTCATTTCTGTGAATTAATGTAATAATTCTAAGTGTATTCTGCACTTAGAAATCATCTTAACATCAAATAATAAATTATTGCACATGACACTTGGTATTAGGTGGAACGGTTCAGAATTGTAAAAATTCACCACACATTACATGAGGGTATGTCTCCTCTCATCTAGCTTATATTCTAGAAATTTGATTTCTACATGCATGTTAAATTCTTGTCTAGGTGACAGCTATACAATTATATGCAATTATAGACACAAGGAGTATTTCAGATGATACATAAAAGTCATATTCATTAATTAAATTTTTATTGTTTTGTACCAAATAAATATTTATAGACAGAATGAATTTCTGAGTAGATGATGGTGTACGTGTGCCTGATTATACGTATTAAGGCTTATTTTATATTTCTGACATTGTTTCTACAGTTGGATTTAATTTTCTATAAAAGGATAAGTGTATTATATTGGATATATGAAAATAAACTCAATGTTTATTCCATTAATCCTTGGCCACTTGTCTAATCCCAATATAAATTATCCATGTGTTTTTAGTAATGAAAATAACAACAGATATAAACCAGATAAATCCGTTTGTAGTAGATAAGTATTTTCACCTTTATTTTGATAGTTGATCCTCTTTTACATTACAGAATATTCTTGCGAAAATGTGCTCCAGGCTGGCCACAACTGCAGAATATTATGGTTTGATCTATCATAAGAGAAGGAAGGAAGGGGATCCTTCTTTCTACAATTTTGTTCCCAGGGATGTGATCTGTTTTATGGTGGTGAGTTGGAAATGAACATTTTTTACAGTCAACATTGAAAAGCCATCTTGATAGACCATTTCTGTAAGTGGTTACAGTGGATTATTGCTGGATTTCCAAGGAAGCCAGATTGCCACATTTTGAGACAATTAAAACAGGAATTTAGTCAGCTGTATTTGTGTGTTTAGGAGAAAAACCCATTGACTCTAGGCCAGCGGATCACTGGGGCCCAGAGAAGCCAATACATCAAAGAGTAATCCTAGACCTCTAAAAATAAAACAAACAAACAAATAACTCCAGTAAGCACTGCCAGTCAAGGCTGCTATCATAGCCTATATGAAGTCAGGCAAAAAACAGAAGCTGAGAGTAATTTAGTTGATAAATAATATATTTTTGATGAGGCAGACTGAAATGAGACTCCAGAGAGAGGGTCAGAAAGATTGATCAGAGAGATTAAAATTGGTCACACAAAGATTGGAAAATAGTATTCCTTGTAGAACAAATAAATCATAGAAGTCCTGTGCATGTAAGAACAAGACAGCAGACCACATTCCAGAAATGCACATTTTCTTAGACATCAGCTTAATGAATTGTCAATGGAAATCTTTGAATTCTTAAATATTTGACCACCTGTGGGAAAAGGCCAATTGCTGAAGAAAAAGAAAATATCATCACTCTGTTAGGAGTTCCATTATCACATTAGGAAGTAATAAAGCACAGATTTGTAATAAAAAGAGAAAACAATTATTCCAAATGAGGGTTTCATTTGTTTTGATCTAAATGTTCTTGATTTAGGTGCTAGCAATTACCATACAATTGAACCAGTCCCACAGCTGAGTTGATATTGACTGCAATATTCTCACATGAAGGAAAAAAGAAAATTTACAAATGTCTGATGAAATGAGTCAACGATGAAGTGTTCTAATAGTGATATCTGAGGTTTAGACACAGGTGAAGAGGTAGATTTTATTTTATAAAAGTCTCCCATTTTTAGCTTGGTGCCAGTGGCTCACAGCTCTAATCCTAGCTACTAAGGAAGCTGAGATCTGAGGACTGTAGTTCAAAGCCGTCTCAGAGACTCATCTCCATTTAACCACCAGAAAAACAGAAATGGCACTGTGGTTCAAGAGGTAGAGCCCTTACCTTGAGTTGAAGAGCTCAGGGACAGTGCCCAAGCCCAGATTTCAAGCCCCTATAACAACAACAACAACAAATCTCCCTTTTCTTGTACTGCATACATCTTTTCTAACATTCAATAAAGAAGCGATTTTATCACCCACTACATTTAAGTCCTATCCTAGCTGCTACAAATAGAATGATTTGGTATCTTATGTCAAAAGATTCATATTTGGGGCTGGGAAGGTGGTTCAGTGGTAGAGGGCTTGCCTTATATGCATGAGGTCCTGGATTGGCTTACTCAGCACCACATAAGCAAAAAGAAAATAGCTGGAAGTGGCGCTGTGGCTCAAGTAGTAGAGCGCTAGCCTTGAGCTGAAGAGTTTAGGGACAGTGCTCAGGCCCAGAGTTCAGGACCCATGACCAGATCCCCCCCCCTCAAAAAAAAGGTTCCTATTTGGGGAAAAAATACCATCAGTGGTAACTTGTTTTCCAGTCCTTGAACTCTGGGTCTGGGCCCTGAACATAGTTATGCTGGTAGCTTTCATGTGAGCTTGCTTGTTACTTATTGGATTACTGCCCAAGACAGGAATTACTGGGTGTTAAGGGAGGTCTATGTTTAGTCTTTTAAGGAACGTCCGTACTGCATTCCTGAGTGGTTGAACAAGTTTAATTTCCCACTTGGCTACATCCCTGTCAGCATTCGCTATTGTCAGTTTTCTTGAAAATGGCCATTCTATCTGGGACGATGTAGAATTTGTCTTGTACTTGTAGATTTGTAGGCACCTTCTAGCTACCATAAATGAATGAATCTATGAAAACTATATTGCTCTGAGTATACATTCCTTTCTTTTAGTATAATTTTCCCAAGCCTTTCATTTTCCTTAAGACTGGTGAAAAGTCATCCATTCTGATGGGTGAATAGAATTCCATTGTGTGTGTGTGTGTGTGTGTGTGTGTGTGTGTGTGTGTGTGTGTGTGTGTGTGTGCGTGTGTGTGTAAAATTGCCCATGATTTCATTTCTAAGCCTTTGGTTCATCTGTAATTTTGTAATTTCTTATTACATTCAGATTGCTTTCTCTACTGTATTGAAGAATATTGATGGGATTTTGATGGGTATTGCACTGTCAATTGTTTGGGGGCAGTATTGAAGTTTCACAATGTTAATTCTTCCAACCAGGAGCATTGAAAGACTTTCCATTTCCTTGAATCTCCTTAAATTTCCTATTTTAGTGTTGTAAAGTTTTCAGAGCAGAGGTTTTTCACATTTTTAGTTAAATTTATTAATTCCTAGTTTTGTTGTTGTTGTTTTGTTTTGAATAGATTTGATTTGATTTTGAGGTTAATACATATGAGGTTGTGTTTTGGAGTTCAGCGTGGATGTTCACATTGTTGGTAACACAGAAAAACTACTGATTGTTTTGGGTTTTATACCCTGTTACATTGCTGAAGGTTAGCATCACCTTTACTAACATGGGGGAGGAAGCTATAGTGTCCTTTATATACAGGATCATTTCATCTGTAAAAAGGGATAGTTTTACTTTTTCCCTATTTGGATCCCCTTTATGTTTTTCTCTTGCCTATTGCTCTTGCTAGAAAGTCCACTACTATATTGAAGAATAGTAGATAGAGTGGACATCCTTTTCTCATTCCTGGTTTTAATGTCTTCATGCTTCCACCATTAAGTACACGCTTATTATCTCTCAATATATACATACTCTGTATTATATTTAAGAAAGTTCCATGCATTCCTAGCTTCTCAGACATTTAATCATAAAGGGGCATTGGAGCTTGTTAAAAGCTATTTCTACACCCATATTGATGATCATGTGGTTCTTTCCCCTACTTCTACTGATGGTGTGTGTTATGTTTATTGACAAGTATATTGAATCCAATTGTATCCTAGGATGAATACTGTTTGATCATAGCATATGATTTTTTTGTTAGTTGCTGAAATAGTTGGTGAGAAATTTATTGAGAAGTTTGCATCAATGCTTATCAAAGAGTTGGGTTCATAGTTCTCTTTCTTTGATGAGTCCCTATCGATTTGGGAAAGAGTCTAATTCTAGCTTCATAGAATGTGTTTAATAATTCCATTTCCCTTTCTATTCCATTGAAGAGTTAAATCTGAGTATTGTAAGGTTTTTTTTCAGCCCTTAATTTCATGGTAAATCCATTGAGTACTAGATTTTTCTGGTATGGGAAAATTTTTAGTGATTAGTGATATTTAATTTTCATTACTTCTTATGTATCACTTCTTGGCTCAGCTCGAGTATAGGAAAGCATCAATTTCTCCAGGATTCTCCAGGTGATTGGCATACAGTTTTCAAAGTACTTTCTTATAATATTCTCAATTTTCCTTATTGATGTTGTGATGCCTCACTTTTTTCTCTAGTTTTCTCTATTTGGGTGAGTTCTCTTATTGGTTTTTCGGTGTTTTTTGTTATGAAGGTGATATTCAGAGAGATGCGTTACAGTTACGTAAGTAATGAGTACATTTTTTGTTACTGCTTCCTCATTTTTTTCCTGCTTCCACCAACCCTGACATGCCATTTCCCCAAAGTTGTAAACTTCATTCCTAACATAGTGTCTAGTGTATATCACTGTTGCTTTGTTTAATCTTTGTCCCACCATTTCTGTGATTTCCCTTCCTTTCCCCAAATCAGATTAACTTATATATAAGACAAAGGGTAAAGAAATCAAAAACAGTGACTTAAGGGAATAAACCAAAGGGGAAAAAGTAAATAGAAATTACTGAAAAACAGTTCACTATATTGGTCTCATATCTAAAATATACTTGGAACTCAAAAATTTAAATCCCCCAACAACAAATCCTCAAAGAAACAACTGCCCAATAAATAAGTGGGCTAAAGACTTAAAAGAGAAACTTCTCTGAAGAAGAAAGAAGGATGGCCAACAGACACATGAAGAAATGCTCAACATCCCTAGCCACAAAAGAAATCCAAATTAAAACAACATTGAGATACCACCTCACTCGAGTTAGAATGGCAAAAATCAAGAACTCTAACAACAGATGCTGGAGGGGATGTGGACAGAAGGGAACCTTACTTCACTGTTGGGGTGGGAGTGTAAACGTGTTCAACCACTTTGGAAAGTAGTATGGAGGTTCTTCAAAAGACTTCACATAGAGCTCCCCTATGACTCACAAATCCCCCTTTTGGGCATTTACCCAAATGTTTACAAACAAGACCACACTAAAGCTACCAGCACAACTATGTTTATTGCAGCATTATTTACCAGAGCTAAGATCTGGAACCAACCCAGATGCCCCTCGGTAGATGAATGGATCAAGAAAATGTGGTATATATACACAATGGAATTCTATGCCTCTATCAGAAACAATGACATGGTCCCATTTGTTAGGAAATGGAAAAACTTGGAAAAAATTATATTAAGTGAAGTAACCCATGCCCAAAGAAACATAGGTCCCATGGTTTCCCTTTTTTGCAATATCTAGTATATGTATGAGTCAAGCGGAAAAGGTCAGATAATGTGATGTTAGGAAAATGAACCCTAAGATATGTATTTTAATGTTTTTTTCTTTCATGCATTTGTTTCTAAGGCATTTATAAGATTATCTCTTTGTTGCTTTGCATGTCCCTCCCCCACAGTATAACCCCTGCTTTCACTATACTTGATGTCAGTATAACTTGTGGAGGAGATGGGGAAAAACAAGTCGTTTAAGGATAGGTGGACCTGTTGCAACAATGAGAAGCACAAGTTATCCTGTCAAAAACGAGCTTTACAATGTTGGTGCGGGGGGGGGGGGGGGAGGATTAGGTGAGCGGGGGGAGGCTGGGAAGGGATGTGAATGGTAAACAAAGGAGGAGGGTGCAATGCTTGGTAAGAAATGTATGCATTATCCTGCCAATGTAATTGTAACCCCTCTGTACAGTATGTTCACAAATTAAAATAAAAAGAAATTAGAACAAAAAATTATCTTGTATTCATTTCTTGGAGCTCATTTCAATAAGCATAATTTTCAGGTGATATACATATAGCTATTAAGCTATTCTGATCTTTTCTAAGAATATCCTAGGCATATTCTAGTTTTTCCAAATGAATGAAAACATGTAGCCTATGATTCTTTGGGTCTGGCTTGTTTGACTTATTATTTTTTCCAAGTGATTCCATTTCCTTACTAATGGGGCAATGTCATTCTTTCTGACAGAAGCATAGAATTTTTATTGTGAATATATATGACATTTTCTTGATCGATTCATCTACACAGGGGCATCTGTGTTGGTTCCATTTCTTAGCTATGGTAAATAATGCTACAATGGACATAGTTGGATTGTAGCTTTAGTGTGTCCTTGTTTGTGGTCATTTGGGTAAATGCCCAATAGTTTGTTTGCTGAGTTATAGGGAACTCTTTGGAGGAAACTCTATACTTCTTTATGGAGTTTTGAACAAGTTTACATTTCCATCAATAGTGTAGTAATGTTCCTTTTTGGCCACATCCCCACCAGCCCATCATCTGTTGTTATTAGTTTTCTTCATAATGGTCATTCTAACTGGGCTGTGGTGGAATCAAAATGTTGCTTTGATTTGCATTTCTATGGCCAGAAATGTTGCATATTTCTTCATGTGTCTATTGGCCATTCATATTTCTGCTTCAGAGAGGTCTCTCTTTAAATCTGTAGTCCACTTATTCAGAGGGTTGTTGTTTTTTTTTGGGGGGGTGTCCGGTCGTGGGGCCTGATCTCTGGGCCTGAGCGCTGCCCCTTATCTCTTCAGCTCAAGGCTAGCGCTCTGCCAATTGAGCCACAGCGCCACTTCTGGATTTTTTCTTTTTGCTTATGTGGAGCTGAGGAATCCAACACAGGGCCTCAGACATTCAAGGCAAGCGCTCTGCCACTGAGCCACCTTCCCAGCCTGAGGTTGTTGTTTCTTTGAGGATTTGTTTTTTGGGGGGTTTCCTTTTGGGGATCTAAATATATTTTATATATGAGGCCATTGCCTGTTGCAGAGCAAGTAACGATCTTCTCCCAATTGGTGGGCTTTCTATTTATCTTTGTATATATAAGAGTTCTCTTCTTAGTCAGATTTGTCAAGGGTCTGTCAAGTATGTTAATTTATTGAAAGAACCAACTCTATTTTGTTGATCTTTTTATGTTTTATTTTGTCTTTATTTAGTTATTTCTGATTTAATTTTTTTGTTTGTTTCTGTCTACTGCTATGAGTTTGGGCTTATTCCTGTTTTCAAGAAATTTGAGGTATATAATTAATATACAGGCTTGAGATTTCCCCAATTGCTTGATGTAGGCACTCAGAGCTATAAATTTTCCTCGAAGTACTGCATTTTTGTGTCCCAGAGGACTTGGTATTTTGTGTGTTCAATTTGTTAAATTTCAGAAACTTTCAGATTTTCATACTAATGTATTCAGTGCCCCATTGGTCATTCAGCAATGTGTTGTTCAGTCTTCATGGTTTTGAGAATTTTTTTACTTTAGCTGTTTAATTATGTTTATTCTGTTGTGTTCTGACAAGATTTGGGAATTTAATCAATTTTTCTTTCAATTTAGATAGAATTTCTTTTTTTGGGGGGGGGGTCCGGTTGTGGGGCTTGAACTCTGGGCCTGGGCGCTGTCCTTCAGCTCTTCAGCTCAAGGCGAGTGCTCTACCACTTGAGCGACAGCACCACTTCTGGCTTTTTTCTTTTTGTTTATGTGGTGCTGAGGAATCGAACCCAGGGCATCATTAATGCAAGGCAAGCACTCTACCACGGGATATGTTCTATTTTGGAGACTCTTCCATGAGCTGCTGCGAAGAATTTATATTCTGACACTGAATGTATATTCTGTAGATATCTGTTAGGGCCAGGTGGTCAATGTAGTTATTTAGGTCTTCAGTTTCTTGGTTGAGTTTTGCTTAGATGACCTATCCATTGATAACAATGATGTGTTGAGATGTGTTTTTAGGTTAAGTAGTATTTGGTTGATGAAGTGGGGGTGCTCCTGGATTCAGGGCATTGATATTTAGACTTGTTATATCCTCCTAATGGAGAGTTGCTTTTATCAATATATAATGTCTCTTCCTACTAATTTTAATTTGAATTCTATTTTATCTTATGTTAGTAATTCTGTGGCCTTTTTATGGTGCTTGAAAATTTTCCTTCCAGCCTTTCAGTTTGAGTCTGTGTTTGTTTTTGTCAGTAAAAAGTGTCTCTTGTAGATACTAGATAGATGCATCTTTTTGATACTAATATTTAATCATCTATGTTTTCTAATTGGAAAATTATGCCCATTTATATTAAAGGTTAAGACTGTGAAATATCTGGTAAGTCCTGCTATGTTACGCACCTGCTGTTAGGAGCTGTGCCTCATCTACTCTTAATATATTTACCTTGTTCTCAGGTAGGGAACATTTTATATAACCAGTTGCTGTTCTTCTTGATCTTCTCTATGTAGGATATATTTGAATAACTTCTATCCTGCTGATTTGGTAGAGATACATTGTTTCAAGTTTTCTTTGTCATGAAATATTTTTACATATCCTTTTAATGTAAAGGAGAGTTTGGCTTGGGACCATATTCATGGTTGGTAGTTGTTTGCCTTTAATGTTTGTCATATATCATGCCAGGCTCTCCTTTTGACCATATCAGCTAAGAAGCCTGTATTTATTCTGACTGTATATCCTTTATAAATAATCCGTCTTTTCTCCTGACAGATTTAAGAATCCTTTCTTTGATCTCTAATGATCCTCTAATAGATTATGACGTGGTGGTGGTTTGTTCTGTTCTGGTATTCTCTGTTTGGTGTTCTAAAGGCTTCTCTTCTCTGAATGAGCCTATCTCTTTGGATATTTGGAATGATCTTTGCTAGTATTCTGTAATATGTTTCCCATCCATTTAGTTTCCTGCTCTTCTCCTTCTTGATACCTATCTCCCCCAATTTGATCTTCTGAGTCTTGAACTTCCAGCAAGATCATTTCTTATTTCTTGGATTTGTTCTAAATGATTATTTCCTCTTTCCTATTAGACCTATTCTGTCTATGATCCCTGAGATTATCTTCTATATCATCTATTTCAATGGAGACATTCTATTTTGTTTTTTATTTCCTTGCCTTATAATTGGTTATTTTTAGGGCATCTATCTCTTTATTAAAGCTTTTTTTAGATCTTGTATGGACTTTCTTTAAACTATTCTTTGGGTGGGGAGTTGGGGGATATGGGTTTTAGCTGTGTCTTCTCTAATATCGTTTAACTAGGTATCTATTTTTTTCCTTGGACACTCTTGCTTTCTCAGAATTTATTTTTCTTTCTGTTTGGAGTCTCCATGAATGATTTTGCTAATCTTTAGTTGGGCTCATCTTGTTCACAAGTTTCCTTGTAGAGGTTTTGCATCTTTTCATTAACCACATTTTTCAGCACTATTTGTAATGTATTTTGAAAACTATCTTCTAGGTCCTTGATTGTCTGTTCTAATGCCTTTTTATTTACTTCGTGAATTATATTACCTTGGCATCACTTTCCTCATATTTTTCTGATTTGTTCTGTCCATTTGGAAGATTTCTTGGCTTTCATTTGGGGGATCTATGATCTTAATAGGTGACTATCTATGTTCTTGGTTGATTTGCCAGGTGTTGCTTTGGTCTTCTGTTGTGATTTTTTTTTCTGGAATTAGGTTTTTGTCTAGACCATTAAGTGCAGGAGAAGAGATCAGTTGTGGTGAGATGTTGTGATGTTAATACTTGTGGTTCCAATGACAGTTCGGACTGTCCAGTGGTAAGGTGAATTGTGTCTGTGTTTAAATGTGACTGACTCTGTTCGTGATGTTTTCCCATGTGGACCTTTTATTTCCACACTGCAGTTGTGCTTTTGAGTATGTTGGCCAACACAGTCACAGCAGTCACCTTCCTGGCTGAGTAACTTTTCCTAGATTTTTGTGTGCTTTTGAAGACAGTATAATATCTTCTTTTGGATTGTATATCTACATATAATTGTAGCTGACCCTCTAGAAGTGGAGTACCTGATAGGACTCTAAATCTCTGTTTCATTAGAGAGAGCTAGCATAATTTTCTGTTGTTATTCTGCCATAGTTTTTCCTCTTCCTCAGGTTTATTTTTTATATTGTGCATTTTTTCACATAATTTACGATTTGTGATGGTTGTATCAGGGAATTTTTGTTTTTCTGTTTGTGTTACTTTGAAATAGTGATTTCAGGCATGTATGAAGAGACAGTAATAATATGAAATCTGAAGAGCCTAATGCTTAAAAAGGCACAAGGAAGGCCTAAGTAACTCCATTACATACTAGCAACCATCTTGTGAGGTATGAATCATAAAAATAACCATGGTTTTGACCGAGAAATGACACAAAAAGAATAACAATTCTCAGACAACTGAGACATAAGCTATACTTGGGAAAGCCACAGGAATTTTCTCCAAATGCATTGACCAAACACTGGGTGGCCATACTGGACACAGTGACCCAGTGGCCGGAGAAATCCCGTCAATAACACGTCAATAATAATATTAGCCAATCACATATGCATAGCTTAGTTTGCTTAAAATTTTAGCCAATCATGTAATTTCTCATGTAAAACTGCTTTAAAGTTGTTTGTTCAATACTATAAAAACTGTGCTGATTCTATGCTTGGGGTCTCTTAGCCTCACCAGTTACTGAGTGTGTGGAGGACCAAGCTCGAGCTTGCAAATAAAGGACTCCTTTGTCATTTGCATTGGTTGTTGTCTCTGGTAGTCTTCGGTGGGTCTTGAATCCAGGTACAACAGATAGGTGCGCATCCGGGATCTCCCTCATAAGCCCACCCTGACACCTGATCAGGGAATAGCAAAGAACGGCTGGTAAGTTAAGGCATTGCCCCTTTGTAACTATCCGGTATTTTTTTTTGGGGGGGTGGGTCCAGTCGTGGGGCCTGAACTCTGGGCTTGGGCAATGTCCCTCAGCTCTTCAGCTCAAGGCTAGCACTCTACCACTTGAGCCACAGCGCCACTTCCAGCTTTTTTCTTTTTGCTTATGTGGTGCTGAGGAATCGAACCCAGGGCCTCTTGCATGCAAGGCAAGTGCTCTACTACTGAGCCACCCTCCCAGCCCCATGTATGGTATTTTTTGTAGCTTGCAGTTTGGGTATTGGAGTTGGCAAGAAGTCTTGGTGAATGCACTATAAAGCAGCCAACAGGACCAGTAGGAGACATCCTCCGGATGCCCTAGGGAGGTAAACTATCCACTAGTGCGACATTTGGGCCCACCTGTAGTCTGTCATTTTCTGTTTGATAGTTTACAAGGTAGACTCTCCACTAGTGCAGACATTTGGGAGTTTTCCTCTCTGTAGTCCATCACTTTCTGTCTGTCAGACTACCATGCACATGCTGTTAGTGTGTCTTGTCTTAATGTCTGTGTGTCTGTCTGTATTGTGGCTTTCATGGAACATTTCCTCTTTCACATTCATTCTGACGCGGATGCCTGGAAACCCTATTTGCCTCCATTTAAAATTGTTAGTCTTGGTTCTGTTCCTTGTCCGACAATAATTACTTTCTCAGACGCTCTTGTCTTCCTCCTCGAAGGGCGAAATTTGGCTTAGAAATTTGGCCCACTTGAAGCAAAGAGGGAGTAGGGTAGTCTTTTGCCAGATGACACTGCTGAAACATCAAGTGTCTCCCTCTACCCCTTTGGGATTGGAGACAGGCCAGCCAATCCACACTTTTCTCCTTGGGACACTCTGAGTTGTGGTTACACCCTAAATCCCTGAAAGCACAAGTTGTTTCATTTTGTGACATTTGTAATTGCCTTCCTCCTTTTTTCTTGTCTTGTGTTTGGATTGATATATGTTGAAATGGGTCAGAACCAAAGTATACCTTTTACCTTTCTGACAGCTAATTTTAAAGATGATAAGGAAAGAGCTAACAATTTAGATGTTGAAGTTAAAAAAGAAAAATTACTTACTTTGTATAAGTCAGAGTGGCCTACGTTTGAGGTTGGATGCCCCCCACAAAGGAACATTTGGGCTAAATACTATTTAGAAGGTTAAACGAAGGGTTTTTTTAACAGATAGCACAGGGCACCCCGATCAGATTCCCTATACTTTAGTATGCAGAATTTGGTGTAGGAACCCCCAAAGTGTCTGTCTCCCTTTCTACCCCTTTCTGTGGATAAAAACAAGATTTTAGCATCAATAAAAGATACGTCAACTACCCCCTCAGTCCCCTTATATCCCATTTTACAAGAAGGGAGTGAGGATCTTCTTCTCTCCTTAGACTCCGATCTCCCCCCATACCCTTCACTGCTTCCTCCTCCACCCCCCATGGAGCAAGGGGAGGCAGCAGGAGGCAAGGATCAAGGAGCCAGCAGCAACTTGGAAGGGCCAGCAGGAAGAACTCGTGGTCACATTCAGATAGCTGCCAGCCTGAGACTCCCTGACACCACAGTGATTCTGCCGCTCAGAGAAATTGGACGACTGGATGAAACTGGAGACCCCCGACTTCACTATTGGCCCTTCTCAATGAGTGACTTATATAATTGGAAAACACAAAATGCAAAATTTTCAAATAATCCCAAAGATTTGATTTCTCTCCTAGATAGTGTAATGTTCATGCAACTGCCGACCAGGGATGATTGCCAGCAGTTATTTTGGGTCTTGTTCACCTCGAAAGAAAGAGAAATGATTCAAACTGAGGCCAAGAAACTAGTTCCCGGTGATGACGGGCAGCCTACTGCTAATCCTAATTTAATCAATGCATCTTTTCCATTAACCAGGTTCCAAGCAACGGTTGGGACTACAACACTGCAGAAGTTAGGGGAGATTATGGGTCTACCGCAAGATTCTAATGGCGGGTCTCAGGGCAGCAGCCTGCAATCATACCATTTTGGCTAAATTATACATGGTCTTACAAGGACGGAAACCCTACAACGCCCAAATAGTGGAGGTCTATGCAGAGATCAGTGCACTTACTGCCAAGAAATAGGCATTAGGCCAAAGAATGTCCTAAGAAAAGGGAACTTTGAACAAAGCAGTGCCAGCTGCATAGAACCTGGACACTAATGGTTAACAATCTTGCTAATAATGAATAGGGACCTCAGGGTTCATTTCCCCTCCTTGAACCCAGGGTAATGCTAAAAGTGGAGGGGACTCCAGTAAAATTTCTAATGGATAGCCGGGCTTAATACTCGGCTTTAATAAAGCCTCAAGGAAAAATCTCAAATAAACCTCTTGGGTGCAAGCAGTCATCGGGATTAAACAATACTCATGGACCACCAAAAGAAGAATGGACCTGGGGATGGGACCAGTGTCCCACTCATTCTTGGTTATTCCAGAAAGCCCTTATCCCTTTTTGGGAAGAGACTTGTTAATCAAGGTGTAGGCACAGATTCACTTCTATCCAGAAGGCCCCCAGGTGGAGGATGCTCAAGGAAGACCAATACAAGTATTGACTCTGGACCTCAAGATGAGTACGGGTTGCTCCAAACACCCAGCCTCCTGAACAAGAAATCACCTATTGGCTGGAAAGGTATCTGGAAGGTTGGGCAGAGACTGGTGGAGTGGGACTAGCGAAACATAGACCAGCTTTCTTCATCGAGGTAAAACCAGGGGCGGACCCAGTTAGAGTTCAGTAACCTATGTCCATGTAGCATGGATGGAATAACACTCCACATTAGGTTTCTGCTAGAACTGGGTATATTGTGACCCTGCCAGTCAGTGTGGAACACTCCCCTGCTACCGATCTGCAAGCCCAACTGTAATGAATATAGGCCAGTACAGGACTTAAGGGAAGTCAATAAAAGGGTAAAGGAAATTCACCTTACCCTACCCAAACCCTACACTCTCCTGAGCACCCTGCCTCCAAATAAGCAGTAGTATACCGTATTAGATTTTAAAGATGCCTTTTTCAGCCTACCCTTGACACCCAGAATTCAAGATCTCTTTGCCTTTGAGTGGACAGATGTCAAAGAGGTATCAACAGACCACTGACCTGGACAGACTCATTCAAGGATTCAAAAACTCACCAACACTCTTTAATGAAGCTCTGCATAAGGTCTTGGGTGAGTTTAGGGGAAGCAACCATGGTCTGACTTTGTTGCAATATGTGGATGACTTATTAATTGCCACTGAAATCGATAAAGAATGCATGCAAGGAACAGAAATTTACTCCAGACTTTGGGAAACCTTGGTTAACGAGCATCGGCCAAGAAAGCTCAAACCTGCAAATCAGAGGTAACTTACTGGGATTATTTATTGAAAGGGGGCAGTCATGGCTCATGAAAGCCAGAAAAGAAACTGTCCTTAAATTTCCAACACCCTGGTCACAGCACAAAGTAAGGGTGTTTTTGGGATCAGTCAGCTTTTGCTGTCTGTGGATTCTCGTGTTTATGGAGCTTGCTAAACCTCTTTACCAGGCTACCAAAGAGAAGCAACTGTCTCAATGGACAGAAGAACCTGAACGAGCCTTTGAACAGATAAAAATTGCCTTATTATCAGCTCCAGTGTTGGGAATCCCTGATGCCACTAAACCCTTTTACTTATATGTGAATGAACATAATGGGATATCAAAAGGAGTCCTAACCCAATATTTGGGCTATGGAGGAGTCCAGTAGCTGACTTGTCAAACAAATTAGACTCACTAGCAGCAGGATGGCCATAATGTCTGAGAATGATAGTGGCTACTGCTCTGATGGTTAAAAGACGCAGATAAGCTAACCATGGGACAGGAACTCTATGTGACCACCCCCCCCACACACACTATTGAGGGTGTGTTAAAGCAACCACCAGATCTGTGGCTCAGCAATGCCTGATTAACCCATTACCAAGGACTGCTAATCAACCCTTTCAGAATCAATTTACAAGCTCCCTCGGCTCTCAACCCGGCGACTCTGCTACCAGATCCGGACGTAAACATGCTGCTACATAACTGCTCAGAAATCCTGGCCCAAGGCCATAACATCCAAGAGGACTTAAGGAACCAGCTGTTGCCAGACGCTGAACTCATGTGGTTTACAGACGAAAGCAACTTTGTTCATCAGAGACAGTTATGCGGGAGCGGCAGTAGTGACTGAGACTGATGTGGTCTGGGCTGAACCTCTACCAGTAGGCACATCAACCTTGAGAGCCAAGTTAATAGCCCTGACCCAACCTCTAACACTGGGAAAGGACAAAAGACTGTGTACACTGACAGTCGGTATGCATTTGCAATGGCTCATGTACACAGAGTTATTTACAAAGAAAGAGGATTACTGACAGCTGAAGAAAAAATCATCAAAAATAAAGATGAAATCTTGACTTTAATTACTGCTGTTTGGCTGCCTAAGTTAGCCATTGTTCATTGCCCTGGACTTAGAAACCTAAAGATGATGTGCGTAAAGGCAATAACCTGGCCGACAGAACAGCCTGGAAGTTGGCAATACAAAGGTAATCTATAATGATGATTAACCTCCCAGACTGTGGTACAAGAACTATTCTGGACACTCCAATATACACCACTGAGGACATGAAATGGATTGATCAACTGCTGATGGCACAATGCCTAAATGGTTGGTGGAGAGATTCTAGGAGCATCATTATCTTACCGAGCAGTTAGGGAAGAAAGTACTGCTTTAGTTCCATCAAAGCACCCATGTGGGTGCTAGGAAGATGTAAGATCTGGTGAGAAATGCTGGACTTAGGATCAAAAATAGTCATGCTAAAATAGAACAGATTGTCAGGGACCATAAGGCATGTCAACTGACAAATGAAAGGAAGAACCAGACAGTAACAGGCAGTCAAATAAGAGGAGATAGACCAGGAACTTACTGGAAAGTGGGCTTCACGGAAATTAAACTTGGCAAGTATGGATATAAACATGTTAGTTTTCATAGATACCTTTTCAGGATGGGTAGAAGACTTTCCTACTAAGCACGAAACATTACAGGTGGTGGCTAAGAAGTTACTAGAAGAAATCTTACCCAGGTTTGGCTTCCCTATTATGATAGGATCCGATAGTGGACCAGTTTTCTTGTCCAAGGTAAGTCGAGGACTTGCAAGTACTCTTGGGGCAGATTGGAAATTGCATTGTACTTGTAGACCCCAAAATTCAGTACAGATAGAAAGGATGCATAGAACTCTAACAGACACCCTGAACAAATTGGCCATGGAGACTGGCGGTGACTGGGTAACTCTCCTTCCCTTTGCCTTATACAGTGTATGCAATTCCTCTTTTAAAATTGGTCTTTCCCCTTATGAAATTGTATTCGGAGTGCCCCTTCCCACAATTCTTAATTTGTCAGAACAGTTGCCTAGAGAAGATGATTACTCAGAAATTTTGTTCTCCTAACAGAGGGACTGAAGGTGCTGTACAAGTTAACTTCCACCCTGGAGATGGGTCCTGGTGAAAAGACACCGACAGGAAAACCTGGAGCCGAGGTGGAAAGGAACTTATGTGATCATCTTGATGACTCCGACGGCCCTCAAAGTCGATGGCATCACTACCTGGATCCACCATTCTCATGCAAAGCCTGCAGATACCATAGCAGATCTCGTTGAGGACCCAGTGTGCCAAGTCTTGTGCTCCAAAGAAAATCCTTTAAAGCTCAAATTGAACCGTAAAAGGACTTAGTCATGAATTGGTTATTGGTGTATACCTTAAGTGGAAATTGTATTAGCATAGTACTAAGTGCCGGCAATCCCCACTGCCCATATAATTGTACGTGACTGTTAGTAATCAGGTAATGGGTAAACGTTTACCTTTGGCCATGAAAGAGGGACTGTCCCTATGGTTCCCCGAAAAGCTTCCATTTAACTTGTGTCAGCTTGCTGATGGTGTATGGGAAGGATATAGGCTTATGAAATGTAGATGGAGGCAATGGTATGTATGCCCAGGGGAAGGAAGGAGTAGTAATTGTGGGAGGACCAGAGGACTTTTACTGTAAGAGCTGGGGCTGCAAAACAATTACCTCAGGAAAATGGAAAGGAAAAGGAGGAGACTTTATTATGTATAACAAACCAGGACCAATGGGCATCCATTTTAATGGGATGTCTGTACGTAAACAAATTAGGGTCTCCCAGGAGTATGATGCCAGAGTGCAAGTTCAGTTCACAGACAAGGGCAAACAAGCCCTAGGATGGGAATTAGAAAAGACTTGGGGACTAAGATTGTACAGATGGGGAGAGACACATGATGGCATTCTCATAACCCTACAAGCAATTGCCACAGCCAGATAGTCCCCTTCAGCAATCAGACCAAACACAGTTTTAAAACCAGTCTCTGCCATAAACCCAAAGTAGACAACAAGAAAGAGCTCTGGGCTGTAATGATCCCATCTCCTTCGAAAAAGAGAGACTAGACTTAGGGAGAGCATCCCCTTGGCAGAGGATTCCCTATGGCAGCTGTTGGTTCAA
Organism: Dipodomys spectabilis; assembly: GCF_019054845.1. Lineage (NCBI taxonomy): Eukaryota > Metazoa > Chordata > Mammalia > Rodentia > Heteromyidae > Dipodomys > Dipodomys spectabilis. The sequence continues at coordinate 1,060,215 of NW_024871356.1, read as the reverse complement.
ACTTACAATGTGATCAATTAGACCCGTGCTGATATTACAAGCTCTTGTTGGATGTGTTCTGATATGAGACCTCCATTTTATGAGAGTATTGCATTGATACAGAATGTGACAAATGTTAAAACAAGTAAATCATGCAGGTGGAAACAAAAGGAAGCAAAACTTATTCTACAGACAGTTATAGGACAAGGGTTATGTGTGGAACGAGTACCAACTAACTTTACACACTTAAGTAATCAGACTGAAGAATGGATTCCAGAGGAAGGATAACTATTACCTCCTCAAGATGCTTGGTGGGCATGTTCAACTAGCCTAACCCCCTGCGTCCATTTAGAAGTTTGAAATAGGACTAACAGTTTTTGTGTCATAGTACAACTTATCACACAACTACTCTACCATTCTCAGAAAGACATGATGAAAAGATGTCTGCAGCAAGCTATTGGCCACGAAAAGCTAAAAAAGAAATAGTAACAGCAGTAACAGTTGAGGTTCTAGTGGGCTTAGTTGGACTAGGAACTTGGGTGGCATCCCTAATTACTCAGAGAACATTTTACGCTATAGATGAGGATATCAAAAACCTGGAAAGCACTATAGCCTACCTTCAAAAATCACATGACTCCTTAGCTGTGGTAGTGTTACAGAACAGATGGGAGCTGGACTTAATTTTCTTACAACAAGGAGGTCTATGTGCTGCCCTCGGGGAAGAATGATGCTTCTACGCCAATCATTCCAGAGTTGTAAAAGAATCTTTAGCTAAAGTAAGAGAGGGACTAGCAAAATGAAAAAGAGAAAGAGAAAAACAAGAAGGATGGTTTGAGTCATGGTTTAATTATTCCCCTTGGATAACCATCTTCATATCCAATCTGATGGCCCCATTATCATTCTGGTACTTGTGTTCACAGTAAGGCTTTGTGTTGTCAATCTACTAGTGATGTTTGTTAAGGAATGTGTTAATAACATGCAGCTGATGGTATTGTGAACACAATATCTACTGATTCCTGACAAAAGACATAGTGCAGCCTCGTAAGGACCATGATTGGCCCTTAAGGTGCATATTAGAAAGGGGAGAAATGAAAGCCTAAAGCTTAAAGAGGCACAATGAAGGCCTAAGTAACTCCATTACACACTAGCAACCATCTTATGAAGTATGAATTATAAAAATAACCATGGGTTTGACCCACAAATGACACAAAAAGAAAAACAATTCCCAGACAACTGAGACATAAACTATCCTTGGGAAAGCCACAGGAAGTTTCTCCAGATGCGTGGACCAAACACTGGGTGGCCATGCAGGACACAGTGACCCAGTGGCCAGACAAATCCCATCAATGACATCAATAATAATATTACCAATCACATATGCATAGCTTAGTTTGCTTAAAATTTTAGCCAATCATGTAATTTCTCATGTAAAACTTCTTTAAAGTTGTTTGTTCAATACTACAAAACATGTGCTGATTCTATGCTGGGGGCCTCTTAGCTTCACTAGTTACTGAGTGCGTGGAGGACCAACCTCGAATTTGCAAATAAATGACTCCTTTGTTATTTGTATTGGTGGTGGTCTCTGGTGGTCTTCGGGGGGGGGGGAATGACTCGAGTACAGGTACAAAAATGTAGGTTATTACATTGAAAGAAAGTGAGCAGACATTTTAACGTAGTTGCTACAAGTAAAATAATATTAAGCAAAGCTAATTAAAATAATTACTTATTTACTCCAGAGAATGAGTACAGTATTCTTGGATATCTTGGAGGAAAAGACTTTCGACTCATTACAATTGATGCCTTACATTGAAATTACTGGCTAAATTTTCTTCTTCAGAAAGGCAAAAGCACCATTTCTTTCATATTAGTATTATAAAATCATAATATCTGCATGTTGAATTGTTTTCCTCTGTTATTTTCAATACCATTCTTCATCCATTAGGTATCTAGGGCTTTGAATGACTAATTCCTTAAAATAACTATATTGCTTATATGTGATTGAAATCTCAATAATATTAATATCAATTTATATCTGAGTCTCATCTTGAGCTACATTCATATGAAATTTATACAGTCTCAAGCAAGAAACCTGACTATTTTACTCTTTTCTATATTTTAATCAATAAATCTATTCTCTTTAGAAATATATTCTCATCTTTTATATTGCTCTAGTAAACATCATGTATTTCTAGTAATTTTACTGAAATAAATATAAAGTATGGAACATGAAGAAAACCACCCTTATCACTTTAAAGTAAATCCTTGGGGACTATTTTATATATAAAAATAACAAAGTGCAATGCATATGTTTATTCATGAATAATCTAATGGTTAAGTCAATTAGACACAAGAACTACCATACCACATCAAGTCTCAATTTACTTAAAGTCACCAAAATGTAAGTGTTCATGAATATCACTCATTTTTAGAAAATGATAAGTCACAACAAAGTTTATATTATATTTCAAATTTTAAAAATTAAAATTACACCCAGATTAGATGTGAATATCCTGTTTCCAGGAATACATTTATTCAGCAAACAGGGAAACAAAAAAATAAGAGTTTGTCATATAGAATGAAAGATGTAAATGCAGACTGTCTTTCCTTAAGATGATAAGTACATGCAAATTGTGTGATTTATTCAAAGATACTATAAAAATTCATGAGAGGATTTGTGATCAGAAGTGATAGTTAAGCAAAGTAACTGGAAAACGGTTTGTAAATTGTGCTTTCAATATAGGATGACAAGTTTTCAATAAATGAGCCTATAGATGATAATTTTGTATCTGTAACACACATTCAGTATTCTACATTTTAGACATACTCCCATTCCCTTACTTCAGTTCTTGATCTACATTCCTCTAATTTCATGATGTTAATTGCTACTAAAGTAACAAGGTGGGTGTTTTCTTGGTTTCTAGATCGAATAAATTTTAGTATTTTGAAACAGTAGTATAAATTCATGGAGTTTGACTTGAATGTCAAGTTTGAGGATACTGTATTCAGGGTATGGTTAATTGGCCTGAAGCAGCGAGGAACATATTATAAATACACAGATACACAGTATACTAAGAACTAGAGACTTGATCTCAGAGAAAGATAAAGGTCCAGGCAAGATCTTGTTGTCGAGATAAAGAAATGGAGCAAACATCAATCAATATCATAATAAAGGAATGGAACTGATCTCTGATGTGTCTGGGTGACAGCTGTGTGTGTGTTTGTATGTGTGTGTGTGTGTGTGTGTGTGTGTGTGTTGTGTGTGTGTGTGAGAGAGAGAGAGAGAGAGAGAGAGAGAGAGAGAGAATAGAGAATTTTAGTGTGGCTTCCATATTTACAGTCCTTAGAGCGTTACTTGTTAGGGAGAAGGTGCTCATACCAGAGCTGTGATACCACAGTCATCACTTTTTACTTCAAAAAACACTTGCTTAATCCCTTAAAAGAGAAAAATAAACAAATATCGTACATGATTATTTTGAAAATTAATTGGCATATTGAAGTCCAAAGGGAGGAATTGGAGAGTAATATAATCTTCCTTCTGATTATTACACCGCAATAGCTGTGATTTTCAGGAGTCTTCTGTAACGTACTTACAGCTGAATTACTACTATGCTTGATAATATGAAACATATGATATAGAAATAGATCAGCCAGCAAGCAAAAAGAACTAGTGATAAGATCGAGCTTTTGAGCAGGGTTGCCACATCTTTTAGGAATGCAATTCCTTCATATGAACTTCAAATTTTATGGCTTTCCCTGTGTGATTAAAAGGTAAGAAAGTACTGTAGAAACAAGAATTCCTGTTCAGCCAAGTAGAAAGTGCTCCTGTTCCCATCCTCATGTTGCAAATTTCGATTTTATAAAGACTCTTTGTTAGAGTGCTTTCATTTAATATACTTCAGCACATCATCTTTCCCTGTTGGAGACAGGAAAAAAGATAATTTTGTTTGAATATTATCTTATGTAAATTAGTGTGTACAGGCATGATTTGCATAATTACCAAATTTTGTAATAAATATAAGTAGGGATCATGTCACAACTAAAAAATGTAATTAAAATCACATAACAAGACTAGAAATCACAGCATTTTGTGCATGAAAACATACATTAGATTAGTTGGAGAATTTCTATTTTGAGATAAACTTTATATTGAAGTTTATATATAAACTTTATATATATATATATATATATTTATATTTGAGATAAACTTTATAAAGCCCTTTACTAAGTAAGGGTTGAACCATTTTATTGAAAGATATATTTCTTAGAGATATTTTTGCTTCATAATTTTAAGAAGAAAAATGGTCCCAAAGTATTTACTTTTTAAATTATTTTCCTGTTTCCATGTGATTAGCCTTCAAATTAGAAACCTAGATATATAATTTAATTTACTTTAACCAAAAATATATATTGAGTATAAGAACCTTCTACTCTCTACATTCTTCACACTAAGTTTACCAACTCTGATGAGTCTGAAATACTTTGTGACCTGTGTTGATATTATTTACTATGTGAGTGAAATGTTTAAAAAGTAATATTTATTTTAGCTTAATTGCTCTGAAGAGACAATAAGTGACATAATCAAAGGCTAAAATGATTAAATTTAAAATTTAGAATTCAGGAAATGTTTTTGACCACAATGGTTACTGGAGTCTTCACAACAACCTCATGAGATAATTTATATTGATGAAGCAAAAATCCCAGAGGTTAGACATTTACAAATACAAAAATCATGTCATTCTGAATATGTATAGCTTCATATCAAACAGAAAATTTAGATTTTAAATACCTGAATATACTAATACATTTCATTGCAGGGAAAGTACTTGTTCTGAAAGGAGATAAAATTGCATTTATTTTGATAACTAAACCTAATAAAAGACAATGTTTAGAATATCACTCATTCAAGAAACAAGATGTACAGTTAGTTGTTTTTCATGTCAGTTATGTTGTCTATTACTAGAAGTACTAGATTAATAAACCTAAATCATTGCTTTGTAAGGAAATAGAAATTTAGTTTCCTAAACCTCATGATTATAACTTTTTCTCAAACAATTACTAATTAACTGTTTAATGTTTTTTGTCATGGAATCTTATTTGATATATTTGTATTGATTGACCAATAACAATATAAAATATGCAAGAACAAAGTTTATCTAACAAGTTTATCTAACAAAGTTTATCTAACAAAGTTTATTCACAAGACATATCATGGCTCTCTTAAAGAACTCTAGAAGGCAGTGTGTTTTTTTTTTATTAATTTTTAGTTATTTTGTTAATGGTTATTAATTGTCAGAAGTGGCAATTCCATAATATATTTAAAGCATTTTATTTTACTCCCTCTATTTCCTTTTCATTACTCCTTCTCACAAAAATCTTCTGTGTTTTACATAAAATTACATCTTTATATAAGCACATATAATCTAATTTGGAAAAAAAAAGATTTAAGCTAAACTGCAACTTGATTCAAGATGGACAGTGGATTAACAGGATGAATAAAAACTTGAATATATTTTGTTAACTTCTGAATTGAGCTATCATTATTATTATAGTTAGGGTTAGGATCACAGACAGAATTAGAATTAGGGTTAGATAAATAGAAAATTTAACTTCAACACAGGATGACACATTGCAACAATGATATTCACAAGACAATATGTTAAAAATGAACTTTACACCATGGGGAGGGAGGAGTCAGAGAAGTAGGGGAGTAGGAGAAGAACAAAGAAAGGGCTAACAATGCTCAACAAGAAACGTACTCATTACCTTACACATGTAACTAATCACTCTTTAAAGCATCTTTACAATAAAATAAAATTTTAAAAAAATGAAGACGAGAGCCGGTGGCTCATGCCTGTAATCCTAGCTAATAAGGAGGCGGATATCTGAGGATCATGGTTCAAAGCCAGCCCAGCAGTAAAGTCCCTGAGACTCATCTCCAATAAACCACTAGAAAACCAGAAATGGCGCTGTGGCTCAAGCAGTTGAGTGCTCAACTTGAGCTGAAGAGCACAGGAGCAGGGCCCAAGGCCAGAGTTCAGGCCCCACGGCTGACCAAAAAACAAAAACAAAAAAAAAGAAAAAGAAAGAAAGAAAACCTGACAGGAAATAGAAAAACACTTAAAAATTTATGCTCAAAATGCAAGTAAAATTTAGACCTATATGCTGAGCAAGAGAATAAATGTGCAATAGAGGTGTGCTATTAATAAGATTCAGTTATATGTAGGCTTAGGATTAGGAAAGGTGTTCTAGTTAGAGCTGGGGTTAGAATAAGAAAAAGATGTAAGATATAAAAAGGTGTATATAAATAAGGTGTATATAAGATTTAAGATATAAAAAGGTGTAAAATTGGAACATATTTTAAGGATAATGAATGGCATCAAGGTTAGAATGAATGAAAACTAGTTCCTGTAACTTTAAACATTCAGGTATAATTTGGCTTAACGTGTGAGTTACTTTTTTGTTCTGGTTAGGGTTAGGGAAGAATAAGATTTACGGTAAAATTTAGTTTTCCAATAAGAAGTAGAAGCAAAAATAAAGTGTGATTGAATAGAATCTAGACAATTTCCTTACATAAACCATTTGGTGTTACATCAAATTATGATTAGGATTAGGTTTCTGGCTAAAGGGAGTTGAGAATAGGATAAAGAAAATTGGTTAAATGGGCTGGGAAGGTGGGTCAGTTGTAGAGCGCTTGCCTTGCATGCCTGAGGCCCTGGGTTCTATTCCTCAGCACCACATAAACAAAAAGAAAAAAGCTGGAAGTGGCATTGTGGCTCAAGTGGTAGAGCGCTAGGCTTGAGCTAAAGAGTAGAGGGACAGCGCCCAGTCCCAGAGTTCATGCCCCAAGACGGGACCTAAAAAAAAAACAAAAAAAATTGGTTAAACTAGTGGCTCGCGCCTATTAGCTTAGCTACTCAGGAAGCTGATTTCTGAGGATCCCAGTTCAATGCCATCTGAGGCAGTAAAGTCCATGAGACTTTTATGTCCAATTAACCACCAGAAAACAAAAAAGTGGTGCTGTGCCTCAAGCGGTAAAGCAAACACTTTGAGCTAAGAGCTCAGGGATCGTATCCATTTGTAGAAATCAGGGATAGTGCCCTGGCCCAGGGTTCAAGCCCCACGCCCAACAAAAAGAAAAAAAAATGTGTTAAATGTTAAAGTAAAGCTGAACTTATTTTACTTTCTAGGAATGCAGGAAAAGCTGGGATAATGGAAGTACAATGTATTTCATAATATCAGGATTTGAGATCAATGGATATAATGATGCCTGTTATGGAACAAGTTAGATTCAGAGTTAAGAGTGAGAAAATCTGTAGGGTTTAGGAAAACCTGCAATTGTTTTCAAGAATTACAAGTGGAATTTCAGTTAGGATGACACAAAATGAGCATTTCTCATAAATTTTAGAACTGGAATACTATTAGTGTCAAGGATATGGTTAGGATTCTAGCCATAGTTAGGGTTAGAGTGAGGGAGAAAAAAAATGAGAGTCAAATTGAAGGTAAATTTTAGAATAAGTCTGGTAGGAATTAGAGTAAATATGAACTAGAGTATTGCTATTAATATTAGAATCTACTTACAATTAGCCTTGTGGTTATTCTCAATGTTCCAGTTTAGATTAAGTTTAGGGTTAGAAAATGACTAAGATATTGGAAAAAAAATTGAAACCTGGGATGGGAAGGTGGCTCAGTGGTAGAGAGCTTGCTTGCATGTAATAAGGCCCTGTGTTTGATTCCTCAGCACCACATAAGCAAAAAGAAAAAAGCCAGAAGTGGCACTGTGGCTCAAGTGGTAGAGTGCTAGCTTTGAGCTAAAGAGATGAGGGACAGGGCCCAGTCCCAGAGTCCAGGCCCCACAACTGGACCCTCCCCCCCAAAAAAATGGAAACCTATTTTTGAAGGCTTATTTGAATCAAGTTAGGATGAGTGAAAACTAGTGTACTTGTGTTTGTGTTAGTATTGACATATAATTTGGATTAAGATTAGGGTCAGTATTTTGTTCTGATTATTATTAGTTTTATAAATAGGAAAACTTTTAGTATAAAATTCAGTTTTCACTAACAAGTAAAGGGAAAAATGTGATAATGAATAGTAACTAGAGCATTATCATTATATTTATTTCCCAGTGATCATTCTTGCAATGATTAATGAGAGTTTTCCAGCCAGGTTTAGGTTGAGAGTTAATGTTAAGTAATGGACTAGATGGTAAGTAATCTGAAATTGATTTAGGGTACAGAGGTCCAGGAAAAGGTAGTATCAATGGATGGAAACTACAGTATTTTTCCTGATAAGAGAACTGGAGGACAAATAATATAATGGTTCATGTTAGGGGACAAGATAACTTCAGAGGTAGAGTCAGAAAATTGTGGGAATTAGGTAAAACTGAAACCCATTTCCAGAGTGCAAACTGGAGTGTTCATTAGAATGAACAAGAACGAGAGTATTTTTCTTAAACATTAGAATTGGACTATCATTAGGGTGAAAGTTAGGTTTCAGTTCCAGCTGGAGTTAGTTTTAGAGTTAGGGAAAGGGAAAATTTAGGGTCAAACTGATACTAAATATTTGAATAACAAATCGAGTTAGAATTAGGATGAATGTGAAATAGGAAAATGCTGACAATATTCGGATTAGTATGAGGGTTAGTCTCAATATTATGATTAGTATGATTAGTGTGATTATTATTAGTATGATTAGTGTGAGGGTTAGTCTCAATATTCCAGTTAGGTTTAGGGTTAGAAAAATGGCAAGATATTGAGTAAAACTATGAACAATTTTTTTGGAGATGAGTTGAATCAAAGTTGGAATGAGTAAAAACTAATGTCTTTGTATGGCTTTTAGAATCCAAAGGCTTTTTAGGTCTATGGTTACGGTTACATTTCTAGTTCAGGTTAGACTTAGGCTTAGGACAGGGTAAGCTTTAAGGGAAAACAGTTTTCTGCTAACACTTTCAAGTAAAATAAGTTTGAAATTCAACAAAAACTAGAGTTTTCCTGTTTCCTATACAGGGTTCAATAGGGTTAAATTTAGAGTTAGGTTTCTAGTAAAGTTTAGATATATAGTTAGGGTTAGGAACTAGAGTAGATTTTAAGTAAATCTGCAACTTCTTTTTGGAGATCTAGGAGTTCATTAAAAGTTAAGATCAGTGGAAACTATGGTAGTTTTCATGATATGAAGATTTGAGGCTAATGATTCATAATAGGGAACTATTTCAGAGTCCAAGTCAGGGAATCTGTAAGATTTGGAGCAAACTGCAAATCATTTCAAAGACAATGAGCATCTGTTAGGATGTGTCTAAACTTGAGTATTTTCCATTAATTTTAGGATTGGATTATTATTAACATTAAGGTTACTCTTAAGGTTCTGACCAGGATCAGAGTTAGGATTAGGGCCATGGAAGGTTGAGAACTTGAATGACTTACTTCCTTTGTGTATGTATATGCACTATTCTAAGGCTTGAATCCAAGGCTTGGGTTCTGTCCCTGAGCTTTTTGCTGTAGGCTAACATTCTACACTTGAGCCACGAGTCCACTTCCAGCTTTCTTTGGCAGTGAATTGGAGATGAGAGTCTCACAGACATTCCTATCCGAGCTGACATTGAACTGAGATACCCAGATCTCTGCCTTCTGATTAAAGGTAGGATTAAAGGCATGAGCTACCAGAGCTCAGGAAAATGCCTGACTTACTGATTGTTTTTACTTTTGGTCGAGATCCAGATATAAATTCAATATCTGACCGCTTTGCTAACTAGGTAGCACTGCCACTGGAGTCATATCTCCAAAAATGATTATTTTAAATAGCTGGAAATCATTAAATTTTCTTCAGATGATATGTATCATTAGTGTTGTTCTAAAACTTATCCTAACTAAAAAAAGATTTATAGACCCTAGAGATGATCTGAGGAGATTCTCATGTTTTGCTTCTAATTGCATAACATTTTAGGGACATGATTTTTTAATTATTAGTTTAAGTAGCAAAGGAGTTCTCATTAATCAATGCAGTTTATGCGTACAATATACCTTGGTCAATGCCAACACTTCAACATTCTCATCCATCCCTCCCCTATGCACCTCTTCCTTCATTCTGCTTAATTTTGTAGGATATTTACGGGATTCCTCTGCATTTCTCCACCTTTTTCCTGTTCATTCTTCTACCATTTCTAACTTCACCCCTCTTTTACTACCCACTTCCATATGATCCAGCAACTCTACTCCTGGGCATTTACCAGAAAGATTACAAACCAGGATATAGTAAAGGTTTCAGCACAACCATGCTTAGTGAATCAGCCCAGATAGCCCTCAAGAAAGAAATGAATCAAGAATATGTAACACACACACACACACACACACACACACACATGAAATTCTAACACACACACACACACACACACACACAAATGAAATTCTACTTACTGATCAGAAAGAATATTGTACCATTTGTATTTCTCATTTCTCATTTCATCTACCTGGTATCCCATTGTCATCATACTGTCCTTGTACTGCAGTAACCGACATAGGCAAACTGATGGAAAAGATTTTCAAGGTTATCGGCTAGCCATACATTCCTGAATATGAGTTTTCTGCTCATTCTCTTTGTCTATTCATGCCTTTGAGTAGTGATTGTACAGATTCATTTGTACCATTTGCTACACAGAAAAGAGATGAACCACTTGTACGTGTGTATATATATATATCTATATATATGTATATATATAGATATATATATATATACATGCATACATGGATATATGCACACATATGGATATATATTAAATACTTGAGTATATTTTATGTTTTCAAAATTATGGAGCTAACAAAAATCACATGCATTTTTCTTCCTTTTCATTTTTTCAAAACCTAAATAACTTTGTCTCTTTTGAATACCTAATTTTAAAGAAGAGAATGTCATCATCTCTGATCTGTCAGTGGCCTTGAAATTAGATGTTCAAATAGGAAAAAGTTGTTTAGGCTTTTTGGTAGAAGAGAGAAGTATTGCTAGGGTTCTATTCAGGGGTTCTCTGCTTGCTAGATAGGATTTGCTTGTATAGCACCAAGCAGCTCAAGTACTTTTGCTATACTTCTAATCCGTTTTATTTACTTGAGGTCCTGAACTTTTTGCCAGGGTCTGATCTTAGATTGACTGAGACTTGATAACTATGCCTCCCATATAATTAGCTAGGATTACAGATGTGAACTACTATGGCAAGCTCATTTGTTGAGATGGCTGTCATGGCAGTTTTTTATCTGGCCTGGCCTCAGACCACGATCATTTTCATTTCTGTTTCCCAATCAGCTGGGATTACAGATGTGGGCTACAATACTTGGTGTACATGACACCTTCTTCTTTTTTAAAAAAGAGGTTTTAATTGTAAAAATACTTTATAGAGGGGTTATATATACCTCCTCCTTTGTTTTTCCCCACCTCCCTTCCCTCCCACCTCCACAACTACACTCCCCCTCCTCCCTTCCCTGCTTCTCTGCCTATATTGTAAATTCCTTTCTCAACATAGTGTCTTGTGCATCTCATGGTTACAATGGGTCAGCCTGTATCCCTATTTAAACATTTTTTCCCTTCCTCTCCCCAAGCTAGAGAAGGGTGTATACAAGATGCAGGGCACCAACTTTAAATACAGTGAAAACAGGCATTATATCATGGGGGACAATCATACAAAGAATCAAACAAATCACATGATAGATTATAAACCCTATCTTGGGGTTCATTTCACTTAACATCATCTTATCTGGTTGTATGTACATAGCTTTTGAACTTTTATGCTTGTCCAGACATATACTAGTTGTTGCAAATAAGGGAAACCATAGGACCTATGTTTCTTTGGGTCTGGATTTTAATGTAATTTTTTTCCAAGACTCCACATAGAGCTCCCCTATGACCCAGCAATCCCACTTTTGGGCATTTACCAAATGATCATACACAAGACCATACTAAGCTACCAGCACAATTACGTTTATTGCAGCATTATTTACCATAGCTAAGATATGGAACCAACCCAGCTGCCCTCAGTAGATGAATGGATCAAGAAAATATGATACACACACACACACACACACACACACACACACACACACACACACACACACACACAATGGAATTCTATGCCTCCATCACAGAGAATGACATCGCCTCATTTGCTAAGAAATAGAAAGATGCAGAAACAATTATATTAAGTGAAATAAGCCAGGCTCAAACAACCACAGGTCCCATGGTTAACCTTACTTGCAGTAATTAGTACATGGTACCATATAACCATATAAGAGGATGTTATATGAAATGAACCCCAAGATAGGGAGACAAATGAGTTTTTATTCCATGAGATTCTTATCTCTATATAATCCCCCAAATTGGCAGGAGAGCTGTGGATCAAATACAGAGCACAACCCTTGAGAGAAAAAGCTTAATTGAGAAGGTAAGGTCCTTAGTTTAAACCATAACATAAGCACTCAAAAAAGTTGATATTTTCTTGAGGTTTTTATTAAATTGCTCAGATAATAATCAACGTTGTATTTATGGTTAGCATTACAATTAAAATCATGTTATATTTCCTGATGTTATTCTTTATTTTCTTAAATTTTATTTACACATTAATATCCAGTAATGATAAAAGATTATTACTGTTTCACAAGTTTTTATGGCAGTTGAATATATGGATGAGAGGTGCATACATGGTGTTTGGACTGAAAATACATATTTGCAAGCTCTTCACATAAATCAATGATAGTTGAAGAAGCTGTTGGCATGTATGAAATAAACTAAAGGAACCAGCAAGGAAAGAGAAGGTATGATTCTGGAAAGCAAACAAATTTGGAAGAAAAAAACAATAAGGAAAATATGTATCTTTTGGTAAGTCTTTTTAACCCACCTACACATTTGATTCCTTATTTCTAGTGGAAGGCATTCCAGTTAACTTTATTTAACAAAGTTAAACATGATTGACATTTAATACTAACTGGCTTCTGTCTCAGGTAAACATTTATTCTACCCAGGTGCCAGGCCCTTATGCCTATAATCTTAGCTACTCAGAGGGCTGAGATCTCTAGATCCTAGTTCAAAGCCAGGTTGGAGAGGAAATTTGGTGAGATTTTCTGTTCAATTAACCACGAGAAAACTGGAAGTGGCAATCTATGGCTCAAAGTAGCAGCAATAGTCTTGAGTAATAAATCTCAGACACAGAACCCAGGCCCTGAGTTCAAGCTCTCTGACATTATTCTTAAAATACTTGTTCCCACTGTTCAATGTGTCTAGAAGAATGTTTTAAACTTAGGTAATTTTTATTTCATGTTGTCAGCATTGATTTTTAAGATGTGCAAAGAAAAATTATAGTCAGAACTGGTTTGTATTGCTTTGTATTATGCATTGCCTCTACACTCAGAAATCAGCTGGAAAGCAAATCTTAGCTCTTGGCAATGAAGATGGATATGTGTTTCTTTTAGGAAAGTAACAAAGTTATGAAATGGTAGCCTTTATATATAACACCTTAAGAGTAACAATAAAATTAATATTATTGCTATGTTTTTTGTCTCTTGTGGGGCTTGAACTCTGGGTCTGGGTATTGTCCTTCAGCTCTTCAGCTCAAGGCTAGCACTCTACCACTTGAGCAACAGTGCCACTTCACATTTTCTGAACCTTTAGTTGGAGATCTGGGTCTCACAGACTTTCCTGCCCTGGCTGGCTTAGAACAGAGACCCTCACTTCTCAGCCTCCTTAGTAGCTAGGATTACAGGTGTTGAGCCACTGGGGCCTGGCAGTAAAATTATTTTGAAAAAGAAAAAAACCCAAGATTGTATACTTAAAAATATCACAATCTGGCAATTTTATCTCTAACGTTGTTGTATCAAAGTAACCATAGGCAGCAATCATTTTTATATCTCACTATGTCCTGTCCAATGACAGATAATATTTCATCAATTAATTTTCATTTTAATTTTTCCTAACAAAGTTCATTATGAATGCTCAACAGCACAATTTTCTTCAACATATTTATTTCAACAAACTGCATTTTGCACATGGTGGGTTTTTTTTTTAAATTTTGCCAGAGGTGGAGCTTGAAATCAGGACCTGGGCACTCTCTCTGAACTTCTTTTACTCAAGCCTAGCACACTTACAATTGAGCCACAGCACCACTTCCAGTTTTTCTGCTTACATAATACTGATGAATCAAATCAAGTGCTTCATGCATGCGAGGCCAGCACTCTACCACTAACCACATTCCCAGTCATTGGGCCTTTTGTTGTTGTTGTTTTAAGATTGCATTTTACTATACGTCCTTCAGTTGGCCTAAAACTTAGGCTGATCTCAAGCTAACTTCTAAATTAGCCTCCCAAGTTCAGAGATTACAAACAATGGCTATCATATTCAGCTCAGGATTCTTTGTGAGAGAATACTCTTTTCACATATAGAAAAAGTTATTCTGCATATAAGGGAAACCATGGGACCTATATTTCTTTGAGCCTGGCTTACTTCACTTAATAAAATAACTAGTATATGTCTGAGGCAAACAGAAATTGTCAGACAAGTTGATGTTAGGTGAAATGCACCCCAAGATCAGGTTTCAAATGTTTTTTTTTCCTTTCTTGCAATTGTTTTCAACGTATTTATAAGATGATTTCTTTGTTGCTTTGTATGTACCTCCCCCATGATATAAGCCCTGCTTTCACTCTATTTGATGTTGATATAATTTGTGGAGTGGAAGGGAAAAAACAAACCATTTGAATAGGGTTACAGGTGAACCCATTACAACAATGAGATGTACAAGATGTCAAAAAAGAAGTTTACAATTTTGGCGGAGGTTGGGGGGTGGTGATGGTGGTGGTGGTGTGGGGGTAGGGGGGTGAAGAGGGGAAGGGATGGAAAGGGGAAACAAAGGAGAAGGTAACAATGCTTGATAAGAAATGTACTCACTATCTTGCCCATGTGATTGTAACCCCTCCGTATGGAATTTATCACAGCTAAAAAAAAACAAAACAAGACTTGAATTAAAAAAAAAAATGAAAGGAGCTATTCTGTCTTCCTTGGACTGGATGATTTTCGCATTCAGCACTGTTAATCACATTTCTTGTCCTGGTATGTTTCCCCTTCTGGATCAATAGAAATATTTCAGGTTCTGAACTTGAAACTGATCCTTGACATCCAACAAAATCAGATTCTTGTGAATAGCACTAGCTGGCCTCAAGAGCATAGCAGCCAGATGGAGTTCAGCTATCTGATGCCATTGGGCTCCAACAATGTAATCATTTCTGTGCACAGACTGAATACTGTCATAGGTAATTTTGATTTATTCCACTCTATTCTCAACTACTTGCCATTCTCAGCTTTGTATGTTTTAAATTCTGTTAAACATTAATTACTATTTCCTGCCATTCTCAAAAGTAACATATATGTCTTATTTTAAAATTCATTCAAACGTGCAAAAATGTTAACGTAGTTGCTGTCCACCAGTGGCTCATGTTTTAAAACCTAGCTATTTAAGAGGTCAGAAACTGAGGATTCAGGTTTAAATCAGTCCATGCAAAAAATCTGAGATATTTCTCCAATAAGAAAGCAAAATCCAGAAGTGGAGATGTGGTTCAAGTGGTAGAGTGTTAGCTTTGAGCAAAAACACAAAGCAAGAATAATAGGTCTAATTCTAACTCCGTTATTTACTCATAGAAAACACACACACACACACACACACACACACACACACACACAATTTACATTCTCCTGGACTCCCCTACTTGCACAGTATTCAATCCCATTAACTTAATGCATGTTTTCTCCAAATTATTATGCTAGGGATTAAACTATATTTATGATAATGTACATTTTTGTACATTTTGTTTTGCAATTTTGTGAACTTATGTGACAGAACAGTGTTTTGTAAAGACTAAACAGAAATCAATGTGTCAGTAAATATGTATGTGACATGTAGACTGAAAGATGCAGATAATACCACTTTAAATTTTATTTCTCCAAGTTTAAATATATATGCATATGTATGTATTTAAAATTTCTGCCAAGATTTTACTTCCATTAACAATGATCTATTTGTTCCATTATATAAATTTAAGATATTGTATGTTTCATAGTAGATTACTATTTAAGAATTCCTCAACTCCTTATTCTCCTGTGTCATGTTCTTGAGTATTGGCTGGCATTACCATATAGTAAGATAGTACCATGTCTAGCTATATTATTTAAATTTTGTTCAGTAGAATTGTTATGCCAATGTCGCAGGACCCCACCAAGAAGACCACCGAGAGTCAGACTCTACAGCTGTTTTATTTAAATGGGCTGCAGCTCGGCCTCGTCCTACATTCAGACACAGTGGAGCCCAAGAATAGATCCCCAAGCTAAGGATGTGCAGTTCTTATAAAGGCACACAATCAGGTGGTTTAGCACCACGTGTTGATTTGCTCTGAAACAAGCAACAAATGGTCACTGCCTCAAGTACTTTAACCCTTCATTCCCCCCCCCCCTTGATTTATGGTCCTGAGAAAAAATCTTGTGGCTCTGGCCCAAAACTTATGAAGGGTTAAAGTTTTGAGGCAGTGACCACTTGTTGCTTGTTTCTAGCAGAGCAACACGAGGTGGTAATCCAAACACCTGGTTGGTTGTGTGCTTTATAACCCCTGCAAATCTTTAGCTGGGGACTCTCCTCCTAGGCTTTGCTGTTTCAGAGTGTAGGACTAGGCTCGAACTGCAGCCCGTTTAAATAAAACCTTAAAACAGCTGTAAAGTGTGCCTCTCAATGGTCTTCTTGGTGGGTGTCCTGCGACCTTGGAACAACATATTAGTGGGGGCTCATCTGGGATCCCCCAAAGGCCCCCAAGACCTCAGACTCCAAAGGTAAAACAGCACTGTCTTTGTTAATTTGTCTTGACCTGTCATTTGTTTGTTTTACTTTTGTTTTCCCTTGTGAGGAAGACCCTCAGATTCATAAAGGGTTGTCGAAGTGGACTCACTTGCACGACAACATTAGAGGAACTGGGAGATATCCCAGATCCTCTTGTGGCACGGGGGTAACCCTGCCGTGTGGAGTGGGGTTCCTTGGAAGCCCACCATGTGGGGCGGGGGTCCTAGGAAACACGCCGTGTGAATTGTGGAGCAGGGGTGGGTTCTGTGTTGGGCCGGAATTGACCAAGATGGCCTCCTAACTGAGGCCCAACTCACCCACTGTGGGTCTGTTCCTTCTGCTGTGGGGCGTGGGTGTGGAACCCCGACGTGACAGGAGTCAGTGGACCAATTCAGGAGATCTCCACTTTGTAAGCTTTTTTATTTCGTAACCGTCAGGCCTGCATGTTTTTTGTTTGTACTGTTTATTATTTTTTGGACTGTACTACTGATAGGACTGGAAACCATGGGCAACACTCCATCTAGCCCCCTAGACTTACAAAAAGAAACTAAGAAAGAGGAAAAGAAATTGTATCCCCCGGTTTTTCAGGGAGATTACTTGGAAGAAGAAATGTTTCCTTCCCCCATACTCCACTTCCCAGGTTCCTTCTGCAGAGCCTGAGAATGATCAAGAGGAGGAGGGAGCTATAGAATGAGCAGCCGAACCCTTGGCACCTGCCCTTAAAGTTTCTGAGGGACCAGTCACTCGATGATGCCATGGGATCAGCCCACCTTCTAGTGCAGTTGTTTTTCCCTTAGGTGCTGTAGGTCCTGTGGATGTGGATGGTCAACAGCAACGCCAATATTGGCCATTTTCTACCAGTGATCTATACAATTCGTGCACCCAAAATGCCC